>NC_132894.1:722838-1085338 GCF_030463535.1 Salminus brasiliensis | reverse complement strand
CTGAAACTCTAAAATTAGATGAATGTTGCACACGAGGGTCACGGCACACAATGGAAAAGCTGATGAAAGTATAAATCAGGAAACAACACACATAGACCCCCGTGTAATTTATGCTGGGGGTAGCCAGCAGTGTTGATCACTACTGATGCAGTTACTCTGAGCAGAGAGTGAAGAAAATGAAAAGCCCTGGCGTTTGATCCATTACAGCAGCATCTGAATGAATCGAACTGGTACAGTGAGCTGGACAGTCCAGTATTATCTTGTCGGTCTGTAAGCCAGAGAGGGACCGGCTCAAATACCATTGAGCAAATACCATTATCAAATTTATAACTAACACATTTCCTCTTTAGAGTTATAAAAAAAACTTATGCTTCAAATAAACTATATGGACAAATGTTTGTGGACACCCCCTTCTAATGAATGCATTCAGCTACTTGTGCTACAGATGTGCAAATGCACACACAAAACTTGTCTAGTCCCTGTAGAGAAGCAATACCAATAGAATAGGACTCTCTGGAGCAGATCAACATCATGACCCTATTGGCTCCATGCTGCCTAATGCCAGGCGTGGGCTAGAGGGGTATAAAGCCCCCCAGCATTGAGGTGTTGAGCAGTGTGGAACTGTGGTCTCTAGAATGATGGTGGAGCTCCACCAGTACTTGGTGGTGGTGGTAATCATCATCCAACATCCTGACCTCACTAAAGCTCGTTTGTGAATGCAATCAAATCCTTACAGCAATGTTCCTCCAAAATCTAGAAGAAAGTCTTCTTCTCTGGACAGTAGAGACAGAGCAGGATTAACTGTTTTTATACCCTGATTTCAGAAGAAACAGTGAATGAGCAGGTGTCCCAATACTTTTGTCCACAAAGTGTAGATGTTTACAGTAACGTTATGTCTGATTTAGTTGCATATGTTAATGTAATTTAACTGGTGATCCATCTGTAGAGCTTTTTTTTTTAAAATAATCATTTATTATTATTAGTGAACCACAAAAAAAGGCTCCTTAAATCTGTCCCTCCTCTGGCTTCAGCACACTGCAGGAGGAATAGCACTCCATGCCAGGACTGTGTTAAAAGGAAAAGACCACCCCACACTCTCACACTGGTTTCTCACCAGGCTAATAACACCTGCTCCTCACACCAGCGACTCTGCAGACCCTGCAAAGATACACATCATCGCCAGTGACATCACGGTCCAGTTAAACATGGCTGTGTTACCTTCACCTTGCCTCAGACTCACAAGAACAACTGTCTAGTACCCACATTCTCAGCTTCAGCCCTCAGGCATCCCCCACGTTTTATTTATTCTAGCTCCCAATGTACCTGACCCCTGTCAGACAGTCTCCACAGCACTGACACTGACCTCAGGTGTGCTTGGAGAAAACATGTGAGATGTTTCAGTAAGCTCTAAAGACAGGACTGAGGACCTCTGGTTCAGCTGAAGTGTGAATGTAAGCTGAATAGCTGGGTAAACACAAAGGATACCTGGGCATCTGGGCAGTAAGTGTTTATCTCTGATATCAGAATAAACACTAATAATATCACTCTTACAGAAAGTGGTGGAGGTTCTCCATCACTGTGTTCATCATTAGAACATCTCCAAAGTTCTCCTCTCTCATGGAGTCTAGTATTATTTAGAGTTCTCCTCAGATCAACACCTGGTTTGGTGGTAAATCAGGGCTTAATGATGGTAAATCAGGTGAGCTGCTGCTGCTGCTGCTGCTGCTGCTGCTGCTGCTGATGGAGTTGAACACATCCTCCACGCTGTGCTGGCTGGACTGGGGGGCGTCCAGGAGAACCCTGGAGGAACCGAGCTCTGTTCTTCAGACTAGCTCACCGACAAGATCTCACTACTTTCTTTCTTCAGAATGGGATTTGGGGCCTACAACCTCTGCACAGGACTGTATGTGTAACAGCTGTTTTAATACACTTAGTGTATTAAGTGTAGCTTCTATAGATGGACTGTATAGATTGGAAAGGGAACAGTATGAAATTATTATATGAAATTATTCTGTCTCTACTGCTTCAAATTGAATGAAAATGTGCTTTTGTTTTATATGGACGCTTTAAGATTCAAGAGTTTGTCATGTGCACTGCATTTATCGACACAATCTTATAAATATCAATATAAAAAGAGAGAAAATTAATAAGTATAACTGACTAAGAACACTAAATTAACGCTAAGTAAAAGTAAAAATTTGTAAAATGGGAAATAATTTATGAAAGCAAATGAATACAATTAGACAAATGGCATGAATGGCAGACATCCAATCAGCTACTTGCTATAATGCAGTTTATGCAGTTACTCTACACTGCTGTTTCAGGCCCTCTCTAATTGGTTTGTCTTTTATTTAAGTGTTTTAGACTAACTAAAGCTACCATGATATACTCAGAAAAGTGCATTGTGATGTGATTTATCATTATAATGGAAACATATCGTCTCGTGCTGTAACAGGGTGGTAATGCATTGGCAAAGGAAAGGCAGGGCTCTGGAAATAAGAGGAAAAGTGACTTACAAAGTAAATGTCAGTGATTGGCACATCCTCATCCTCGTCCACAGAGGAACGGCTGGGGCAGCCCGAGGCTTGACTGGTGCGGTCTGAGTCCACCACTATCCGGGGGCTAGCGGGAACTGAGGAACAGGAAGCTTCGGCAGGGCCTTCTGAGGCTTCACTGTGGGATGAGAGAGGGAGATCAAGAGAGAGGGAGAAAGGAAGAGAGAGAGGTCACAATTATACTATATGGACAAAAGTATTGGGACACCTGCTCAATCACTGCTTCTTCTGAAATCAAGGATATTAAAACAGCTGATTCTGCTTGTGTTGGAGTAACTGTCTCTACTGTCCAGAGAAGAAGACTTTCTACTAGATTTTGGACGAGCATTGCTGTGAGGATATGATTGCATTCAGTGACAAGAGCATTAGTGAGTTCAGATTTTGAATGTTTACCACCTCATCATCCCCAACTCATCCCAAAAGTACTGGATGGAGCTCCACCACCATCATTCCAGAGAGCACAGTTCTTCCACTGCTCCACAGCTCAATGCTGGGGGGCTTTAAACCCCTCTAGCCCACGCCTGGCATTAGGCAGCATGGAGCCAATAGGCTCCTATTCTATTGGCAGTACTTCTTCTCAACAGGGACTAGGCAAGCTGTGTGTGCATTTGCACATCTGTGTCAGCAATAAATGCAGCTTAAAGTAGCTGAATGCATTCATTAGAAGGGGTGTCCATTAATATTTGGACATATAATGCATAGTGTATTTTGTATTATAGCCTGTGGCTATGGGCTGTATGCAACAATGCTGCTGTGTTTCTTTAATCTACTCAGAGTAAGTAAGTACTGCACACAATTAAACATATCCAGATGGCCCTATCAACTAATCTCCAAATAAAAAAAAACATGGGCGCTTTCAAATACAGGAGAGAGCTGCGATTGGCTAAAGCTGCCTGAGACTTTCCCACGAAGAGGTCACCATGGAGAGTATTTCCCACCACAGGTGAGCAAAGCTGAAAGGGGCAGATAAGGCAGATGGCTAATTCCCCTCTCCCGCGGCCCCCTTTCCCACCCTGACCCATATGCCTGCACGACCCACAGTCTCAGTGACCCACTTCCCCCCAGCCACCCCGAATAAACGCTGCACTTTTAACCTAATTATTTCATAACAAGAGACTGGGTCAGATTTTGGTAGACCACTAAAACGGTGCGGAAACAGTCCTTCCAGCCTCGCAATCATGATATTAGAGCACGTTACCCAACAAGCAGACAGACACCAGATCTGCTAGGACGCAGACTGGTCACGCAAATCAGGATGTCTAAATAACAGAGCTCCTTCACTGTGATGTATCAGTTTGTGGACACCCCTTCTAATGAATGCATCCGGCTACTTTAAGCTGCACCCATTGCTGACACAGATGTGCAAATGCACACACACAGCTTGTCTAGTCCCTGTAGAGAAGAAGTACTGCCAACAGAATAGGACTCTCTGGAGCAGATCAACATCATGACCCTATTGGCTCCATGCTGCCTAATGCCAGGCGTGGGCTAGAGGGGTATAAAGCCCCCCAGCATTGAGCTGTGGAGCAGTGGAGGGACTGTGTACTTTTACTAAATTGAGGGAAAAACTGAATTTAAAATTAATTGTATATATATATATATATATATATATATACTCCACTAGTATACAAACAGCTCCTATACATTGGTCATTTGTCATTCCCACTCCGGGCCGGAGCGCTGCTGCTGCTACTGCACTATGGAGCTTTGGTGGTGGAGCTGCAGGAGGAGAACCTCTCTCCAGAACTGCTGTGTAACGCTGCAGAACCCATAGAGTCATATTCAGAGTCCATAGAGTCATCCACCTTCAGATCAAGCTTCTGGAGCTCTTAGCTTGTCCAAGTTAGTGGGTGGGAACTGGCAGTGACTAAACTGGGAAGAAAACGACCCCAAAAAATCCAGAGCATCCAGAGAGTCTGGTCCTGCTGACTGGGTTTTTTGACTAAAGTTTAAGTGTTTTGCACTCTAAAGACTCACCTGGCCTCTGGAGAGGGCTGCGGTGCGGTCAGCATGGGCTCACTATCATGTCTCTTCATCTCCACCTCCACCGTAATGGTCTGCTGATCGTCCTCCTGAGTCCTACAATCAGACCAGCAGGGGCGCCAACACTCAGCAGAATCTCCAGCAACAACTTTGCTCATAACTCTTAACAGAACACGTCTAATGAATGAACAGGGAAAGTGTGCTGCAGATAAAGCTGACGAATCAGGTCTGCTCTGTCTGAGCCATTCACGTCCTCCTCTCTCTTTAATGAAAGCAGCAGAGCAGACGGCTGAAACGGATCGGATCAGAGCGGCGGTGTGAGGTGAGGGAGCAGTGTGAAAGCAGTGTGAAAGCAGTGTGAAAGCAGTGCACTGCACACTTACGTTCCGTCCTGGCTGGACTGGGTGTGCCTCCTGGGGGAGAGAACAGACACGGTATTGTAGAGAGCTGAGCTGTGGCACTGCAGGCTCCAAAATACTGCTTTACTTAACCCCTCAAACTCCACATGTGTCTCCTCGCTCTTACAGCTGCAAATCTGCACTGAAGTTGTACGGCCTTTACTAAAGAAGCTATAGTACTTACTGGATAGCAATACTCAAAGGGGTATTTCTCAAAAATGTCAAATTTACATAGTTTCTCCCCTTCTGCTACACATAGTCACGTGACCAAGACATTTAGTTTAGTGTCTTAAGCTGCTTCTGTAGCCTATACGTCTATATCACCCTCTCAAACGGGCTCATATTTCACATTTCACACCAACTGCCACCCATATATACTTTGCCACCCAAATAGCCATAACATTAACACCACCTCCTTATGTCTACATGCCTTTCCATTCTATCAGCTCCGCTGACCGTACAGGAGCCCTGTGTAGGTCTATACTTCCAGACTGTATCCATCTGCTTCTCTACAGACTCTGTTAGCCACCCTGTTCTTCAATGCTCAGGACCCCACAGGACTGACCACCACAGAGCAGACTGTAGTATTTGGGTGGTGGGTCACTCTCAGCACTGCAGTGACTTTTTACCTGTAGCGAGGGTGCTCGGAGGTGTCGGATGGAGAGCGCTCGGGGATGGACAGGGAGGTGGTGGAGGAGAGTGTGGTGGCGATGGAGGCTGTGGTGGCCTCCTCGAAGGATGGAGGAGTGCAGGGCAGCACGTCTGATCGCCCTGAGGGAGAGAGAGAGAGAAAGAGAGAGAGAGAGAGAGAGAGAGAGAGCTTACAGTGTGCTCAGTGTTTTAGTAGAGGCTGAGTAGGACTCCATACTTTAGGTCTGCGTGTCGACCTGGCGCTTGTGGGTCCACTAAGGGTGTGAAGATGCACCTGGTTCAGTTCATATACACTAATTCAGGAATATTAAAACTGATTATGTACTGATTACAGCGTTCAGTAAAACCTCACTACTGCAGACATCATGCACTCACTCTGAGTTTGCAGTATTTTACACTATAATTCTGGGGATGTCCTGATCCAATCCCGCGACTTTTCCTTAATGGATCGGGTAAATGCTTTTAAGGTTCCGATCCACTTATGATTCTTAGGTTTGCTGTAGCAGAGTGTCAACTCTAGGCACCATTAATAGACATCATCTTCAGCTGCTGCAGACGAACTTCTCACCTTTTCTAAAAGTACCCCAGACAGAGTTCACCTGGGACATTATTTCAGTGAGGAAACTAAACAGAGCTTCATTTGAACTGATAAGAGCGGTGACGTTAGCTTTAAAAGGTAAAGTTAGCTTCTAATGCTAACTCTCCATTCCACCTTAAACAGCTCTGCAGTGACAGTGCGTACATTTCAGCAGCAGAGCGTAACAGCAGCATTATTTAAGGTGGAATGGAGAGTTTGGGGATGAGGTAAACGTAAACTCAGCGTTAGCTCAGAGGCCTCGGTATGAACGTGACGCAGCGTCGGCTCCCAGAGCAGCAGGTAAAAATAAATGTTGCTCTATTTTCTGCCCAGTCTGGCTGAAGATCTGCAACAACAGATATTTTACTCCATTATCTCCATTTGGAAAGATCTAACGTTCCCCTCGTCCCGTCTTCACTCTGGAATTCCACCTGGTTAGAATCCTGACTATGGTGGAAATGCTCTGTTCTACCAGTGAGAGAACCACACTCCTTATTTGGGTTCTAAACCAGCTCTGAACGGCCCATACAGAACCGAGGAGGAGGCTAATGCTAACGCTAATGCTCATACTCTAAGTGATCTGACTGCAGAGCTGTGAGGGAGCTGGGAGCTGACTGGTCAGGTGGGTCAGTCAGACTGGACTGTAAGACATTAAACACTGTAGAGTTTAAAACAGTTGCTCCAAACAAAGTAGATCAGATTAGAATTTAGTCTGATTTGAGAAACTGGTTCTAAAGCAGTGATTTTACAGCTGTTTACTGTAGTGGATCAGCTATTATACTATAAGATGTGGGGCTGTGTAACTGTAATTATATTGTTGGCAGATTTACAACTATGTTCATAAATAAGTAGTAAAAAAAAGAAATGAGAACTACATTATTATTATTATTATTACTGTAGCACAAAAAATGTTTTAACTGTCAATGGAAGATTTTATCGCAGATGATTTTGGAGCATTTCTATTGGTCCATTCCTCATTAAATTCTGCTACAGAATAAAGAACAACTGCCAGATTCACAATATGGAGAAAAAGCGAGGAACAGCTAAAATTAAAATCTAACTGAAGTACAAAAACAAAAAACGCCCCATGAGCTGCATACAGGCAAAATGACCTCAGTGTCTGGACCTAGAATAGGTCTTCTCTCCATTTAGAACCACTCCCTTAACAAATCACAAGCGCTCCACTCAGAAGAGGGAGTAGGCCCTGCAGTTTGTTGTGTTTAAAGCATGGGTGTTACCTTCATCCTCCAGCGTGGGGAAGCTGCGTGCTCCTCTCAGGTCATAGATGTTCTCGTCTCTCTCAGAGGGCAGCTGGCTGGCTGACCACGCTGCTCCGGGTCCTGAGTGTTTGGGCACGGCCAGACTTCCACGGCCCCTCTTAGAGGGAGAGGACTTCAGAGCTGGGGAGGGAAACAGGAAATATAATCATAACATGCTGTGTGCCATTATACTGTGACAAAAGTACAGTATTTTCCATTTTCATTTTTCACATATTTCATAATTTTTCAACGTAAAATTCAAAATAGTGCCAGTTATTGAATGAATAAATAACATAATTAATTAACTGCATTCTTTATTGTACCTAACTGTAATAAACAATATTTTGCTTTGTTTTGTTTCACCCTAAACACAGATTTCTTCCCCACTGTAAAGCAGTGCACAGAGTTAGAGATGTATCCACTGTGATAAATTTATTAACAAGTGTAAATGATCAATAATTGACTACATTCACATGTTTTAACACATTCACTTTAACAGCGCTGATATTAACTCATGCTGTGGATCCAGTGGATCTCTGGACAGCTGGACTTACAGGTGCTCTTCCTGAACACGGTGTTGCTCATAAATCTGAAGAATCTGTCTGCATAGAACGAGGGCCGGTGAACCGACACAGTGTCCTGCAGCAGAGAGACAGACAGAGACAGTTAGAAAACCCAACACACGCCCCTCCACAGGCACGCTATCTCACTTCCTGCTGATGTAGCTCACTGTCTGCTGATCTTTACACCTGCATATTTATTTATTATTTCTAACATTTTTCATAATCTATATCTACAATTCTATAATCTATCTTTTTTTATTGCTCCATTAAAACTTGGTTGTAGTCTTCTCTCTGCACTTCCATAACAAAACAAGTCTCTGCCTTTTCTCCAAGGATTTAGTATATACACTATGTGGACAAAAGTATTGGGACACCTGCTCATTCACTGTATCTCTATACTGTCTCTGGCTTTATACCCCTCTAGCCCACGCCTGACATTAGGGCATGGTGTCAATAGGTTCATCTGGTTGATCTGTTCTATCTATTCTATTGGCAATAGTTCTCTACAGGGACTAGACAAGCTGTGTATGCATTTGCACATTTGTGTCATATATGATGTATTTTTTCTCAGATTATTATTTTTTGTTCCATACTAGGGCCCCTTTTGTTTCATTTCATATATTTAGTATATTTCAGCGTTTCTGTATATTTTGTAAAATTAGTTCTATATATTCAATGTATTTCTGTATATTTACACAAGCATTTTAATGCATGACCGTCCTGTTCGTTGTGAAAATGACCAATAAACTTGATTAGCCTCGACCACACTGTTAATCTGAACAGTTTTGAACTGCTGGGACCAGAATCGATCCTGCGAACTGGTCCATTGAGTGTCACAGCAAAGAATTCTCAGGAAGGCCGTACCCCCCGCTACTGCACTCCAGCCCTATTTGAATCGTACAGTATGTGATTCAGCCTCATCACCCACAGTTCGATAAATGCCTCCATTAAAGCGGAAATGAAGTGGCAGCCGTTCACTTTCAGACGCAGGCGAATGCGTCAAAGCCTGAGTGCGGAGCCTCCGTCACTGAGGGAGCCAGGCAGCCTCTGCCCTCACAGCTGAGCCAAGAGAGCTTTCAGCTCTAAATAAAGTACTGCTGAGAGGAGTGTGTGTGTGTGGGTGTCAGTGTGTGTGGGTTAGGTGTAAGCGGCTGTGAAAGAAACAGAAAGACAGAAAGAAAAGTTTCTCCGCCTCGTCTACCGGCCTTCCAGTAAAGCTACAGGCAGCTAAAGGACGCTGCTGGCGTCAGTCCACCTGTGAGGTGCACCGGCTTCATACATACATACATGACGGCAGAGGGTGGCGTTACGACCAAGGCCAAAGAGCACGGCACCCAGATGGGGCTCAGCGCTAAATCATTAAAGCTTACTCAAGCCTTAAAAGCTCTGAAGACGGAGGAAAGGGAAGACTTCACATCTGTGTGTGGTTACGTTAAAAGGCTGGTGTTACGAGCGATGCTGTTCTTTACAGTTTCAGTGCACCTTCCCCTGCTCAGTCCGCTCAGCAGCGCTGCTAAAACAGACGTCCCTGTAGCTGAGACGTCACGGAAGACAAAACATTCATACTAATCCCCCACAGCGGTCCACCGCCACCCCGTCACACTGGAGTTATAAGGAGTGTTTCAGCCTGGCCTGCTGTTTGAGTACAGCACAGGGCAGCCAATCAGAACACAGGACATTTATTAGTCATAGCAAATCCAGGTCCAGAAAGAAAACCGACCAGACAGCTGGAGCAAAATCCAAGATTACAATCATACAATCGGTAGGTTTAGGGCTAGGGTTAGGATTAGTACAGTTAAGGTTAGGGTTAGGTTTAGATTTAGTATGGTTAGAGTTAGGGTTAGGATAAGGTTTAGGTTTAGGGTTAGAAAGTTTAAGGTTAGGTGTAGTACTGTTAAGGTTAAGGTTAAGTTAAGTACGGTTAAGGTTAGGGTTAGGTTTAGTACAATACAGGTTAGGGTTAGGTTTAGGGTTAGGAAGTTTAAGGTTTGGGTTAGTACGGGTAAGGTTAGGGTTAGGTTTAGTACAATATAGGTTAGGGTTAGCTTTAGGGTTAGTAAGTTTAAGGTTTGGGTTAGTACTGTTAAGGTTAGGGTTAGGCTTAGTATGGTTTAGGTTAGGGTTAGGTTTAGTTAAGGTTTAGTAAGTTTAAGGTTAGGGTTAGTACAGTTAAGGTTAGGGTTAGGTTTAGTACGGTTAAAATCAGGGTTAGGTTTAGAGTTGGTATGGATAAGGTTAGGGTTAGGTTTAGGGTTAGTAGGGTTAAGTTAAGGTTAAGATTAGGGTTAGGGCTAGTGTTAGGGTTAGAGCTAGGGTTAGGGCTAGTGTTAGGGTTAGGTTTAGGATTAGTATGGTTAAGGTTAGGGTTAGGTTTAGGGTTAATATGGTTAAGATTAGATTTAGGTTTAGAGTTAGTATGGTTAAGGTTAGGTTTAGGGTTAAATTAGATTTAGGTTTAGTACGGTTAAGATTAGGATTAGGTTTAGGGTTAATTTGGTTTAGGTTAGGGTTAGGTTTAGATTAAGGGTTAGTACTGTGAAGGTTAAGTTTAGGTTTAGGGTTAATATGGTTTAGGTTAGGGTTAGGTTTAGATTAAGGGTTAGTACTGTGAAGGTTAGGTTTAGGTTTAGGGTTAATATGGTTTAGGTTAGGGTTAGGTTTAGATTAAGGGTTAGTACTGTGAAGGTTAAGTTTAGGTTTAGGGTTAATATGGTTTAGGTTAGGGTTAGGTTTAGATTAAGGGTTAGTATTGTGAAGGTTAGGTTTAGGTTTTGGGTTAATATGGTTTAGGTTAGGGTTAGGTTTAGATTAAGAGTTAGTATTGTGAAGGTTAGGTTTAGGTTTAGGGTTAATATGGTTTAGGTTAGGGTTAGGTTTAGATTAAGAGTTAGTATTGTGAAGGTTAGGTTTAGGTTTTGGGTTAATATGGTTTAGGTTAGGGTTAGGTTTAGATTAAGAGTTAGTATTGTGAAGGTTAGGTTTAGGTTTAGGGTTAATATGGTTTAGGTTAGGGTTAGGTTTAGATTAAGAGTTAGTATTGTGAAGGTTAGGTTTAGGTTTAGGGTTAATATGGTTTAGGTTAGGGTTAGGTTTAGATTAAGGGTTAGTACTGTGAAGGTTAGGTTTAGGTTTAGGGTTAATATGGTTTAGGTTAGGGTTAGGTTTAGATTAAGGGTTAGTTCTGTGAAGGTTAAGTTTAGGTTTAGGGTTAATATGGTTTAGGTTAGGGTTAGGTTTAGATTAAGGGTTAGTATTGTGAAGGTTAGGTTTAGGTTTAGGGTTAATATGGTTTAGGTTAGGGTTAGGTTTAGATTAAGGGTTAGTATTGTGAAGGTTAGGTTTAGGGTTAATATGGTTTAGGTTAGGGTTAGGTTTAGATTAAGAGTTAGTATTGTGAAGGTTAGGTTTAGGGTTAATATGGTTTAGGTTAGGGTTAGGTTTAGATTAAGGGTTAGTATTGTGAAGGTTAGGTTTAGGGTTAATATGGTTTAGGTTAGGGTTAGGTTTAGATTAAGGGTTAGTATTGTGAAGGTTAGATTTAGGTTTAGGTTATGATTGTGGTAAGTAAGT
This sequence comes from Salminus brasiliensis, assembly GCF_030463535.1. Classification (NCBI taxonomy): domain Eukaryota; kingdom Metazoa; phylum Chordata; class Actinopteri; order Characiformes; family Bryconidae; genus Salminus; species Salminus brasiliensis. Next base: position 1,073,782 of record NC_132894.1, on the reverse strand, counting down.
GTGAATTAAGATTAGGATTATTAAGTTTAAGGCTATGGTTAGATTTAGGTTTAGTAGGGTCAAGGTTAGGGTTGGGGTTAAGATTAAGGTCTAAGCCCAGGTGAAGCATTATGTGATTACAAGAATACAAAATCACGTCTGTCCTCAGTAATACAAACAGAACACAAACTGAAGGTGGATACTGACCCCATCGTGGACGAGAGCTTTCCATGTGTGCTCTAACTTCTTTATCAACCTGGAACAGAAATCAGTGTCCGTTACCATAACAACCAACTGTAAAAGAGATATTACTGACAGAGTAAACAGCCTGGCGTGACGATGGTGTACCTGTAGGACTGCAGGATGTCGATAATTCCAATGTACAGCAACAGGCGCTCTCCTTTACTGTTCACTGCTGGAATGCCTCCCATTCTGAGGTAAAATACAGGGGAACAGGCAAACCAGGGCTTTTTAAGGCAGAATTTAATGGTCAGTAAAAAATCCAATGGACTTTTAAACCACAAGGCTAACATGATTCTGCCCTCTATTTGAGTCCTGAACAACGTGGAGAGCTAAAGCTTGACCCACCACTAAAAATACCTATTTTTATTTACAAAATATATTAATAGTAATAACATTTCTACAATAATATTATTTAATATATATTTTGTTCTTCATAAGCTTTTAGGAAAGCTTTGGTGAATCTGCCCCCGGATGATGTGGTCAGTGTTCATGGTTTTAAATGTGGTGAATTTCATTAGCTGAAGAGATCAGTGTTCTTCTGTATGAACATATATAAGCTAAAGTGTTATTAGCTGCATATTCAGACATCTATGCTCCTCACGTGTCCTCTGTGTCGATGTCTTCCGCGCAGGCCGAGGCCCCCTGGATGGACTCCAGTGCGGTGGAATACAGGGCCTTCTGAGCCAGCGGCCTCTTTTCGTCGCTGCTGCCCTGAGAGCCGTCCGTCTGCTGCTCGCGCTCCGCCTGGTCCAGGTTGTGCACCCCCAGCAGCAGGCTGTAGTCCATGATCTTAAAACTCTCCAGCACCTGAAGACCACAAACACGCCGAAGACTCAGCAGAAGCAAAACTATTGCTTTCGTAGTTCCCATGGCATTGCTAGGTGGTTGCTATGGTGTTGCTAACTTGCTATGGTATCCCAGGAGGTTGCTATGGTGTTGATGAGTGGCTACTATGGTCTCGCTAGGTGGTTGCTATGGTATCCCAGGTGGTTGCTATTGTGTGGCTAAGTTGTTGCTAGGTAGTTGCTATGGTGTGGATAAGTTGTTGCTAGGTGGTTGCTATGGGTATCCAAGGTGGTTGCGAGGTAGTTGCTATGGTGTGGATAAGTTGTTGCTAGGTGGTTGCTATGGGTATCCCAGGTGGTTGCTATGGTGTTGCTAAGTGGACGCTAGATGAGTGTTACAGTGTGGCTAAGTAATTGCTATGGCATTTCAGGATGTTGCCTGATGCTGCTTAGTTGTTGCTAGGGTGTCACTAGGTGGTTGCAACGCAGTTGCTGTGGTCCCTGATCGTTGCTCAGGTGTTCTTACGTGGTTGCTCAGGTGTTGCCAAGAACCCCACGCTAACGGGTGGGTGTTATTAAGTGTGTCTGTATCAGTATTGCATTAGAAAACTTTCGCACCCCATTCAATTCTAAGGGCAACAAAAATGCCCAGAAATCCTTCACTGTGCGTCCAATCAAAAAGCTGCCTGTAACAACGGGATATAAACCCGGGCGGCTGTGTGGTGCATTTACCTGCATCATCACCAGTGATCCTCTTAGACTGGGTTCTAACATCACTACTGTAGGAGTGTGTATCCGAGAGCCCACACTCAGCATATTCGGTCAGCTATAGTCAGCACTCACCAGGCAGTCTCTCTGGAGGGTCTTGACCAGGGCGTTGTAAGTGTCCACGTCCAGCATCAGACCCTCCACAATGTCCTGCATGAAGTCGAGGTCTTTGAAGGTGGGCCTGGCCTTCTCCCGCTCTTTCTTAGACGCTCGGCGCTTGTACGTGGAGCCCTTCAGGTCGTATTTGAGGTGCATGCGGACCACCCGGGGCAGGATGTTGTTCATCACCACCACTCGGATGTTCTTCCCTCCGGACTGCACACAGTATAGGCCGAAAAACTTGGGCAGCAGGGTGCGAGGGTTCTGGTTAAGGTTCTAGAGGAGGGAAAAGAACAAATGGGTAACACCAAATTACTGGAACAGGGAGAAGGGCGTCTCCGTCATTTCCACTCCGGGCCGGAGTGCTGCTGCTGCTGCTGCACTATGGAGGTTTGGTGGTGGAGCTGCAGGAGGAGAACCTCTCTCCAGAACTGCTGTGTAACGCTGCAGAACCCATAGAGTCATATTAGTGTAAAATCCTGTAGTATTACTCTACCACCTCAGCCCACATGCTGCTACACCTTCAGATCAAGCTGTCCAGAAATGCATGTGTACAGCTGCTCAAAGCGTGATTTGTATTTACGGCACTGGAGTAAAAGTGAATTACACTGCCCACCTGTAGGGGGAGCCCTGGAGTAAAAACACCAGTTCTCACATAATACTGCTTTAAGTACCACATTTCAGTGTGTTCATATGACAGCACCCTTTACTTTACCCCAGAAGACAAGAACTGCTTCGTCCTGGAGTTCCTAATACGCGCAAGACTCACGACAGAATGAGGACACCACTTCGAAGGTCTATTGTGTAGCATCTTCAAGCAGCACAGCATTCCCAAGCATCACCCAGCCCGGCTCTGACTCCCGTGTCTTCTGGTGCTTTTGGTGTTCTCACAGCGCAGCCGGTAGTGCTGTGCTGACTGTAGCGCATTACAAATAAATACAAGGCTGCCTGATCAGCCGTCCTCCATACACCACTATATTTATATGTAAGCATCGAGGGAAAATGAATCAACAAGTGAATCACTGGCAAAAAACAAACAAACAAAAAAACACGCTCAACACTTGTAGTCTTTATCACACACCACACCAACTCATGCTAAAAATACACGCTTCATGGTAAGGCAGCCAAACACATTATCCCACCAACCCGTTATCCCACCATCTGACTCTCCAGAAGGACCAGCCTTCTCAGGCTGACTCTAATTAGTGTCAAAGTCTTTATCCACTTAAAAAGAAGCACCGCACAAAGGGCCAAGCAGCGATACTGATCTCCAGCTCAGTGGAGCAGCGCTTTGAGCAGCAGCCAGACACCTTTGAGGAGACCTTCAGAAAGAACACACGTCAAGAGGAACCCTGAGGTCACCACGCTAAGCTTTCACTGTCTCTCTCTCCAGGAGAAGGAGAAGAAGAATGGAGAGCAGGTGACCAAAGAAAGGAGGAAGCAGAATCGGGAAAAGTCTGGACAGTGTAAGGTAGTACACACACAGTGCAGTACTGGACAGTGTAAGGTAGTACACACACACACAGTGCAGTACTGGACAGTGCAGTACTGGACAGTGTAAGGTAGTACACACACACAGTGCAGTACTGGACAGTGTAAGGTAGTACACACACACAGTGCAGTACTGGACAGTGTAAGGTAGTACACACACAGTGCAGTACTGGACAGTGTAAGGTAGTACACACACAGTGCAGTACTGGACAGTGTAAGGTAGTACACACACAGTGCAGTACTGGACAGTCTACGACACTAGAACAGGTGACAGAGACTAGTGGTGGGTTTCTCTGGCGTCAGTCAGCATCTTGAGTCCTCCAGGGGGCTGCTCGGCCCCCGCTGAACTGACAGACCGAGCTGAGCCTCAGCCTTCGCTTGCAGGCTTTGTTCTGAACTAATTCCCGCTCCATCTGCCCTCACGAGGAGTCCTCCTGGCACGCTAACACCTGCTTTCCACTTAAGTGCAGAAACACAGGAAACAGGGGAGATAAAAACGTCATTAACATGCTAATGGTCGCCGCTAATTTCATTATTTAACTAACAGGTACACACACCGCCTCCAGGGAAGGTACAGGAATAGCAGGTGGAGCGTTCTGCGGTTCTGCTGTTGTGGATTGAGAATTTGGAAAAGTGGCAGTCAGCAGACGCAGCGCAGTTCTAAAACGAGGACGACGGAAAAACTGCTGAACCGCTCGATAAACTGCAGCGAATGCTGTTATTCTATCAGCAGCAATAACAGACTGTTCTTCATGTGTAAACACCTTAAACCCTGAGGGTCTGCACTTCAGTTCCTCACTTCATAAATACATATCCTACAGTATTAGGTGTAGAATAATTCATCTTAATAACTGGATAATAACTGAATACAATCCAGAGCTTCGAGGCTTTGCTTCTGTTTGAGTAAACAATCCCCATCCAGCACGTCTCCTCATTCTATCATACCTCCCACCTGAGCAGGTAGGGGTGTGTATTTATTCAGTACCTAGAGCTGATGTTGCAAAGCAGCTTTACAGAATACAGAATATCTACAGAATATGTTTCTATTTTGCATATATTTTTATTTATCTCTATATATTATTATGCTCATCTGTATATATTGTTTAGATGCTTTTATAGATACATTACATTTATTCTCTTATCCAGAGCGATTTACAAGGTAACTCGTATTACAGATGTGGGCTAATGTAGTGTTAGGAGTCTTGCCCAAGGACTCTTATTAGTGTAGCGCAGCACAGTCACCAAGACTGGGAATCAAACCCCAGTCTCTGTCAGATAGTGGTGTAATCTGTTGCGCCACACCCACCACCAAAAATATATAAATATTTTACATATCTTCATATTAATTGTATTATTACATAATATCTTATATGTTTTCTCTTTATGAATATATCTAGATATTTATATTTTAGTTTATTTATTTTAGTTTTTATAGCATAGTTTAGTTTATAATTTCTTCTGAAATCAAAATAAGTTTTAAAAAGAGCGGATCCTACTGTCCAGAGAAGGAGACTTACTACTAGATTTCGCAGGAGCATTGCTGTGAGGATTTGACTGCATTCAAATCAAGAGCGTTAGTGAGGTCAAGCTGTTGGACACCTCGTTGCTCGGGGGCTTTATACCCCTCTAGCCCACGCCTGGCATTAGGCAGCATGGAGCCAATAGGGTCATGATGTTGATCTGCTCCAGAGAGTCCTATTCTATTGGCAGTACTTCTTCTCTACAAGGGCTAGACAAGCTGTGTGTGTGCATTTGCACATCTGTGCAGCTTAAAGTAGCTGAATGCATTCATTAGATAGATATATTACTGAATTATTACTCAACACTGGCAGGTGTCTGCTTACTTAATGTGATTTTGTTAAAGACATTAGGCAAGACAACATTTCTGAATTATACAAATGTATGTATATATATATATATATATATATATATGATCTGTATTTGGTCTGGATGCTCACAGCACATAGAGCAGGAAGGTCCTGGAGAGCCACGGCTCAACACAGTAATGTCTCCCTCCACTAACACACCGCATTCAGCTCGTTACAAGCTGAATTAGCCCTGCTAATTAGCAGAAGTGTTGGGTCAGCAGTGTTTATTGAGGGTCAGTGCTAAACCCAGTGCTATACTGCAGTGCTGTAGCTTTCCTGGGCTGTGAGTAAAATGGATCCCGGTTCTTTATTGAGTACATGGGCCATTTTTCTCGAAGCGTCCGAATGGTAAAGTGGGATTCCAGAGTGATTGTGAGGCTCTACAATCTTCTATGATCCACTGCTGAGTTCTACTAATCACGTACATCAGCTTAATGTTGACCAGAGTGTACTGAGTGTCTCTCTTTCTTACGACTGGACAGTACATCACCGGCAGCTGCTGAGACAATGAAAACTAAACTTTTAGGACTCGCTGTGCTCTGGGGAAACAGCAGCAGCAGCTCTGTACAGTTAACTGCAGGTTAATGCAGTCATGGACCACAAATTCAACAAGCAGCTCAGTCAGCTTTCCTCCCAGCTCACGAAGAAAAGCCTGCCCTGTTTAAACACGGGCACTGGTGTGTTCATGCGACTGCTGAAAGCTAAAGCAGGATAATGAAGAGTATCATTCATTTATTATTATAATTTACTGACTCATACACTATATGTCCAAAAGGTTTGTGGACACCCATTCTAATGCACATATTTAGCTACTTAAAGTTGCACCCATTGCTTATACAGATGTGCATATACACAAAGCTTGTCTAGTCCCTGTAGAGAAGTACTGCCAATAGAATAGGACTTTGTGGAGCAGATACACATCATGAACCTATTGGGGCATAAAGCCCCCCTGCATTTAGCTGTAGAGCAGTGGAAGACCTGTGTTCTCTGGAATGATGATGGTGGAGCTCCATCCAGTACTTTTAAATGTGATGAGTCGGAAAGGTGGGGATGATGAGGTGGGGTGGTGTACAATATCCGAACCTTAATTACGTTCCTGTCACTAAATGCAATCAAATTCTCACAGCAATCCCTCCAAAACCTTGTAGAAAGTCTCTTTTTTAAAAACCTTTAAGTAGGTGTCCCAATACTTTTGTCTAAATAGTGTACTTGCTATTTTAAAGGTACCAATAGACTGATGTGACATCACATACTTTCAACTGAGAGAAACTGGATTTATAAAACTTCCCACTTGATCCCAACTCAAGTCTATCACACTCTGAGCGCCCCCTCATGGACAGCTGTACACATGCATTTCTGGACAGTGTGAGAGCTGCAGAATCTTGATCTGGAGGTGTAGCAGCATGTGGGCTGAGGTGGTAGAGTAACACTACAGGATTTTACACTAACATGACTCTATGGGTTCTGCAGCGTTACACAGCAGTTCTGGAGAGAGGTTCTCCTCTTGCAGCTCCACCACCAAACCTCCATAGTGCAGTAGCAGCAGCATCCCGGCCCAGAGTGAGAATGACGGAGACGCCGTTCTCCCCCTGTTCCAGACAGTGGAGAATCAGCATGATCCTGAAGCTGCTGATTTAAGGTGGAACTGATACAGGATGATGGTTTAACTGGCTGCTATCACTATGAATACTATGAGTAATTTAGTACTTATCAAATTGCAATTAATGTTAATAACAATAACAAAGCACTAATAATTTTAACTGAGTAATAATAACAGAGATATAAATCTATAATATTCTAAAGCAAGGATTGGCTTTCTCGTGCAATAAAGTTACACTGCACAGACATCATCCTACAGGCACAGAGCAAATATTACCCAGCATCCCAGTGAAAATGAAATATTGTCTGTTGGAGAAGCTCACCATGTAATAGCCAGGAAGAAGTTTCTGCAGGAACTCAGCCTCCTTGTGCATGACAGTCTTGATGATGAACTCATCGTCCTTGGTAACGTAGAACACTGAGCCGCTAGCCCCAGGATTGGACAGCTCGATGAGGGGCTCGTTACACAGCGAGTACTGAAACCATAAAACAATAAAAATCACAAATCCAGAGCTCACGTTTAACAATACTGCAAGCACAACTGCAGGCAGGCGGGGCAAACTAGGTTCCTTCCAGGCTAAAACTCTGCAGAGTTCAGCGTTTGTCTCATTTAATACTCCTGAGTTAAATCATCAGGTAATTAATTCGAGCTGAGGACTAAGACAGAAGCCACTAATCTGCAGAGCTGTGGTGAGAGTATCGTGATATTACGTTTTGCACTACTGTGATTATTAATTAATAGTTTAGATGAAGGTTGGTTTCAGACGGTGCTTCATTTAGTGTTGTGTTTAAACCCAGACAGCTTCAGATCCCACTGTTCTGATTGGATAAAAAGTCAACTTTCCTTTGACTCAGATTTTCTTTACAGCATCACAATTTTTTATCACACTATAGGTGTATTAGTGTGTGTATTAGTGTGTATTAGGTGTATTCTTCCTAATACACAGTCCTACTATTGGCTACACTGCCCCCACAGTTTCCAGTGGTACTGCTCTATTCCATCCACATCTGGAAGCTTTTAGAGAACGTGCAAATATACGAATACCACAAAATGAACGTTGAGCAGAAATGAGCCTTTACTGCACATCATAAAAACTAACGAAACGCCACAACATAACTAAGAGCAATTTTAGACCTTTTAGACCAGGAATGTTCAATAGCTGGACTCCGGTCCGGGTCTGGACCTAAATGAAAATTACGGAGAGTGGATTTTACATTTGGTCATCAGTTTGGTTTTGTACTTATTTTGGAGTGTATGGGATTTATACTGTTTGTTTGTCCTCTATGGATCTTTGACCCAGTGGACATTTGGTATGTGGGCCCGAAGGATACATACTTGGTACCTCTGTTGTAGACTGTTCTCAGTTCTCAGTGATATTTTTAAATATCACCCTGTGGCCTAAGACACCTCAACATGTCTGCACAACCTTAAGAAAGACCTGGATGCAGATTGAGCAGACATGTTTAAAGAAAGATTTGGGTGACTTCTACAGTTTGTCAGCTACATTAGCTTTCGTACCGCACAGGTTTTGGCTGATCAACAACAATCAAGGCAAGGAGAAAATTCAGTAAGTTCATTATGTTTGGTCTAATCTTCACTTTACATCTGTTCTTGAGGCAAATCCCTAAAAATACACTGATTATTTTACAGCTGAATGCAGATCTGCCTTAACAGAGGTGACCTGGCTCATAAAAAGAGGTTAAAGAAGAACAACAGAGATTCTCTACTGAGACACAGCGAGCAAATTCAGCATGAACCTGCGCTCCGAGATAAAAGGCGAGGAAAGAGGGGGAAAGAGAAAGAAAGATATCTAATCAGAGACGCTAAATGTGAAGTCTGGCCCAAGGCCGTCTAATGAATCACTGTGTGGGAGAAACAGCTCACCTAGTGCGAGCCATGTAAACTAAACACACTCCCTCACCCCCCCTCCACACACACACACACACACACACACACACACACACACACACACACACACACACACACACACAGTTGCTCATACGCACCCACACAGTAAAGACAAACCCAGACATATGCAAATAAACACTACACTGTTTCCAACCAACACAGCCTGCATGCAGCTACTGAGGTTAGACCAAAACATTCCACTGTATGAAGGTGTTCAAAAATCCATCATCCATCACAACAGACAGACAGGGCAGTAATATTAATCTGCTCAGTAAAACTCTGATATCAGAATAAACACTAATAATAACACTCCTACAGAAAGTGGTGGAGGTTCTCCATCACTGTGTTCATCATTAGAACATCTCCAAAGTTCTCCTCTCTCATGGAGTCTAGTATTATTTAGAGTTCTCCTCAGATCAACACCTGGTTTGGTGGTAAATCAGGGCTTAATGATGGGAAATCAGGTGAGCTGCTGCTGCTGCTGCTGCTGCTGCTGATGGAGTTGAACACATCCTCCACGCTGTGCTGGCTGGACTAGGGGGCGTCTAGGAGAAACCTGGAGGAACCGAGCTCTGTTCCTCAGACTAGCTCACCGACAAGATCTCAGTACTTTCTTTCTTCAGAATGAGAAGCTCTTGTTTCTCCTTTTTACTGGATTCATGTTCAGCTGCTTTATCTGTTCTGAGGAGATCTGGAGCTTCTACGGTAGAACTCTCCCACTGCTGAGAGACGGGGGGTAGAGGAATGGGATTAGGGACCTAAAACCTCTGTACAGGACAAGTGTGTATGTAGGAGCTGTTAACTGGACCAATATTAGGAAATGAGGAGCAGTAGAGAATGAGCATGCAGACAGGCGGCCAGAAACAGGGTAGACTGGAAGTGACAGGAACCATAGGGAGTCACATTCAGCAGCACAAACCTTTCAGTGAGCTTCCAACTGCTCAATAACCCCTTAAAACATGGGCACGGAGGCACACGAGGGGTGTAAAAGCTCATCAGTCTCAACTGCACAGACGTTGTAATGCAAAGTGAGCTTTTATGTGTATTGAAGTGAGGAGATGACTGAGAAGACAGGTAAGTCTTTCTACAGTAGTGCCTGTATATGACTATATTAGCAATACCCATGCTGAGGGCTTTAACCTTCTCGCTGTCATTAGTGATGAACTGTGGTGAGATTCGAGGGTTGATGAATTACTAACTAAACATACTGAATGTTCTGAGGAATCTGCTCAAGTGGAGCACTCAGTTCTTACCAGATAGTCATCGGGCCGGATCCCGAAGAGCTCCCTGAAGTAACGAAAGGCAACGGGAGCGTACGTCTTGAAGCGGAAGTCTGGGAAGTGGTGGGCGGGCGTCAGGTTGCTCCCCTCACTAAAATGAAAAGATCAAATGTAGAGCAGATCCACTTATCCAAAGTGACGTCCTGGGGCTAGTATTGGCTTTGGAACACATAGAGTTTAAAGTGACAAGGGTCCCCCTTTGCAGCTCTTTGCACTCTGCTCTGAGCTCAGCACTCGGCCCTGACCCCGCTTTGTAACTTTACGTGGTCTGACAGACACTCTGTGGACACTGAGCTGCTCTCTGTGAGCTGTTCCTCCTAAACTCTTCCACTGTTCAATAATAACACCACTCACAGCTGATGGAGGAAGATCTAGGAGGGAGGAAATTTCACCAGCTGACTTGTTGTTGTTGGTGCAGCGGTGTCTCCTATTACATACAGAACCACGCTGGAGTTCAGTGAGCTCTTCAGAACCTCCCATTCTTTCACTGATGTGTGGAAGAAAGACAGACTGCAGGGCTAGAGACTGGAGTTTATACACCTGTGGCTGAATGAGACTTAATGAGACACCTAAATTCAGTGGTTAAGAGATGTGTCCCAATACTTTTGTCCATATAGTGCACATTTAATGTCGTTCTCATACCTTAAGTGCTACACAAGAATCTAAAAGACCACAAACAAAACACACACAAATAAGAGTACACTCTTCTGTGCAGCAGATTTAATCAGTCTTGTTTGTAAAGCTGCTCAGCACATCGGGACAACACTGAGGCTTTCAGAGGAAGATTTAGTCTCTGGATTTGAAGACGTCTGTGGCAGTCACAGTGTCTCATATTTACAGATATTAAAATGAAATATAATTACAGATATTATATTGACTGTCGTTCAATATAAAACATCAGGGTCTCGATTTGATGCATTTTTCATAACAGCAAAAACAAAAATGTAAATATGCCTGCTCCTATACGCCACAGCAAAAAAACCTACCAGACTTCGCAGGGTTAACTAGACGTCTGGCTTGCAAGACTACAGTAACAGTAGCCCTCAGCCTAAACAGAGTGTAAGCAGAAAACAGGGATTAGGGACTGACCTGGGGAAGAAGATGCTTTCCACCACATAGAAGTCCTGCATGAGCACGTCCCTCTCCGGCTTGGAGCTCAGATTGCCAACTGTGTAACCGATGCCCAGCTGGATGGCTCCTTTCAGGGCTGATGATGTGGTCTGGGGAAGAAATGGTCAGGTGTAAGGATGAAGGAGGCTGATTCTATCAAACCCACTGCAAAAACAACAGTCAGTGACCAGTCCATTCTGTATGTGAGTCAAATGACCCATTCCTATCAAATAGGCAGTAATGCTGTGTGATGAAACCAACCTTCAGACAGACAGGGTCTGATAAATATGATGTAAATGTAATTTTCTGAACATCTTCTGACATTTTTATCATCTTTAATAAGTGGAGTGATGAAAGGAACATGCCCGAAGCCCCTCTTTCTACCAACCTAACACCCTACTCAACTTAAAGTGGATGAACGCAGGGGCGTCCACAAACTTATGGACATACAGTGAATCAGTTAGGGGCCTGGCCTTTTATCACAAGGTAGAATCTTCCTGAACTCCAGCCCAAAGTTCTCTGAGTTCGCTCCCTCTCATACAGTCTTCCCCCATTGTCGTACACTGATGACCAAGGTCCAAACCAGCAAAACACGGCGTTCTCTTAGTGGCGGTCCCTGGTGGAACACAGCCAATAAGAGAAAATTAAAGACAAGCTTCAGACCTTCTTATAGGTGGTTTCTCCAGATGCATCCACTCCCCTGTGTCCAATCTTCTTCCCGAGGCCCGGCTGGCCCGAAGACGATGGCATCTGCAATGAAGACAGAATACATCAGCACTGCAGCCCAAACACATCTGGAATTCAAAGCCCAGATAACATGCCCATGTGGCGGCTGTATGGGTAGATCAACTGCGAACCACAAAGTTTTGTCCATGGGTTGTCCGTAGGCTTCATATATGGACGCCCTCCGGGTCAGTGATGAGACCAGAAGGGGTTAAACATGGACCGTATCTGAGTTGAACACTGAATACAGGGCCTAGGCGGGACCCATGTGAGATTAGGGTGGGCTGTAATGATGGGGCCCATTTGGGAAGCCCGCCTAGCCCACGTTCCACCCACGTGAGCCCTACATGAGCATGCTGGCCGGGTAAGTAATTAAGTGAGTAGCTATCTGCTGGCTTATGAACGTTTCTGCTCATGATGAAGCGGAAAGGCTCGGTACATGCCTCTGTGATGAAGGCCTTCTTGGCAGCATCTGTGGAGGAGAAAGAGAAGACACTAATTAATGCAAATTATCTCTAAGTGCAGGCTTGATCTCAGACTGGAACGGAACGGGAGAGGGATCAGAGGCTGAAGGCTTTTTCCTCCCTTCTTGCAGCAGTGAGTCTCAGCATGTCATGAGGACAAGCTGTTTGCTCTCCCCTCCTGTGAATTTCTTCTCTCTCTGTCTGCCTGTTTGTCTCTCTGCTACACAAACTGACAAGCTCTCGGCTCAGCCGGACCAAACCTGCTAATGGAATCACTCTGAAGACGATGTGTTTTCTTCAGCAGGGCTGAGGGGTCTGAGCTGACAATGGAAAGAGTTGATACACAACACAATGCATATCCAACCAGACTGGAGGTCCATCGAGGATCAATAAGGGGAAAGTGATCCATAAGGACCGTCGGTAATGCAGATCCGTAATCACCAATAATTCATCACCAGGCTCATCGCTTTACATAACAGTAGCTAATAGAACAGTACTGATTCAGATACTGGATTAAAAGAGGTCCACATTATTGATTGATCATATATTCCCTTTATGACACAGATACAGGGCCTCCCTGAGCATGAATAGGAGCGTCCACTGGGACGCCATTGGGCGTCCACGACCTGGTCGTCCTTTCTTAAGTCACTTTTGGTAGGTACTGCCCACTAAATACCGGGAACACCCTGTCTGTTATTTAAGTGAAACAGAAAGCATTTAATGCAGCATATGGACAAAAGTATTGGGACACCTGCTCAATTATAGTTTTTGTTTACATCGAGAGTCTTAAAAAGAGTTGATCTGATTCTGCTGGAGTAACTGTCTCTACTGTCCAGAGAAGAAAAAGACTCTCTCCTAGATTCTGGAGGAGCATTGCTGTGAGGGTTTGATTACATTTAAGCATTAATGATGTCAGGATGTTGGATGACCACCATCCCACCTCATCCCTTCCATCATTCCAGAGAACACAGTTCTTCCACTGCTCCACAGCTCCTCATTGCTGGGGGGCTTTATACCCCTCTAGCCCACGCCTGGCATTATTAGGCAGCATGGAGCCAATAGGGTCATGATGATGATCTGCTCCAGAGAGTCCTATTCTATTGGCAGTACTTCTTCTCTACAGGGACTAGACAAGCTGTGTGTGCATTTGCACATCTGTGTCAGCAATGGGTGCAACTTAAAGCAGCTGAATGCATTTATTAGAAGGGGTGTCCACAAACTTTTGGACATTTGGTGTATCTAGTGACTAATACACTAAATATAAATATAAAGGTGCTTCAAATGGGGACCACTTTTAGTTCCATTAAGAACCATGTTTGTACGGGTGAGGAACCACTTCAAGATCTAAAGAAGCTTCACCTGAAAGGTTCCTAACCAATTGCAGTGTTCGTTTTTAGGAGTGGACGTGCACAGAAGCAGCTAAAAGCCTTCTGTTTCCTACGTGAGGAGTCAGCTAACGGGACAACCATAGAGATGTGAACTAAAATGATCCGAGAACAGCAGGTGATTCAGTCTGTAATTTTCTCAGAGGAGAAGAAAAACAAACCCGGCCGATCTGGACAGAAATACAATCACAGAGGAGCTCCTGTGAAATAACCGCTCCGGAACCCTGCGTTCATTTAATCCGGTCCAATCAGGACCGCTGTGTATCTCTTCTCTTTTTCACACTACCTTCTGCTGTCCCTGACGTGCCGTCCCAACCACCCAGATGTGCCTGCATGCTCCTATTCACCCCCTGTTTCCATGGTTCCCTGATTGAGGTCAACTGAGACCGCACGTGCGCATGGAATCAACAGACACATGCTTCCCTCCACGCTGTAAATAGGGCATTCGCTGCGCTCGTCAGCTCATAGCCATACACAAAGAGCTTCCAAAGGGCAAAACAAAGAGGGATGGTATGGGATGATGCAGCAAAAGAGGCCTCCTCTCTATGTCACGCACAGTCAGGAGAGGCACCACGGTGCGCTTCTGCGTTCATGTCAAGTCCTTGAAAGATCACTGAGTTAGAAAATGCATATAGATAATTTATGATCAGAACTGTGGGTCTACAGAAATAGCCCCCTGTACAGGCATCCCTTTGGATTAAAGCATTTTAAAGAAATTATTTTAAAAAACATTATTTACTATACTGAAATCTATAATAATGACTTACTATATAATAATTCCTTGTGTCGTATTTGTTATCAGAGCTGTATTAATTATTGTGTAATACCTCATTACTATGCTATAATCAATTGTAATTATTGTGCTGTTATTTAAGTGACTAGACTCTATTCCATACAGTAATTATGACATAATATGTAATAATATAATGTAACGTAATAACATAACTTGTAATTATCACATAATACATCATAATAATGAGATTTCATCTAAGAATTATTTGTCTCGTAGTATTTATCCGAATTATAAGATGCTATTTCTTAATTATAACACAATATCTCATTACTATTATCATGAGATTTATAATATATATATATATTAAATATATATATATAAAAAATATATAATAAAATAATACTGAGATACTACCTCACACCCGTTTCCATTAACATGCGTTCTGGGAGATCAGAACCTAAAGCACAGGTGTGAACGGGGTACAGAGTGTCTCCAAGACGGATTATAATCTGATCACGCAAACCACATTCGGAGGTGTTCAGATACGCGTGGGACCACCGGCCACACTGACCGCATCACTGCCACAAGACCACACCGTCTGCACGAGTTATCTGAGCACGCTGGTATTATTATTATTATTATTATTATTATTATTTGGGTATAATAATGGGCACAAGCTCAAAGGACACGCATTTAAAACACTGCTCTGTGTTTTTTTTTGGAGATCGGATCAGTGATCGAATTACATGAGACAATTATGAATACCTGGTTTTAAATGACAAGATACTTTCACTTAAGTCTGACATGATTATATATTTTAACAGAACAGAGAGAGAGTTGGTTATCACGAATAACAACACGGCTGTGATTTGGACGAAGGCACGAGCCAATGGTGAGTACGGTAGATCATCAACGCTGCGACGTTCTGTTCTACTGCTTTCATACAACACTTTTATTTTACAAAATAAAGAAACTAAATAAATCAAAGAAGTCCTGAATTATAGACTGAATATGTTTCATTATGTCAGATCCTTCCACCAAAAAGTAGTTCCACAACTAATGAGTTACTGCTATTCAACAGCCTCAACTGCAGAGCTCCAGGTGGGTTAAGGTACCTGCTGAGCTCTGTACGCAGTCCAGGATAACCGCTGACCCAATGAGGCTAGGATCTGAGGTAGCACTGTCCAAGAGTCCGGTTCAGCCAGAGGCGTTAAGAAGAACGGCCACTGGCTGCAATATGGATGGGAGTTCTCGAAGCGCTCAACACAGTGTCTGTTTATGGATAAAGTCCCGCCTTCAATAAAAAGAGCCAATCAGCTTGCTGGTTACGATGCAAGCGGAGGAGCGTCGAAGTGCTAGCTGGCCAATGTCAACGCATCAGCGGAGTGATACGGTTTTGGTGTGCTGTTACCACAAATACGCAGCAATACTGAAGAATTTCAGCCGGTATCACTGACTGGTCTGGTACCGTGGGCACGGATTAAGGCTAGTTTTGAAAATAACTCTTATTTTGTGAATTTTGTGAAACTGGGTCTGGGTAAATCTCTGTGTGTAACGGCTTAAAGTTTTACACTCGCCGTCCAGAACACTGTCAGAGGCGAGACGTGCATCTCCCCTGTTCCTCGACTGTGCGCTTGGCCAGGACTCAAGCTGGAGTGGAAAGTCGTGACCCTGGTAATTGATTCCATCCACACTGGCGTGGCCAGCTGTCTGATTTCAGCCTGCCTTCGCTAGTCGGGGTGACTGACCAAGTGGCAGGACCAAACAGAGCCACTGAGACAAGTGGAAAAAACCTTACTGTCCTTACATGGCATGTTCAGACAGAAGTTATCAGATCCAGGGCTTTTTTTTTTCACTTAGTGGCTCTGTGCAAAACTGCAAGCCCCAGCCGACACAGATCAGCCATAACATTAAAACCACCCGCCTAACTTCATGTCGGCCCCCTGGTTCAGTCAAAACAGCTCTGAACCTGGTGGTATTCGGCACCAAGACTAAGGAAAGCAGCAGTGCTATAAGTTGTTGTGAGATGGAGCCCACAAGACCTGCCTGATGTTCTGGAGATGTTCTAACCCAGTTGTCGTCAGTTTGGTTCTTGTCAGAGTGTCTCAGTTTCTTACGCTTGTCCATTTTTTCCAAGAACTTCACGAACTGACTCTTCGCTTGCTTCCTAACATATCAATACATTGACAGGTGCCACCGGAACCAGATCAGTGTTAATCACCTAGCAGTGGTTTTAATGTTATGGCTGACTGCTACAGCCCAGTCTGTTCTCAGCTCCTTGCAGTGAGGCGGCGTTGAGGTTTTACACCAGAGTCTTTGTTGACGTCTCTTGTAAGTACATTATAGAAAAGCTGTGATCACACCAGCCTATAGTGGGATGAACTTGGGGAGTTATCGCTGTTAAAAATAGACGGGTGTGAGTCTGTAGCCTTCTTCTCCTTTTCACAGGTTCAGCCCCAGTCAGGGCGTTCTTGTTCTGAGCGCCAGCGGCTCAGGATGGAAATCTCTGCTGATGCTGATACAGAAATATTTATACTATGTAGAAAGTTGGACTGGATCCACCTGAGCGAACATACAGAAGAGAACAGCAGCTCTTCCTGGGTTCTAAATGCAGATGTGTAGTGCAGTGGTTCAGCAGCACCCAAACACGCCTTCTTCTTCTGGGGATCAATAAACACATCAGCACTTGACATTACATCCCAGCAACTCCACGCAAGCTTTTTAATTTAACGTGTCATTAATAGTTTATCATGCTGATGGAGGAGAAGCCCAGGGTCCAGCTGTGTTCACTTATTGACAGAGCTATAAGAGCGTGGCGGCGTCAGCTGTGAGTACACTAACAGAACAGTGCTGACAGTCGCTTGTGCTTCACGCCCATCCTCCATGACTTATTAAAACCACTGACAGCTGATGATCTGGGTCCAGTGGCTCCTGATAGGGCTGGCTCTACATATTAGGCAGCGAGTGAACGGTCAGCTCTTGAAGGTGATGAAGGTGTGGGAAGTTTAGCCTAAGAATCTGAGACACTCTGTGAACTGTGATGTTCTAGACAATGACTGGGTCAGAATCTCCAGAACATTAGCAAGCAGGTCTTGTGGGGTGTTCTCTCCCAGTATGCAGTGGTCAGTACCTACCAAAAGTCCTCCAAGGAGGGACAACCAGGATCATGGGCGCCAAAGGCTTACTGGTGCTCATGGAGGTTCCACAGAACCCCTTCAGAGGTCTTGTGGAGTCCACGCCTCGACAGGATCTAAACAAAATCTTTATGTAAATGTTTAATGCTTAATCGACAAAAGTATTGGGACACCTGCTCATTCATTGTTTTTTCTGAAATCAGGGGTATTAAAAAGAGCTGATCCTGTAGTAACTGTCTCTACTGTATTGTCTCTAAGGCTTTCTACTAGATTTTGGAGGAGCACTACTGTGAGGATTTGATTGCATTCAGCAACAAGAGCGTTAGTGAGGTCAGGATGCTGGATGATGATCACCACCCCACCTCATCATGCCCAACTCATCCCATCCAAAAGTACTGAATGGAGCTCCACCACACCGCTAGATGAGCTGTGTGTGTGCATTAAAGTAGCTGAATGCATTTATTACAAGGGGTGTCCATAAATATTTGGACACATGAATAGTAAACCACAACCTTAATTTCCTCTGCCCTTCCATTGCTATACTCCTAAAGATGGGTTCTTCAAGGGTTCTTTATAGAACTCCAACAATGGTCATGGTTTGAATGCTTGAATGACAGATTTTACTGGTTATATGATGTTCTTGTGTATATGGTTCTTTACAGAATGTTTAAAATGCCACCAAATAGGTTCCACCACTGTTACTGAGTGAAAGAACCTATTTTTTTAGTACTATATGGAACCCTTTTAGCTTAGAGTGCACAGTAATGGCTCAGTTTGGTACCAGATATCGTGGGTAAATTATTAATTTTTATTTTAAAATAACTTTTATTTATATATTTTTATTTATCATAAAAAACGAAATCCCCAAACACACCAACTATCATTCAGCCTCAGAACCTGGAGCACCCAACCTCAGCAGTGCAGCTCATGTTTTTGACACACAATGACACACAATGAAAATGGACTGTCAAGCCAACCTGCCCATTATAATATTAATTAACCCACATCTATTCAAACTGGATTAAGGTCAGGAACATCTGGTCATACAAGGGCCCACAATAATCAGACGGTTAGAGTCCTGTCTACTGGTCAACTAATGAGTCCTAGTGTTCTTGGTTGACTAACCCTGCGTTCACACCAGCAGACGACAAGTTTCTTGTATTGCCTCAAGTTTGTCTCTTGTGGGGGTGTTTAAAGTCCAGCTTCTGAGAAGAACATGCAACCAAAAAAACAACCCAAAACTGTTCCTAAATATGTGTATTTAAAGTGCTTTTATGAAAAATTGGCATTTCTTGAGCTCCCCCTACAGTTGGGAAGAGACATTTGCGGTTTGAGCATCCACTAAAGGACAATTTTTCTGGACGAGCTGAGAGATACAGAGCGTCTCTGAAAGGTAGAGAAGCATGTGGACTGAGGCGGTAGAGTAATTTTACCTGATTGTACACAAATAAGACTCAGCGTTACTCAAGTCTCGCGAGTGTTATCCTGCCTGCTCCTCCAAAGTTCTATAGTGCAGTTAGTTCTGAGCCTGGAGTAGCAGCCACAGCTCCGCTAGTCTCCTTATCACAGTAAATGGAGCATCATAAAATGTTGTATGAAGTTATTCTATGGTTAAAATGTTACAGATTGCTGCTTTAATGACTAAATCAAACTTAATGAAATCATTAAAATAAAAGAATGAATTAGATGTGGCTAACAGTATATATCATATATTAACAGTTAATTAAATTAAATTAAATGTAGTAATTATTTATAATTACAGTTAATTAATCCTGTCACTTCTACTTTCTACTTTCACTTCTCTTGTTCATTTGTCTTCAGATTATTCTGTACCAGAATAAGTGCAAAGAAGCATCATATAAAACAGGAACAGCAGAAACAGCAGTTCTGAGCCTCTCGGCCACGTTTAGCAGCAAACTAAACGCCGGAAATATCAGAACAAAGCGTTTAGAGAGCAGAAGATGGGAGCTCGGACCCTCCGTGCCTACGATTGCTCCCAAGAATGTGCTGAAGCAGAAAAATCTCAACTTGATGGCTGTGTCCCAATTGCATACTACACACTAACCCTATAAGGTGTAGACTACATACCAGTGTTAACAGTGCGGGTTTGGCAGGATAGCACACTAAATATTCACCTACCAACCAGCGTCCTACTAACAGGAAGTGATGAAGCGTTGCTATGCCAACAGACATCCCAGCAAGTTCTTCAAGCTGCACTTGCATCGTTGTCCACCAACACTCAGACGTGAGTAGCACCTCCCTTTCCATTGTGCATTGCATTGTGGGATAATAGTGTCCATCATAACCACACTCTAAAACCTCAAACTCAACTCTGACACTCTGATCTTCACCACACACTTCACACTCTAACACTAGTTAGTATTGGTAATTATACACAATCGGGACACTGCTGCTCATCACTCTGCTGGCTGCTAGTGTTACGCATGGTAAGACTCCTCTGGAGCAGTAGGTGAGTTCGTTTATTTACTTTTTCTACTTAATTGTTTGTTTTTAGTGAATAACAGTCAGATATTGCAGAAACAGAGGTTTGGATTATGTAGCTAGTTTGTCAGTTTACGTTATTATTGTTACGTGATTATTGTTGATTATTGTGCAATTCACTTTGTACAATGGAAATTAAGCGTAATTAAGATTTCACATATGTTAAGGTTTATGTGGCTAGCAAGTACACACAGTATCACTGATGCAAACCAGAGCCAACCATCATTGTGTGAGTTTGTCAGTATTTTACAAACAGTACAACATATTTACACACAGGAAAACGGGTATCTACTGAAATAACTAAATTACACAGTATTATATCACATTATTATACATGTATTCTCCAACATTCTGCTCTGCATCAGTGACACTGCATGTGCTTTTACTTATATATTTATTATCTATGTATATATATATATTTAATACTTATATTTAATACTACTTAATAACCTAAATTAAGAATTGAAAATATTTTTCTATTCTTTACTTACCTTGTTTTTTCTTTTCTACCTTCTATTCTATCCTGTTGTTTGATGTAAGCAGACAGTTATTAGAGCCTTTCACTGCTAGCTGTGCTGTGTAGAAATAAAACTTAACAAAAATCAGCAGCAATCGGTATATTATAAAATATTGATATATTATTAACATATAATAATTTACTTTACTGCATTTAACTCAGCATTTTCTGTCTCTATCACAAGCGGAGATGATTAAATTGTGCCACAAAATAAACAGATAAGCTTCAACGCGCTAACAAACGTCTATCACACACCTCATTAATTTAACATTCATTTTAGTCAGCTGCTTTGTTCTGTAGTTATCGTATTAATAAAATTATTTTTCAGGGGCTTTTCAGGGGTTAACCATTTTTTTCATCCAGTTCAGCCCTGGTCACGCCCAGTTTGCATTCTGAAAGCGTGTAGAGTAACTGAGGCTATGCTGAGGAAAGTGTATGACGTGTATGATTTCATACAAAATTACGTAAAAATATCATCATACTGCCCATCCCTGACCGCTAAACCTACCGGAGCACCAGTGGCTTCTGCTCCGGCCGCAGCAGATACGCTTGTTAGATCTGCTCCTCCAGCTAGCTGTCGAGGGTTTAGGCCAGTGCGTCTGGGATGAAGACAAATTAAACATGACTGACTACGCTCACAAGCATACCCTGTTCCGGCCCTGTCTACTGCCCCATCTCCCATCCCCCTCCCTGGCCGGCTGGGGACAGGGACACTATTATGCAATTCTAGCGTGTTTTCCTTTTTCCAGTGGGGCTTAAATCCTGCCCGCCTGAGCGGAGGAGGAAATAGCACAGCGCATAACGAGCCGTGGAGTTAATAAACACTTCAGTTTTATGAGTATCTGACGTTAAGAAGATCTGACCTCATTGTAGACCTCAGACTACAATGACCTGAAGTCAGACAGGCGAGCGTGGCTTACGCAGGGGCGGCGATCATCACGTGGTGAAACTAAGAGAATCTGAAAATAACAACAGATGGTGATGATAAGATGCCGACTCCGAGTCACAGAGCTCTCGCAGTGATGTTGACAGTGTAGGAGCCACTTACAGCGGGAAGCGGGGATTGGTTGGACAGCTGGGCTATCGCACTTCATTATCACCTCATAGGCTCATAAATTAGGCCAACGCTCTCAGAATTTCATGTTTGTTTACTCCTAAAAATCAATACTTAAGATTTCAAGCCTCCAACATGCTTTCGGATGATGGGGAGAAAAGCACGACTGGCCGATGTGTCTTGAAGAGAGAGTCGCTGAGCCGATGACTTAAGAGCTTCTCTCTTAAGCCTGTCTCACTTTCGGTAATCTCACACCATGTTTTCTAAACACGCAGCATTCAAACAGATTCCTGAGAAACTCCGTTTTGAAAACATAGGTCTCTCCATCAACACAAGACCGAAAAACATGCTAAAACACCTGCGTGATCAAGTCAGACCATCAGGTGGCGTTAAAACCTCACAAAGTTTAACGTCAAGTCCTCAAGAAGCATATCGGCCAACATAGACCTAAATATAATATATGGGAATGAATCCCTACTCCAGGGAATTTAGTTCACTAAGTGGTGGTAGAACCACAAGTGATTCAGACATTCCTCATCATCCTCCCGCTTCAGCACCAGTCACATAAACGAAGACGTGACTGGCTAAGCCGTGTTTAAAGCTCCATACACACGAACTGAATGCTGAATCAGTAAGCAGTGTGCTGTTCATGGAGTGATCTCTGACTGGTATGTTGCTTAGAAATGTACATCTACTATTAACAAACTACATGGGAATTTGCCATCAGTAGCCAGAGTCAGAGAGAGCACAACTGGCCTTGATCACGGGCTCATATAAGCAAACGGCACTGGATCCAGTTTGCTAATAACGAGACTCACGTTGCACTGTGGTCCACGTTCAGCTGATGTATTGTGTGAGATATAATGTTTACTATAGATTAGTGCATTGTGGGAGATGTGGCCTAGTGCCCTAAAATGTAAATAGTGAGCCGGTTCAGTCACAGCCTCAGGGTGAAGTTGATGCTCATTTTCTCACTGTGTTCAAACAGCTCCATAATCTGATCTCTCACACAGACTCAAAACCTGATTTCTGCCAGAAAATAAAAGTTTATAATCTGAAAAAATATCCAGTTGCTTTATTCATATCTGACAGCAGAAGCTTAAACGCAGTGTAGTTTAATTGCCCACATTTCTATCACAGTTTAACAGGGACGTGACGCGATTTCTGCTCAAGTGGTTTTGGTCGGAAAGACATAACCTCCTTGCGAAAATGCTTTATTTTGTTTGCGTCTGTTTATTGTTATTGTTTTGAATAGCAAGTATACTTGGCAAGAGTGTGAGCACTAGGGGATCAATGCCTTTATCTAGTAGGAAGCTTTTCTAACATTTATTTTTGTGTGTGAATGAAAGTAAACCATTAAATAAAAGACTTTAGACTTCAGTGGTCATGCGTTGCTGCTAATTAACAAAAAACAATTTAACAATTAAAAATGATAGTATAATAATCAATAATCAGCGTCTTTTACTGACACGCCCCCAACTTGTAAGGCAAGGGTTCAGGTTAGGGCGATTGTTTGTGCTCATCTGGTAAATACAATATTTCTAACAACCTGAAGGCAGAATAACACCAGAGAATTGCTAGATAGATTTGCTGTCACTTTTGCCATCTTTATTTACAAACTTTAAATTAAAAAAAATATATTTTTTTTATGGATTTTAACAATCAAAACAATCTGGATCGGTCAGGTCTTGGATGTCATGAGTATAATGACATATCTTATATATTTATAGAGGTAGAGCTGATTATCTATCAAACATCGCTGAGGCAGGTTTTCTTGCCTGTATATCGATGTCACGGTAAACCGGCGATACAACAACAGCCCCAGTCCTCCTTATGGAAACCCCGCAAGACTGACTGCAAGCGGTGCTACACGTCTCCTACTGACTCTGGGGACTGGCACACATGTCATGCCTGTTCCTACGGCCTTTATATGCTTTAATAAGCCCCGGTTCCTGCATTTATCAGTAGATATGTGCTTAAATAAGGGCGGATATCTGCGGCTCTCCCCGGGCGGCTGTGCCTTGCTGTCATTCTGTCGCTAACGTTGCTAACGTGGCTAGCCCGGTGCCATCATTTCAGCTTATTTACACGGCAGTGAATTCACAAGACAGCTAAATGACTTCCGAGCAATAAAACGATTCAATAGCTGAACCGAATGAACTTAATTCGGCCCGTAAGGCTGAATCTTCCCCTGCTCTCTGCTCCGCGGCTGCTACCCTGCTAGCTAGCCAAGTCATCCCTGACGGTCCCTGAAGCATCACCGCGGTCAGGTGTAACGTCGCGCTTCACAGAAAGACTGATAAAATAGCTGGATTTTGGGCTCCAGACAACACAGAGCATTTTAAACCGATAGTCGAGTGTTTACTTGTCTTCACAGTGCTGTATTTACCCGGGTCCCCGAGCTCCATCCCGTAGCTATCACCGACGCCAGGCTCCGGCTCGTCCGAAGCCGTTGCCCCGGATAACGGGCTCCCATCCCCGGCCTCGCTCAGGCCAGCAGCCGCTGCCGCCGCCGCCGCTTCAGCTGCAGCTTCCATTCAGCAGCGCTGCAACTCCCAGTGCAAGCCGAACAGCTGGTAATCCTGCTCAAACCCGGTTCTCCCTCTTAGTACCTAGCTTTAAACTTCAGCAGAGGAACCATACGGTCAACTGAGGGAGAGGAGGGTCCGTCGTGGACCTCTCATCAGAGCTGCCATGAGCAGAGAGGCTTAGCTGTCCCTGAGTCTGTCTGCCTCTCCTCTCCTGGAGCTCAGCTCACCCAGGCTGATCAGCACAGAGCCCCACTGCAGGCCAACACTGCTCTCTATGGGCAGAACAGGCTGGGTGCAAACACACACACACACACACACACACACACACACACAGAGTTACACACCTGGAGATACTATACACTATATGGACAAAAGTATTGGGACACCTTTATTGTTTCATTCATTGAGTTGACCCTGCTTGTGTTGGAGTACCTGTCTCTACTGTCCAGAGAAGAAGACTTTCTACTAGATTCTGCTGTGAGGAATTGATTGCATCATCCCCAATTCCCCAACTCATCCCATCCAAAAGTACTGGATGGAGCTCCTCCACCACCATCATTCCAGAGAACACAGCTCCTCCACTGCTCCACAGCTCCTCGATGCTGGGGGGCTTTATACCCCTCTAGCCCACGCCTGGCATTATTAGGCAGCATGGAGCCAATAGGGTCATGATGTTGATCTGCTCCAGAGAGTCCTATTCTATTGGCAGTACTTCTTCTCTACAGGGACTAAACAAGCTGTGTGTGCATTTGTATATGTGTGTCAGCTGAATGCATTTATTAGAAGAGGTGTCCACAAATATTTGGACGTATAGCCTTTATTTAATAACGCTAATATCCTGGATATCAACTCATCTGCAGATCATGCACTCTCAAAGTGAGACTGGTGTAATTGCACTGGTT
Source organism: Salminus brasiliensis (assembly GCF_030463535.1). Classification (NCBI taxonomy): domain Eukaryota; kingdom Metazoa; phylum Chordata; class Actinopteri; order Characiformes; family Bryconidae; genus Salminus; species Salminus brasiliensis. The sequence goes on along the minus strand of NC_132894.1, from coordinate 1,048,706 downwards.
TGAGTATTTCTGGAACTGCTGATCTCCTGGATTTTCAGTACGACAGAAATCTTCTCTAACTGTTTTTTGAATTCAGTAGGCAAACTTTGGTATATGCTAGAGAATATATATATATATATATATAAATATTCATGAAGGTGATCAGCATATGGTGTATTTAGATATTTTATGATGAAAATGCAGACCAACAATAATTCAGGACAGTTCCAGCTTAGACTGAGATTCTGTGAGTTTATTATGAAATACAGCTGTAATTACAGTAGAGTCTAGCATGTGTGCAAGCATTAGGGCAGTGGTGGAAAAGGGCCCCTCTCCAGCTGACCGTATGTGCCCTGGTGATCCCCCCAGGAGGTTTTGCACGCCAAATGCATCAGGTCTGTCCTTTCCGCAGAGCAGGTTTCAGGACAGACCTTCATAGGTCCATGGTTTGACCCCATTGACACCCAGCGGTCCACAGGAGTAGGATGGGGAGAGGGCGTGTGGAGCTAAACAGCTGTCTGAATTAAAGTGACCTCAGCACAGAGCTACAGATATTTGGGCAGATCCTTCTCTACAACCTGAAAGAGACAGACAGACAGACAGAGGTATAAGAACCTGAGGCCTATAGTGTGCGAGTGTGTGTGTGTGTGTGTGTGTGTGTGTGTGAGGGTCTACATTATAAGTGTGACAGTAATAGTGTACTTACACTTGGATCACTCATTGGAGAGTATCTCTTCACAACCTGGCCCTCGCGGTCAATCAGGAACTGTACACACACACACACACACACACACACACACACACACAGACACACACACACACATACAGCACAATGTTAACAAGGATCAGCAACTACTACTAATGATTAAATACACACATTTGTGAAATTCCACTTGTTGTAATTATTTAGTATTTACTATACAGTATTTATTAACTACTACAAATATTTCAGTAACTAATATAATTACTATTTATTAACTACAGTAGTATTTAGTAGTATTTAGTAACTACTATAATTGTTCAGTAACTACTATTACTCAGTAACTAACTAACACACTACTACTATCATTTCTTTAGTAACTAATAAAGTTATTAAGTAACTACAACAATGTATTCAGTATCTCAAATACTATCAATTATATATATATATATATATATATATATATATATATATATATATATATATATATATATATAAATTATTTAAAATATTACATTACTATAAATAATTCAGTATCTGATATAAATGATTAAATAACAGCTTTGAAGCTAATATAAAGTCCTAAGGTTTGTGGGTGAAGACTTTTACTCTTACTGAACTAAATGAATAGAGCTGACACACACCTTAGTGACATTCCACTTGATCCCATTTGAATTATTTAGTATTTACTATATATATATTATTTAACTATTACAAATATTTCAGTAACTAATATTATTATAACTACAGTAAATTATTTAACTACTATAAATTGTTCAGTAACTACTATTACTCAGTAACTAACTAACACACTACTACTGAATAGAGCTGATACACAACTTAGTGAAATTCCACTTGATCCCATTTAATTATTTAGTAACTAATACAATTATTATTAATGATTAAATACAGTAAAACATTTACAGTAAAATAACTAATATAAATTGTTCAGTAACTACTATTACTCAGTAACTAACTAACGCACTACTACTATCACTTCCTTAGTAACTACAACAATGTATTCAGTAGCTCAAATACTATCAAATATTCAGTAATTAATACAATTATTAAGTCACTGCAATAATGTATGCAGTAACTAATATGAATTATTCACTATATATTATATATAGTGAAATTATGTATTAAATCATTCAGTAATAACTATCATTATCCAGTATCTGATAGAAATGATTGAATAAATAATTGTATGTATTATAAATTATAATTATAATGAATAAATTATTATTAATTTATTATAAATTATAATAATTAAAGCTGATACACACCTTAGTGAAATTCCACTTGATTCCACTGGAAGACAGAGAAGAACATGTCAGTGAATTCAGGGAAACATGATCTCACAGTGGAGGAGAACAGCGTGAACATCAGGACATTAAAAATGACTGCCTCTCAGTCCTCCATTAGAAGAAGGCTGTCTAGACCTTAAAGTGACCCCCTGTTCAATAAGATCTACCATTCCAGTCCAACACACGTCAGCCTGATGTTCAAACTCAAGACCCCAGACTTCAGCTTCTCACTGGATGGAGTTGTGGAATTGTGGTGTTATTAGAACAGGATTGTGGTGTAGAGGAGTGAGGAGGAGTCCTATACAGAGCAAGAACTGCTGAAACACCTGAGTCACCTGCTTATTGTATCTATAATTAAATAAAGAAATAAAGCAGTAAATGTAATTGTAGGAGTAAACATACTTTCCCAGGAATCCTTTGCCATTGGGCTGTTCCTTCAGCCACTTCCACAGAGGATGAGCATCAGCCCCATTCACGTCAATCTTGCTGAACATGTCAAACTGTGCGTTGTAGGACTTGGCAAATTCTTTGATTTGTGTGTTGGAGCCTGGTTCCTGAAAAAGAGGAGAATCTCTCACTACTGTTCACCAACACAGCGACTTTTATTCGGGGAATCTGAAAGTTTGATTTGGTATTAAATCATTCTGACTGTAGTTCTACAGTATCCACCTACATTTTCAATTATTTTATCTTTTCATTTTTGAAGCATGTTTCTCAGTTTTATAGACAGTTTTGGTAGTGAACAGAACCCTTCGCAGAGTTCAGAGGCATGCTTTGGCCTGTTTGAGTGACTGTTCCTTTAAATGATAATGAGGCGCTGCTTGTTTACTTCACCTTGAGTTCAGATCTCGTCGTTTTTCTCTTTCTCTGACTTTGTGTCTCCTTTTATGGAGTTATGTAATTACTAAAATTTGGGAGAAGGACCACGCCCAAACTCCTCCATTAAACTCTCCATTACTACACACACTCTCCTCTTCTTCTCGTGATGAAAATTTGCACCCCACCACCACCCAATTATGCTCAACCTCTGCTTGGAGATCCCATCAGCTTGAAGTCCAGCACAAGTTCTTGAGTTCCCCTTCCTTTCCTTATCTTATCTTCGTGAAATGCATCTTAAAGCTGCATCAAAGGTTTGAATTGGTTTTAAAATTCTTAGAAAGTTTATTTTTATTATTTTTTTTTCATCAACTGAGAAGATATGTGGAGGATCACTGGAGCAGGTTCTTGTGACATATTTGTAGACACTGTGACCCCGATTCCATTCGCTACTACTGTGAAGAAATCTGAGTTGGTAAGTTTAGCCTTTCTCAGCAAAACACTCAAAAATAAACTATAAAAAAACTAAAATGTGGTGGTGTTCTCCTGTAAGTGGTCAGAAGTTACTCATTATCCATCCTCTAGCGGCGTGAGGAATAGGCCTGTACCTGATTTCCGAACTGGTTGGACGGGAAGGCCAGGATGCGTAAACCTCTCTCAGCGTACGTGGCGTGCATCTCTGCAAACTGAGAGTAGTTCACGGGGGTTTTGCCTCATTTGGAAGCAACGTTGGTGATGATGACCACCTTGCCCCTGGACACGAAGGAAAAGTCAGATAAGCTTCATAATCTCACACATACACTTACTGCATATGCCAATCATTTCTGATAACATTCAGGGTCATAAACCCCTAAAAATCACGAGTCATCAGTTCTAACACATACAGAAAAAGGTCAGCACATTCCCCCAGACTGTTAAAGCTCGGCTGCTGCTGCTTCCTGGTTTTACTCTGTGTATCATTACCGTCACGCTAAAACCTTGTTTCTCCTTCTTTATCATTTTCAATTTTGACACATACTGAGAATCTGGCAGTTTTGTACAACGTGTCCAAATTTAAATGGCAAATGGACCAATAGAAATGCTCCAAAATGACCTGGAGTAAGAGATTTATATTTGTACACTGATTTCCATTAGAGATAAATATTAATCGCTGCTGTCCAATGAAAAACATGTATCTCCAAACTGGTGACTTTACAGGAGAAGCCATAAATGTTCTTCAGTCTGAATGGAAGCTAAAATAAAATAAGAGCATTTCTATTGGTCTATTCATCCAGAATTATTTACACAGTGTAAAGAGCAGCTACAGGGTTCAAACCATGGAGATACATGTGCACACACACAAACACACACACACACACCTAATACCCCCCAGCCACGACAGCCTAACTATAGTGGATACCTATGTGTCCTCTTTTTAGAAAGCAGAAATATGGTCACCCTTGCATTTGGATGATTTGGATCATTAGCTAGCACATATTTAACCAGGTGTGTCCAAACTTTTGACTGGTACAAACATTTGCAAAATATTGTAGATAAAAACACTATATTTCTTAATACCCTTGATATCAGGATGATATCTATGACTATGAATGAGCAGGTGTCCCAGAATTTTTGGCCACATATGGTGTATATGAATGTTGTATAATATATTGTTATTATTACCTGTAATATAATTGTATTTTTATTTTGTTATTATTATGTTAATATACCCGTTATAATTATTATATATTATTATTGTAGCTATTATATTGTATATATAATATTATGTTTTATTATAAATTCTTTTTGTGTAGACTGACTGACCTGTACTTTTCTAGGGACACTTCATTGCCATCGATATCAGTGGCAGTGAAGTCGTAGATAGACTTGGCCATCTGCCAGTCCTCCAACTGCGTAGCCTGAAAGAGAGATAAACATAAACATAAACATAAACACAAAGACAAACAGGTAAACAAGACCCCCCCCCTCCTCTCACTAACAGACGGCACTCTGGGTAAGCTCACTCACCATTGCCTGCAGCACCACGGAGAACAGGACCGCGGAGCCTAGGAGGCGCATGGCTGCTGTTCAGGAGCTACCGAACCAGCCTGAACACCCTGAACACCCTGAACACACCCTGAACACCCTGACCACTCCTCTGTCCCACACTAGGGGTCAGGCACCTCATTTATATGGCTCAGTCTGATTATTAACTGGGCAGGGAGGCGGTTTCTCCTCTGATTGGCTGCTTTCCTGCTGACAGGGAGGATCTGAGCCTGTGTGTTTGATAGTGAAGTGTTTATGATCAGTGTGGGGGCAGAGCGCACTGTGATCTCAGGGCACTGGTGACAGGCTTACACAACCTGAGACAGAGCTGATAACAGCAGAGATACCAGAGCTGATGACTGTAGACCTGCTGAATAACAGCTGTGTACCCAGTCCACTCCGTCCTTCCTAACATTAGACCTCTTTAATAATCAGACACCTTCAAAGAGCAACTTGTCCATAGAATCTCCATAGAAAAGCACTGCTGATATAGCAGGACAGCCCATGAGTCTGTATGAGGGTATGTAGAGTTCATTATGTAGGGTATGTATGTTCATTACCAGTACCTAACTTTACCATCAAAAACCATCAAATCCTCACAGCAATGTTCCAAAATCTAGTGTAAGGCCTTTGTAGAGGCTTTGTAGAGGCTGTTACTGCAGCAAAGGAAAACAGACTCTATATTATTACCCTGGGTTTTGAAAGCTGCTCTGGAAAAGCAGGTGTCTACAAACCTTTGGACAAGTGTGTATATAGAGTGCAATTTGCATTCTGTATATGCTCTGGTTTACAGCTCTGGTCACTAACACACACCACAGCTAAACATGCAATTTGCATGTTTTAAATATGTTACTATTATGCAAATATATTGCATAATATTTCCCAACATTTCATCTACAGTATATTTCTGTTGCACAAGCCATATATTTTCTAATATATAAAAATATGGAAAAAATGAAGAAGAAACTATGAATATGAAACTATATGAGTGAGTTTAGATGTTTGTTTGTTTGTTTTTGTTTGTTTTTGTTGACTAAATGGTTCAGTAAAACCTAAAGATCAGCCTCGATGGAAAGGCAGGAAAAGCTGTATTGTCGTACGTGTTTTATGTAAGAGTCAGATCTGAGACGCAGGGCTGGACTGAGTTGTGTAAACACTTCAAAATCGGTTATAAAACCAGCTTGATTCTGGATTATGTGAAATATTAATAACACCTGCAGTCTGTATTACCTGGCATCGCCCGAGTTTAGCCCTGCTTTAGCTGTGTTTGTCTCGGCCTTGGCACAGACTCGCATTTCTGCATGGTTTCGTAAGAGGAATTCTGGACCTTCCTGCATAACCCAGCTGCTGAGAGTAAACAGTGTCCTTCAGAGTGGGTCTGATGTGAAACGGCTCAGAAATCTGATCTGCTCACTGTGGAAGCAGGAATCACAGCACAATTAAAGCCATTTCATCTACTGTCCAAACCCTTCAGTGAGACCTTTGGGTAGTTCTATGGAAAGCTGATAACTGTTCGATAGTGCTAAATCTGAAAATAGACCATTTTTGGTGGACTGTTTCTCTACACCACACCTCAGTGGCATCAGACAGGGCTTTCAGATCAGATTCATGCAGTAATTCCATTCACCACCACTCAGCCCCTCCAGAGCAGAGCCTCTCACTCCAAGCTCACTCGGACTCGGAATGACTCGGTTTGCATCTTCATGGAAAGTCTATAAAGAAATTTAGCCAAATTTGGTGCACTTATCCTTCAACAGCAACCAAGTCCTAAACAAGCACATCAGAGCCGTTTCACCAGCTGATACATCGTCTAAGAAAGTGCTAATGTTCCAACATTGCGACCAGAAATCTCTCCATCTACTGTACGAACAGCACCAGCACAGATACATTACCATCACGGCCATCATCCCACTGCCCGCCAGAGTCCCGAAGAAAAACACGCTGTTAATAAACTGCATTTTTGCTGATTTCATCTCCAGAACGTTAAATGTCCTCCACAGATGTCAGTTACATCACAGCCTGGCTGTGTGGGATCAGGCAGCGAAGCCCACAATGAAAGGGCCTTTCTTCTCCGGGACTGTTGTGTAAGCTGATTTAGAGAGGGGTAGCTCTTTAACACCCCGCCTATTCAGCTCAACACACAAGCTTCAGGCACCAGCCCCCCTTAACCCCTCTCTGTAGCCCACAGAGAGTGAGAGATCAGACCCGGCTCCGAGAGGGGCGATTGATTTGGACATCTGCAGATCTGTCCCAGACATTTGAGCTGAGTGTGAACGTCAGGCACTCACGAGCAGATGTACTTGTAATATTCCTTACTGGAAAACCTTGCATGTGAAGTCATATGCAAAAGTTTGGGCACCCCTGGCCAAGTCTCATGCTCTACAGAGACGCACTTGTGTACATTTTAATACACAGTTACTGTTTATTTACTGAATTTTATTTATAGTATATTATTTATTCGATCTAATCTGTTAGATTCAGTAAATACATGGAAATTGTGTTTGTTTACTGTAGAGGATTTATGTGTTCTGAACTAGGTCTTGGCCTTATAAGGTGTTTATAGCTGCGTTGTACATCGTCCAGACCTCATTATAGTGTCATTTACTGCATTAACACATCAGGTCATGATCCGTCCATAAATACTGTAGTATGTCTTTAACTGGTCATGTCATGTTAAGTTGAACGGAACTCATATCTTATACAATTCTCTACAAACGAACTGGTTGTTGAAGACATCATCTTTACAGCTGTGTTTAGTACTTTGTCCCTTTGCCTTATCGGGAGAACAGCACTGAGTTTTCTCTTCTATTACTGAGGAAGGACAAATGGGCCTGTGTTCAGAGGTTTGCTATTTTCAGCGTGAAATCGAGCTAATTGTAAACAGAAATGGCTTTAATGTCATTTATGCTTCTTTATGAGTTAACTCCTTAAAGCCTGAACCATCAAACAGTTGACAGAAATCCCAATTCATTAAAACTGAAGTGTTTCTTTGACTTTCTAAACCAATTATTGAAACAAATGCAATAACACTTTGCACACATGATGTTTATTTTGTATTATATATGTATTATATTTGAAACATCAGGAATGTATTGCTTACTCTTACAGTATGTTTAACAAGCTAAAACATAAAACTCTATAGAAACAGTTTAACCCCTTATACTCCGAGTTGTCTTTAAAAGTTTACACAAATATAAAAATCTGTATGTACTTTTCCGGTGTGTGCAGTACATAATCCACCAGGGGCAGAAGTCTGAATCTGATTTTATTTTCTCATTAATGTAAATAATTATCATTTATTTTACGTTTTATATATTATTGTTATTATTTATACATAATAATGTGAAAAATATTCGAGGGAATAAATAATTTAATTCTCACATTGACCTTGCGGAGGTCTCAAAAACTCAAATATGCATTATAAATATGATAATATTTTTTTTTATAATTTGCTTTAAAGTTAATGATCGGGCTAAAGCATCCCATCATGACAAAACCCCTAAAACGACCTGATTCACAGTATGTTGGTTGCACATAGAGGAACCCAATGTGGGAATAACTGTACAGGTATTGTTATTATATATGTAGCAGGTGATGCTATAAACACTACAGGCAGTGGTGTCTCAGTGGTTAGAGCGCTGGGTTCTTGAGCACAGGATTGTGGGTTCAATACCCGGGTATGCTAAGCTGCTGCAGTTGGGCCCTTGAGCAAGGTACTCAGCCCTCTCTGTTCCAGGGGGCGCTGTAGCATGGCTGACCCTGGTTGTCTAAGCTGGGACACGCAAAAACAACAATTTTGTTGAGCTCATGTTTTTATACACCTGTGGCAATGGGATGGATTCAGACACCTGAATTTAGTGATTAAGAGGTGTGTCCCAATACTTTTGTCCATATAGTGCACACATTCAGAAACAACAGTTTCTACAACAAGAGCTTCAGAAGTTGTTGTCCGTTTTATTTCTGCTGTGATGCAAAACTTTCCGAGTCTGAAACTGTGCCTTATTCACTACATAGTGCACTTCAGACATTTTACAGTGGTGTGTGAAAACGCCGAGCCGAGGACGTTTTCAGAGCTGCTGGGTCGATCATATCGCTGGAAACTGGCACTTGTGGTTTCCTGTTTTACAGTAAGCGTTTCTTTATGCTTTTGTGAAAAAATGACCATTGGTGCCCCCTGCTTTTCTCAGCTTCCTCATTTCACAGTCATGTGTTCACACCCCTGTGAGTTGGTGTGAATTTCCAGCTGCCAAACTGCGTCACAACCCCCGAGTGTTCCTCAATCATCTCCGCCGGTACACCAGCAGGCCAGAGTCCAGGTTGGTTCACTATTTTGGCGGGTCAGTCATACCAGCGGTCAGTCATACCAGCGCTATGTCAGAGTGAAGGATCCTTTAAGCCCAGAAATGGAGCCTGTACGATCAGAGCGATTTGGAGGACACAACTGAGGTCTTCTTCCCAACTCTCGAATACCCACAATTCTCTGCTCTGGAGGCCTCAATTTCCAACATTTTCGTGTTGTATCTGAGCAGAGTTAGGTAAAAATGTTACTTTTCAAAAATTAGAATTAATTCCATGAAGAAATGAAAAGGTTTGCACTTGCAAGAGGCGGGACCTTTCCTGTGATGTCACTATGCAGCCTGGTTAGACTGTTCAATTTATGTAACCAATAGAGGGTATGCACATGACCTCACAGGTGGTGGGAGTTACTGTGGCCATGGCCACGCCCACTGCGTGGAAAAAGACTGAGCGGCAGTGTTATCGCTCAGTGCGACTGACGGTACAAACAGAGATTCAGCAGGAATTCAGAGCTTCCTTCTACAGACTGCTGAAAGCTACGGAGAAGAGAAGCTAATGGGCCGCTGAAACATGTGGGAGCTCACTGAGTGGTGAAGTCACGCTCTGAAAACAGATGGAAAATAACCTAAACCCACCGCAGTTGCGAGTTTAGCGTCATGCTTAAGTTCAAGAAAGAGGGAAAGCAAGCAAACCTGGATGAGCCAGTCTACTGAATGTGCCTGAAAACAGTGGAAACACTCCTGAGACCGTTCCCTCAACATAGCCCTCATCATATCCTGTGATTTCAGCCTCAGTTAGCTGGACGTTCCTGGCTACACATCGATGTCTGTGGACCGTTTGTTCTTTACTTATCTAGATAGATCGCTGTCGAGTCCAGCTGCCCTTGACCTGAGCAGATAATCACTTGCTTCATTCCCGGTTTGGTCCGGTTTGGTCGTAAACGCAGCCATGTTGCAGAATGTCTGACTAAAGGGGCGTGTTCCAGTGGGAACGTGTCCTCAGCCCTTACTTACCCTCTACAGGCTACTAAAAAGGAGTTTCACAGGACGGTCCTACCGAGGCTTTGGAAGGCGGCTGGTGTGTTATACTGAATGTTATACTGGATGTCTCTCCTCGTCTGCTCACTCTCTTAAAGGACGCCAAGTGTCGCCATCATTTCAGTAAAACCAACTATGACCATTCCCACAACACTCAGTTCCTCACAGAGACGTTCAGCGTTGCTGTTCTCACTTTCTAAACGCTTTTATGACGTGTGACTAATGTACACGTCACAGGATGGACAATAATTAGCTTTGAACAAAGTTAAAAACAAAGCAAGATGTAAAATATTAGGACTGCAGTCAACCAGCAGTGCAGAAACATCCACCCAGCTGGAGGAGCTGAAAACTGGACCTCATTCACATTGTCTGTAGCACCACAGTCATCACTCATTATAGTGCTTTATGTACTTAGTTAATATTGTAATTTTTAATTTTGCTAGATTTCCTTATATGGAAGCAAAAATCGAGCAAATTATTGTGTTTAATCAGCTCATGGAATTGATTCACACCACTCTGAATATAAATCTGAATCTAAATCTGAATCTGAATCAGAACCAGAATCAGAATCTGACAGGAGAAGGAATAAGACTAGTTTCAATGTGAAAGGATGTCATTCCAAGTAATACTGGAGACTTTCTATTGGTCCATTAGTCGAGACATACTGACATGTTTTAAGAATAGTAAACACAACAGTAAGATCTAAATAAAATCAGATTCTAATTAATCAAATACAACTGAATGAACACAGTATTCCTTCACTCCAGTCAATCAGCCAAGGGTCGTTTGTGTCTTTAGCTTTACACCAGAGCCACGAGGCTAAAGTACAGGGCCTACAGTCTCAGAAGCCTGTAGCCTTCCAATCAGCACTGGGCAAATCTGCCTAAATCATCACATTTCAATTAAATGATGTTAATGTCTTCTTAATTACAGTAATCTTAATTACATTTACATGCTTATTTAGTTTCTGACCAGCTTCCCTCAGGGCTACTTGTTGGCTAATGACCCCCTAGAAGAACAAACAGGGTGAAAGGAGGCTGATAACAGAGTCTGCAGAGAAACACATGGTGCTCCTGTATGACCAGTGGAGCTGATAGAATGGACAGTGAGTGTAGGAGGTGGTATTAATGAACTGGCCGGCCAGTTTGAAGATACATTATAATACACTGAATATAACTGTAAACTATAACTGTAAACTATAACTGTAAAATATAGATGTAAACTATAACTGTAAAGTATGATCGTAAACTATAACTGTAAACTATAACTATAAACAATGACTGTAAACTACGTCTGTAAACTATAACTGTAAACTATAGCTGTAAACTATAACTATAAACAATGACTAAACTACGTCTGTAAACTACATTTGTAAACTATAACTGTAAACTATAACTATAAACAATGACTGTAAATTATGACTGTAAACTATAACTGTAAAGTATGACTGCAAACTATAACTGTAAAGTATGACTGCAAACTATAACTGTAAACTATAGCTGTAAACTATAACTGTAAACTATGTCTGTAAACTATAACTGTAAACTATAGCTGTAAAATATGTCTGTAAACTATAACTGTAAAGTATGACTGCAAACTATAACTGTAAACTATAGCTGTAAACTATGTCTGTAAACTATAACTGTAAACTATGTCTGTAAACTATAATAGGCTGTAAGTCAGAGAAGAGAAGCTACTCACCTTTTTTCTTCTTCGGAAAGCCATCAGCCTGCCCGTGTCAACATCTGCTGCTCAGAGGCAAACCATACAGACCAATACACTCACTGATATGAACAATAGACTCATTTTCAGTGAGCTTGACCTTCTGCATTTGGTGACCACGTGTTCCCTCTGAAACCTCATTTGCATCAGTTAGGGAATAGTGCATTAACCCTGTTCACTGTCCACACACCTATTCCAGTGTTTAGGCAGCTCAGTGCACTCAGTGTTAAAGTCTGTATAATACAGCTGAGTCAGGTGTCAGGTTCTTAATATGAAAACCTGCTTCATATGTAGAAGTTAGCATGTAGAGTGTTAGGGACATTTTGTAATTATGCCACAAAATAAGCTCTCTAATTTACAAATATTAAATTTATTGGATTATTTAAAATCCTAGCCAATCAAAAACATAGATGTTCTACATTAGTCTGCACTGAAAATACATATGTCTGAATATTTATGGACACCCCTTCTAATAAATGCATTCAGCTACTTTAAGCTGTGCCTATTGCTGACACAGATGTGCAAATGCACTCACACTTGTGTTTAGTCCCTGTAGAGAAGAAGTATTGCCAATAGAATAGGACTCTCTGAAGCAGATCAACATCATGATCCTATTGACTCCATGCTGCCTAATAATGCCAGGCGTGGACTAGAGGGGTATAAAGCCCCCCAGCATTGAGGAGCTGTGGAGCAGTGGAAGAACTGTGTTCTCTGGAATGATGGTGGAGGAGCTCCATCCAGTACTTTTGGATAGGATGAGGTGGGGTGGTGATCATCATCCAGCATCCTGACCTCACTAATGCTCTTGTTGATGAATGCAATCCAATCCTCACATCAATGCTCCTTCAAGCTGCCTAATGTTCTGGATATGTTCTGATCCAGTCATTATCTAGATCATCACAGTTTGGTTCTTGTCAAAGTGTCTCAGATTCTTACGCTTGTCCATTTCCTGCTTCATCTCCTTCAAGAACTGAATGTTAATTCACTGCCTAATATGTAGATCCAGCCCTTGACCGAAGCCACAGTAGATGAAGATCATCAGCGCTAATGTTACGGCTGATTAGCGTACTCTCCTACAGAAATAATCCACACATCAGCTTTTAAAGAAGCAGTTTTGCTGATTTTATTAAAAGAATAGAACAACAAAACAGTTTTAGCACATATTAATGAAGTAAATGGACTTATTTGAGGGTACCAGGTCTGCTCTCCCAGTCATATAGTAATATATACATCCACACTAGCTAGGGCTAGGGTAACGGCTATCTGTAAGCCGCTCTGGACAAGAGAGTGTGATAAATGCTTCAAAGGTATAGTATGAAAAGCGTGTGGTCTGCGGAGGCTTCACAAAACAATACAACTGAACTAAAACTGCTTAAAATGAGTTAAAACGGGGCTCACTTTCAAACCCTCACAATCATGACTCGACTAAAATGATTTAAATACTCATTATAAAACCACACTGAAATGCTGTTAAAAGGCACAATGTCCTGAGACACACCAATCACAGTAACAATAACCAAACTGCCCACCCAGCACAAAGACCCCTATGGTAAAACCTAGAAGTGCACAATACAGCATTTGGGTGCTTTACTGTGGTATTCTGCAATACTGATATTGGAGACGGCTGCAATATGCTAATGAAACCTTCCTAATAAACTCCACTCTAAATACTTTATCATGTACATTAGAATATTCTGACCATTTTTACATGCTCAATTAAACACGGATATAATCTCCAACCATGTCACATAATGACTGACGGATGTGTTTTTAATATTCTGTAAGTTATCATGTGCAGCTTTACTGGTACCTGAGATCAGCACTAAGCCGTAGGCCTACTGTTTATCCCCTGGACCACAGTTAACCCTTGTGTTGTCTTAAGGGTCAAAGATGACCCGTCACTATATTTAACAGCAGAGAGAACCTCCTAAATCAGTGATGGGCTATTCTGGCCCTGGCTTACCTGCTCAGTCTGATTCAATCACCTGTTAAATGCCAGGTTTAGTACTTCTATTGGAGCAGGGGGACCCCCCTCCCCCCCGACATTAATGACCTTTTTTCAGCTTGAAATTTGTTCATACACTGTTTGGACAGAAGTATTGGGACACCTACTAGATCTTTTATGACAAACCCATAGGCTGTATTAATCTGGAGCTGGTCCCCCTTTAACAGCAGCTCTACCAGCAGCAGCAGGTCTGGAGCTCTGCTGCAGTTACTGAGTCAGTTGGAGGCTTTTCTGCACTTTGCTCTGAGCTCAGCACTCGGCCCTGACCCCGCTCTGTAACTTTACGTGGTCTGACAGACACTCGGTGGACACTGAGCTGCTCTCTGTGAGCTGTTCCTCCTAAACTCTTCCACTGTTCAATAATAACACCACTCACAGCTGATGGAGGAAGATCTAGGAGGGAGGAGATTTCACCAGCTGACTTGTTGTTGTTGGTGCAGCGGTGTCTCCTATTACATACAGAACCACGCTGGAGTTCAGTGAGCTCTTCAGAACCTCCCGTTCTTTCACTGATGTGTGGAGGAAAGGCAGACCTGTTTTTTTATACCTGTGGCAGCGACTAGATTGACTGAATGATTAAGAGATGTGTGCCAATACTTTTGTCCATATAGTGTACTTCCATTAAAGGGTACACAGATTGTCCCTGTTAAGAACAGAATGTTAAGACTACACAAGGGTTAAGTATATTCTGGTGCTCTATCCCTATAGTTGTTCAGTGTCCCCCTGAGTAGCCCTGAAGGAAGTGCCTGGTTATTACTGGACTGGTTGATCTCCCAGTGAGCTTGCTGCTGCCTCCTCCTCCTCTTCCTCTGGACTGTTAAGGTCTGGAGGCTCACTATCAGGCAGGGCAGGAGGCTCACTGTCCGAGCCAAAGGGGCTCTGAAGGTCAGCAGTCGCAGGAGGATGCTCAGGGTTCCCGATGCTGAACTCGTCCATGGGGCTGAGGGTCTGTGCTTCTGCCTGTCCTCCTTCCTCTTCCAGCTCTGAGTCGGAGTCCAGACTGTGCTCCAGTGAGCCCAGCGTGCCTGTGGAGCCTTCTGTTAAAGAACCAAACAAGGAGTCAAATTAAAAACAGATTAACAATGTGTGTAAAGCCTTCAACCTCCATAAACAGAGCAAGGGACTGAGGTGTAGGCCTGTATACGTGTTTAATGGTTTACGGTAGGGTTGAGCACATATTACAGCCTAATGGCTTTAAGCTCAACACTATCCAGGAGTTCTAAAATGCCCCACCTCTGCCATCATTTAGCTGGGCTGTCTCAGTTTCTCCATGTTCCTCAGTGCGCTCTGCTTCGTCTCCATCGTTTGTCCCAGAGTCTTCACCATCCACGCTGCTCTCCTGCACATCGACAATGCAAATTTTTGTGTGCTTTAATATAATTGGCCTCCAAACTGCTACAATAGCTGTGATTTCCTTCATTTGTCAATACAATAACAACGGTCAGTTCAGGCCATGAAACTGCTTATCAGTTAATTGCCCTTTTGAGGCTGTGAGAATGGAGTTAATGCTGTATTTTTGTTAAACCACTGGAATTAAAGTTGAAATTTATAATCACATCTTAATTACTTTATTCCAAATGCACTGAGGTGGTGTTCAGAGTCAAAATTGCAAATCAATTCTCACTGTCCAAATACTGATGGATCTGACCATAAATATTTTATTTAATCTTTAGTAATAATTTTATTTATTTTATATATAAGCATCTCAACTCAACATTGACCAAATGACTGCTTTTCAAGTCAAACCAACCTACTTTCAGTGGGAAATACTAATCTAGGTGTCACTGGATGTCCATATTAGTGTTTTCTGCATATCTTGACTGCACAGCATATATGCAAGCTAATATAAACAGGCTTATTATTATTATTAATGTTATTTATACTCAAACAGCAATAATATATTTATTTCATTTCTATATAATTTATTACAAATCAAATTTATTTTTATTTACATTTAAATACATTTATTTTTATATAAATATATTTATTTTAGTTATTCTTATATATATAAAACATATAAGAAATATCAAAAAGACCCTTCGTTTTGGATTATTTGTATTTTTTCTTCTACACACACCTGCTGCAGTGACTGGGAGTGGACCATGCTGGAGCTGCCTGTACGGTTTGACTGGGATGGGAAGATCGTGGGATAGAACACGATCAGAGTTTCCACAATGCGGGCCTGGAACGGGTAATCCACCAGAGAAGAAAGAGACACCGTGGCCCCTGAAGGCCTGGGCCGCATCAGCGAGGGCCCAAACACAATTCCCAGATTACTGGGGCTCATCTTATTTTCCTCTTCCAGTTCTGCAATTCTAGAAGGAGAAAAAAATCATGCATTATTATTATATCAAATACGGGACTTTTTCACAAGAACACAGGTACCTACATACCAACAGTTCATAGATACAGTATATAACGCCGTGCAGTAGTCTACAGTAATCTACAGTAGCATCAATGTGTCCAGAACCATCAGCAAGAACAACAAATAAACACAGCCTGACTCTACAATGCAAAAAACGATATCCTGAGGCAGAAATTCAGTACATTTGTTTATCTGCCAGCACGATCACACAGCCCTCAGTGACGTGCCGGTGGTTCAGAAAGTCTTCTTTCTGAAATTTTCTGCACGTCAGATCTGTGGTACCTGCGGAGGTGGCGCACTATGTAGCGCAGCGTGATGACGTTAGCTTTGGGCAGGTCTGTGAGGAGCTCTTTCAGTCGGTGCACCAGGGCCACGAGCTTGGGGTCGTTCTCCGCGCCCAGATCCACCAAGTCTGGCCCTTTCCCAGCCTCGGCTCCCTCAGGGCCCACCAGGGCCAGGCTCTCTTTAGCCAGGCCCATCAGACTGTTATAGAGGCGGAAGGGCATAATGGGCTCTGGAAGCTGGACAGAAATATTTGAATGTGTAAATATACAGAAATCCACAATCCATCAATTAAAAAACATCCAAACCAGTTAAGTGATCTGATCTAAACCTGCTGACACGGTTTCTGACACTGTTTGACTCTCTCTGATCAATAGAAATGGGCAACAGAACCAACAGAACTGCTACTACTACAGTTTGTGGCTAGGTGACATAGTTTCGTCCATGTTTCGAGATTCATACAGCGAGTCAGAAACCACACAGGCAGGTCTTTACTGCACACCCTGACCTGGTTCGAGGAGAGTGTGGCATTACCTCAAAGTAAGATTTCAGTAAAAGTAAAGTTATGACTATTGTTTAACGTATCATTTGATTATGTACCACACTTAGGGTGCTATTACCACTGCTAACCAACACTGTCATTTTCCTGATCTCTCACTCTTTGGGTGACCTTTAGTCAGTTCCAGCTGCTTTCCAATGGGTAAAGCGGTGACTCTGTTGTCCTTCCTCACTTAGGATGCTGGAAATGACTCAAGGACATTATCAACTCAACATCAAGGATATCTAGCAATAACTGATTAACAGCTTAGAGGCTGGTCTTACTTACCTTCTTAGAAGAATTAAGTTTAGTTACAACTGTATCCAGTGAGAAGGTGGGAACTATTAATTTTCTTCTGTTTATTTAAAGCACTTTGAATTTCCACTGTTTATGAAAGGTGATTTTCAGATGAACTTGCCTATTGCTAATGCTAATTAGTGGAGAACAACCTTTAAACTCAGTTTACATGACATGTTGATTTTCTAAGTAAAAGTTATTAAACTTAACTTTTCTGGTTCTATTTATTTACTGTATTTTACATATAAGAAAACAAACATGACATATAAAATGTGCTATAAACTCTGACATATGTTCATATTTGCCCAATATGTTAAACTAAATTCAGTCTATAAACAATTTTTTGTGTCATGTCCTACATTGACATACACTTGGCCACCCAGCCCGACCTGCTGGAAGATTGCCCGCTGAGATCCCCTCTACCTGCGCCAGACCAGCTGCCACCTACTGGTCCAACCAGCAGACCCCCCAGCCACCACCACCCAAAACAGACCAGCTGCACACCCTCCTACCACTGCTACCTGTCTAATGACCATGTTAAACCTAAATGGACTCTTAACTATCTGCCACTATTAATATTAATATCACCACTATTACCTATCTGCTGTATCTGGTTTGGTCATTTTTATCATTAATGCTTAAATAGTTCTGATCAGAGGAGGACGGGTCGGGTCCCCCTTGTGAGTCTTGGTTTCTCCCAAGGTTTCTTCCTCCAGCTCTGAGGGAGGTTCTCCTTGCCACTGTTGCCGTTGCGGCTCACTGGGGGTCTTGGATCCTTCATGTCTTCCTATGTTATTTCTTCTTTTTGTTTCTGTCTTTTACTAATTACTAATTAGTAATTATGTAAAGCTGCTTTGTGGCGACAACAGTTGTAATAAGCTCTACAAATAAATCTGACTAGACTTGACTTGACACTTCTGCACATTTAAAAACACAAAAATGTTATCGACCGAATTTAGTTTAACATTTTGGGCAAATATGAACATATGTCCAAGTTTATGGCACATTTTATATATCACGTTTGTTTACCTATATGTAAAATACAGTAAATAAATACAACCTGATTCTAAATATGCAGAAAAGTTTAGTTTAATAACTTTCACTTAGAAAATCTACAAAGGCATGTAAACTGAGTTTGAAGGTTGAAGGTTGGAGTAAATCAACAAGAAATGTCAGGGGTGTCCAAACTTTTGCATATGACTGAGCCTCTTCTAGATTAAGTTCTAATTCAGTGTAAAACCCTGCTCTAAATTCTCTCAAAGCTCTGAACAGTGTGATGGTATAAGCAGGCAAGTGGATGCACCTGTCTCAGGTAGAGCTTGAGCACATTGCTGATGTCGTGCGGAGAGGACTGGGACAGCTCCACCAGCTCCTGGCCATTCTCAAAGGCCTGGCACAGTTTCTCCACCCGCGTTTTCACCCCGTTCACCCGGTAGATGCCCTGAGTTGAGAAAAGAGGGAGGGAGGGAGGGAAGGCAAGACGTTCAGCAGAGAACTCGCATTTCTGACATTTCTGATCTCCTCACTGGTGTTCATCCTCGGCACTCACCTTCATTCTCAGCGCTCTCCTCTCTATCTCACAGATGCACTTCTTGATGATGAAGGGAATGCCGTCGGAGCTGTTGGTGGACACTTGGGAGAATTCCTGCCCAAAGAGCTGGAGGCGGCCCAGCAGCTTCTTATGACCACACTGAATGGCCAGAGTCTCCAAGCAGCGCTTATGGCAGGCCAGGAAACACTGGAGGATGGCAATAGGAATATATGAGACACTTATAGGAGATTATATATGTTATACAGACATCCCTTATAGTAATAGTAATACACAAGACAAAACATCATGTATATACCAGATTCCAGGTTATTCAAGATCATATAAACTGTATGGACAGAAGTATTGGGACACCTACACATTCCACCTACAGGAGCTTTTATATAACGTTCCGTTCTAAACTCATAGGCATTATTAATCTTGAGCTGGTCTCCCTTTAACAGCAGCTCTACCAGCAGCAGCAGCAGGTCTGGAGCTCTGCTGCAGTTACTGAGTCAGTTGGAGGCTTTTCTGCACTCTGCTCTGAGCTCAGCACTCGGCCCTGACCCCGCTCTGTAACTTTACGTGGTCTGACAGACACTCGGTGGACACTGAGCTGCTCTCTGTGAGCTGTTCCTCCTAAACTCTTCCACTGTTCAATAATAACACCACTCACAGCTGATGGAGGAAGATCTAGGAGGGAGGAAATTTCACCAGCTGACTTGTTGTTGTTGGTGCAGCGGTGTCTCCTATTACATACAGAACCACGCTGGAGTTCAGTGAGCTCTTCAGAACCTCCCGTTCTTTCACTGATGTGTGGAAGAGAGGCAGACTGCAGGACTAGAGACTTGATTTTACACACCTGAATTCAGTGGTTAAGAGATGTGTCCCAATAATTTTGTCCATATATTGTATGCCTCTGCATAATATTGATTAGTAATTATATCTCTGTATAAAAGTAAGGTCTTCCTCTGCTTTAGGGCTGCTGTAATGTGGGACTTTCCGTCAGGAATGAATACAGTGGTCTATCTAGCAATCTATGTGATCTACACATCTCTAATAGTGTTCACATGCCCACAAACAAGGACCTGCACCACCTGCATGCTTCATCAACACAAGAAGAGCTTCAGGCAGGGCTTCAGAGAGACCTCACCTCCTCACACTCCGCCCCCTGGAAGTACACATAGCTGTCACACTGCCGGCACTTGGCTGGAGAGCGCAGCTTGCGGAGCCGGTGCGTCTGTGCAGCTTTGGACAGGCCAATGTTCCGAAACGGCCCAGTGGGAACCACGATCTCAGGCTCGATGCCGTTAATATCTGGATGAAAAGATGGAGGTGGAGGTCAGTAAGGAGAACATCGCATCACTCATTCACTTTAATAGTAAAGACAGTTCGTGGAAATGTCAAATTCAAGAAATACATTACATGTCCAAAAGTGTGTGGACATCCCTTCTAATGAATGCATTCAGCTATTTTAAGCTGCACCTACTGCTGACACAGTGTACAAATGCACACACACACACAGCTTGTCTAGTCCCTGTAGAGAAGAAGTACTGCCAATAGAATAGGACTCTCTGGAGCAGATCAATATCATGACCCTATTGGCTCCATGCTGCTGCCTAATGCCAGGCGTGGGCTAGAGGGGTATAAAGCCCCCCAGCATTGAGGAGCAGTGGAGCAGTGGAAGAACTGTGTTCTCTGGAATGATGGTGGTGGAGGAGCTCCAACCAGTACTTTTGGATGGGATGAGGTAGGGAGTTGGCGATGACGTTAGGTGCTGATTATATATCCAACATTTAACATTCTTGTTGCAGAATGCAATCAAATCCTCACAGCAGTGCCCCAAAGTACAAAAAAAGTATTATTCTCTGGACAGTAGAGACAGTTATTCCAACAAAAGCAGGATCAGCTCTTTTTAATAGTCTTGTTTTTAGAAGAAACTATGAATAAGCAGGTGTCCCAATACTTTTGTCCTTATAGTGTACATATAAACACCCACAGTGAGTCTAAATGTTAATTACACCCCTATACCGTAAAAAAAATTGATTATTTGCACTGTAGTCATTATAGTTACAGAATAGTAAGTCCTTCTCTAGGCGAAATAAAGGTTCTACAAAGGGTTCTTTTGGTGATGCCATTAAATAACCATGTTTGGTACCATAAAGAACCCTGTTTGTGGTAGAGCTGTGTGTGTGTGTGTGTGAGTGTAAAGGACCTTTACCTTTACATCAAGTGAAGGTTCTCCACACTCACTTCTACAATCTCTAATACAAAAATGGTTCTTAATGAAACCAAATATGGTTCTGCTATGTCATCACTTAAAGAACCCTTTGCAGACTCTTTATTTTTAAGAGTGTGGTCAACTGCTGGACCGTGCGTCAGAAACAGAGATCACTCAAGCTACTTTTATTAGTCAGCATTGTCCTACAATCCTTCCCATCTTTAGAAACCTTTCCTCTGGTGGAAGTCTCACGCTGTTGGCTTGGTGAGGTTCCGTTAGCCCAGAGCAGATCACACAGTGGTCACAACACATGGTTACACCAATACTGACAGGAAACAGTTGAGAAATTTGGCTTTGGATAAACACTATGAGCATGTGACGCCGTCTAGCTAAGCTACAAACGACAGCGAGGAACGAGAGTAAAAACACTACGTACACACTACATGTCCAAATGTTTGTGGACACACCTTCTAATGAATACAGTCAGCTACTTTAAGGTGCACCCATTGATGACAAATTTGTGCAAAGGCACACAAATAGCTTGTCTAGCACGGCCAATAGAATAGGACTTTCTGGGGCAGATAAACATTGATGACCCTATTGGCTCCCTGCTGCCTAATGCCAGGCGTGGGCTAGAGGGGTATAAAGCCCCCCAGCATTGAGGAGCTGTGGAGCAGTGGAAGAACTGTGTTCTCTGGAATGATGGTGGAGGAGCTCCATCCAGTACTTTTGATTGGGATGATGGGGGGAGTTGGGGATGTTGAGGTGAGGTGGTGATCACTAACGCTAAAAACAATCAAATCCTCACAGCAATGCTCATCCAGAATCTAGTAGAAAGCCTTCTTCATAAGTTAATCTTAGTCTGGGACTAATCCTGCAGTGAGGATAAGCAGCTGTGAATGATGTGCGATCTGCAGCCTTACTGGGAGATTCAAAGGAAGCCATGTTTCCATCCTTTTCGTCTGCGTCTTCGTTGGAGGACATGGTTCCTGTGGATGCTGTCCGTGCCATTTTGCTGATGTCTCCTGAAACACAGTCACAAAACACCATGAAGGGTGATATCAGACCTGCCTCTGGAGCCAAATCTCTCCTGCATTTATTTAATTATATAAATCAAACATTCCAGAGTGCTGAGATCCAAACCCAGAACATACCTGTGCTGGTGGTGGGGGAACCCAGTCCACTGCCCCCACACACAACGTCTGTGTCACTCACGGTGGAGCCCCACGATTTGTGGGTCAAGTGACCTCGTGCTGTGGGAGGGACAGCAGGCATCACTGATTATTTAAGATATAATGGCTTCAAATGTTACGTTCAAACAGTCGTTTCTTTTTAATCAGAGTCAAGAATTACAGTTTTGTCCAGATGATCTGAACCACTGCAGCTGACTGGTCCTGATGCTGCGGCCCATTTACTTTGGAGGTCGGATGTCGGAGCTAGGAATGACGTCACGCCCAAGTTTACCCCATTTCAGTTAAATATTCCAATAATTTACACTATTTAAAAATGTTTATTCATCAATTTTTTCCCCCTTTTCTGGTTCTGCCAATTAACCCACCCATTCGTAGCTCCCCCTAGCACCAGTACTGCTCTTCAGACTCATGAGTAAAATTATTCAGGGGACAATTTTAGCTTGCATGTAAGAACTGTACTTGTTCAAAGAACACATGTGATTATATTATTGGTAAAAATACACAAAAGTTACACAGAACCTTTTAATATGTTTAGAAAAATGGTAATAATACCTGATCTCCAAATCCTAAATGTCTCAAATCTATTTTATCACTGAATTCTGCAATTCTGCACATGTTCTCCACACAACATTCCTGGCTTTTCCCCAACTGTTAGAACTTAGGAACAACTCCGTCAGTTCGCACTACTTTTTGAGGGGCATAAGGGGTTAACGTCTGTTCAGAATCTCTGCTTAATAAATGCTAAGGTGACTTTCACATCTACTGCACTTATCTAACGCTCTTATCCAGAGCTCCTACATGTGAATGAAGTTCCACAGGCAGGAGAATGTAGAGTTAGGGGTCTTGAGAACGTAGCCAAGAACGTTTATTGGTGTGGAGTGGACTGGAGTGCTTGACCAGCTGGGCAATCAAGCCCCAGTCTGCCACAGGGAGTGTAGCACTGCACAACAGCAACAGCTACATCAACACACACCACATTCTGAGCACTCTTAGAATTAGTGATTTAAATTATTGAGATAACAGAACACACGAAACACACGAGCGAAACACACAAACAACAGGACTACACACCCTTCTTCTGCTCCTCCTTCTGAGGGGAGGTTGGATCTTCTGCTGCAGTGACGGACGCTTCAGTGCTGCTCTGAGCTGCGTCTATGTTGGAGCTGTCAGCGCGCAATCTGGCTGCCTGCCTGCAGTCGCAAGCAAACCGTCAAACACACAAACATCCACTCACTGATCCACACCACTACACACAGGACTGGATAATAGAAATATGGCATTTTTGTGCACATTTTAGACACAATTACAATTTATGTACTGAAGGTAATATATAACTGTAGCTAATGTGCCATTACTTTTGCACACAACACATTTTAATGTTTTTTTTGGAACATGTAGAATTAAGTAAATAAATAGAGTTTATAGAAAAAATAAATAGAGTTTCTCTGTAGTAGTGAATCTGGTGAACAAACTTGCTTCAGACTATATATATATATATATTGTTGCTGTCTGACAAAAACCTTGAATCTCCAATATGGCAGCTTTACAGGAGAAGGAAAAATCTTCTTAATTTTCTATGTGAAATATTTTACTCTATTTATCATGAAATTTCGACTCAAAGTAAAAAATGATGACAAGATGATGGCAAAACACTCCTGTCTACATATTTTATTTTATTTATTTTTTTATTTCCTGTTATCAGTCGTTTCTGTGGTGAATTTAGTCTTTTCTGGTTTCTCCTGTTGGATTTGATCTCCGCATCAGACTAAATCTAATGTAGGTTCAAGTTTAACTTTGTCAAAATATTGATTTTAACAACAGACATCACCACACAGCGGCTTTAAAGAGATCCAGGGTCCGAATCCAGGTGAGCAAACCAATTAGCCATAGCGATAGATCAGACAGATGGTACTATCTACCTAAAGGAGCATTTCCATGAGACCACTTATCAAATATTTCTGACACAGTACAGAACACCTGCCAGATTCACATTATGGAGAAAAGTGAAAAACAACAAAAATGGAGATACAAGGTTTTAGAGTGACTGCGATGATCACATACATCCCTGTAGCTGCTCAGTATACTGTGTAAATAATGCTGAACGAATGGACCAATAGAAATGCTCCTAATTACTGTTTTTATTGGACAGTGGTGATGTGTATATTGGCCTGTTTCAGGAAAATTAACCAATTTACATTTATTTCAGTTTGTACAAACCGTGTGTGTGTGTGTGTGTGTTAATGAGGTGTGTGAAACGCACTGGCTGCTGGAGGCACAGTAGGGCTCGAAGTTGTAATGGACTTCAGGCTCCTCACTCATCTGTAGGTCTTTGACGTGGGTGGCGTACTGCTGACCAGGATCATACAGCTTACTGCTCTCACACAGCGTCTGATAGTGGACAGGCAGAGCCACCGTCTGCACATGCATGGTCTGGTAGTAGGAAATAGTGGCCTGCAGAAAAGGAGGAGAAGATAGAGGGACTTTAATTAGTGTTTAATTATGTTTATTAAGACCTGTAGACCTGTATTAAGACCTTCCGCTTCTTTACACTTACGGCATTAGCAGACACCCTCGTCGAGAGCAACTTACAGAGGTGCTCACTCGTTCCCATTTGAATATCCAAAGCTAGAGTCCATAGACCTTCAATTCAATACTTCAGAGCTCTAACCCTGCCAGACCCAATAAACAATTCCTAGGACCTCTACTAAGTGCTCTCGAAAAAGGCGTGTCAGCTAGTGTAGTAGAGCTCAGCCCAGAGGTCAAGCCTGGTAAAGGTCTCCAGTTACAGAGACCAGCCTTCTCCTGCACCCAGGCTAGAATGAGGCTCACCACCAGACCGGCTGCGGGTCGTAATTATGAGCTGTGTGTAGAAGGGAAATGTGTGTGTGTGTGTGAGGGGAGAGACAGAGAGCACGGGACACACAAACAGCCCCTCACCGAGCGAAGCGTCTGGTCACTCTGCTTGATGACCTCCTGGATCTGTCTCAGCACTGTGACCTTCGTGTGCTCCAGCTCCTGGTGCTGCGTGGTGGCGTCTGCAATGCATGTGCGGTACGTAGCCTCGGCCTCCTCGGCCTAAGAGACAGAGAGAGGGAAGGTTCGGGATGAAGAGAGACCAGAGACCCAGTTTAAGGCCCAGTTTTTGAGGTCTGATCAGAGGATGGTGTAGATGATTGTCATATGGCTCAGTGAGGCTATTGCTATTACAACACAGCAGAGTTCTACAGTACAGCTAATACATAGGGCTGGGCAATTTGAGAAAAGTTGACTGTATTGTGATCAGTTTTGTTATGGTGATAAACAGTATACTGATACACAACACGCATAACATTTGCACTATGATTATTGCACAGCTGTCAATGTTCTGTAAATGTTTATATAATTATATCTGTACATAAAAGTTTTTTTTTTTACTTAATACTTGTTAACCATTTGTTTGTTTGTTTGTTTGTTTGTTACATCATACTTGTGTTGCTCTCACCAAGTAAAATTTATTGGATGTGTAACAGACTTGGTGAAATAAAGAGATTCTGATTCTGATTTTTATGAGTAAATTGCATATTTTCAGAGCTTAAAGAAAACAGATTACATTTCATTACACACCGAGTAATTAGTGCTGTATAAGTGGGTAAAGTACAGTAGATTCTGAATAAAAATCACTGTACTCAGTGCAACAAATATTGCAACAAATATCGTGTATCGTGAAAATTTTATTTTTTTTACCATATCACCCACCCCTACTACTGCAGAAATATATTTTGAAAAATGATTTGGAATGTGTTACGTTATTAATTTATATATCATATATGATATCTTAAATATGATAATATCCATCAAACATTAAACATCATAAATACACCAATATCATTGGCCTGTCGTACTTTCTAAATGGCTACAAATTTAGATTTAATTTAATATCTTGAATAAAACTTTAATAAAACTTGTTTAACTTAATATCCTAAAAATAAAGGTATCCTGAAAACAAAAGTAAGAAAATAAATAATATACTGTAATTAAAAATGTAATCATCAATTTTGAAATACAGGAATTCTGGATATATATTTTATAGTAATTCTATAATTCCAGATGCTGTACGGCTTCTACTCCCAGCTTCCTACCAGTGAGTCCATCAGACTTCAAATTGTCCACACTTTGGAGTGAGAGTGGTTCATTTCCCCACCTCTGAATCCTTACATGAGAGACAAGTGTAATTAACTGTGGAGCATTGTGGGATTTGTAGGCAGAGTACAGACCTTATTGCGAGCCTCATCCTCCAGGCGTTTCTTCTTGTCCAGGGCCTTGGTGGTGGAGCTGCTGCCCTCCTCCTCAGCTCTGCTAGCTGCCATCTTGGCCTTCTCATACTCCTCACAGCGAGTGTTGTACACCTGCTTCGCTCGCTTCAGGTTTGCCTCAGACTCCAACTACAAACACATTCACACTAAAGTCATTCATCTGACTCATCTGACTCTCCTCTCCAGAGCTCTCACATGTGAATCACGGGTAGTCAGGTGTGCTCGTCCAGCCAGGGAGTCTAACCCCCGTCTCCCCGGGGGAAGACAGTGAACAGTAGTTATCATATACATGCAGCTACATGTTGTGTGAATTACTGAATGAAGGAATTCACTGGTTACAGATTTTTTACGTTATTTGGCTGGTCAGACATGTCTCCAAATTAGATGGACACTGTCAGGCCTGGGTTTCTCAAAGTGGTTTCTCAGAATCAGAGCAAGAACACAAAGATCTCACCAGTTTTCTCCTGGCTTTGAGCCACAGTTCCTTGATTTCCTTCCGTTTCTTCTCGTGCTCCTGCTTCCGCTGCATCAGAGGCTGTGAGGACAAGAGCAGGAATCTTCACAACAAGAATCCTCAGACGTAAAATCTCAGATTAACCGCTGGATTAACTGTGCAACAACCCAAAAAGCAGGTATCTCCACAGTCCCGCCTACACTTCTCAAATAAAGAGATTTATATTTGACTCGTTTAGCACATACATAAACAACATCTAGTAAAGACAAATAATCTAATCAGTTTCTTTTTGGTAGAAACACAATAGGAACAAGGTCTAGGTTAGGGGCTAGTTGTGGTCCAGGTGGGCTCTGAGTGGGTTTGTACATACATTGTTACTGGGACCCAGTTGGGCCCACCCTCAACTCTCTCTCTCTCTTTTTACCTTCTCCGAGTAACTGGTCACCCGGCCCGACCGCTGAGGTCCCCTCTACCTGCTTCAGACCAGCAGCCACCTACCAATCCGAGCAGCAGCCACCCCCCCGCCACCACCACCCATACCAGATCAGCGGCACACCCTCCTACCACTGCTACCTGCCTAATGACCATGTTAAACCTAAATGGACTAAGTTCTACTACACCATGATTATTATATTATGATTATGATTATGATCAGAGCAGTTCCACAGTTTAGATGGTTTGGTGACTTTTATCAATAATCTATAAATAGTTCTGACCAGAGGAGGACGGGTTGGGTCCCCTTGTGAGTCTTGGTTCCTCCCAAGGTTTCTTCCTCCAGCTCTGAGGGAGGTTCTCCTTGCCACTGTCTCCGTTGGGGCTCACTGGGGGTCTTGGATCCTTTATGTCTTCTTACGTTATTTCTTTTTTTCTGTCTTTTATTAATTACTAATTATGTAAATCTGCTTTGTGACGACAACAGTTGTAAAAATACAAATAAATTTGACTTGACTTGACATGGGTCCCATTTTGGGCTCATGCACAGTGTGCAATCCAGATGGGCCCCGTGTTTAACCCTTCCTGGTTCCATCACTGACCCTGGTGGGCATCCATATGTGGGACCAACACAGAACCCATGGACAAAACCTTCTGCTTCCCAGTTGGGCTCCCCCTACAGACCCCACATGGACATGTTAGCTGGGTTAACACCTCCATCTCGTTAAACCCCTCAATGAAACCAATCTGAATGTGTAGAGTAGAACTGATCAGTGCATCCGACAATAAAAGACCCTTTGTGCTTCTTTAATACAGTGATAGAAAACAAGAAACCACAGAAAACCTTTCAGTTTCATAAGTTTTATATTCTGACCCGTTCTACCAGACTGAATTTTAATGAGTTAAAAGTGGCTCTAATTTAGCTGGACTAGTTTGGGACTGTCTTCCTAAACTGATAATTCTTCTTCTTATATATTTAATGTGTAGATTTTTATTTCTTATCTCCGGGTCGGGACGGGTTGGGTCCCCTTGGTCTTGGTTCCTTCCGAGGTTTCTTCCTCCAGCTTTGAGGGAGGTTCTCGTTGGCTGCTCACTCGGGGTCTTGGATCCTTCATGTCTTCTTACATTATTTCTTTTTTTCTGTTTTCTACTAATTACTAATTGTGTAAAGCTGCTTTGTGGCAACAACAGTTGTAAAAAGCTACACAAATTAGCTATTTATATTTGTGGTGTTTTGATATTACTTCTTATATTACATTTTTATCTTAAATTTGATCTATCCTGTCTTTTATCTTGAATTTCTATGTGATCAGACAGTCATTAAAGCACTGCACTGCTAGTAGTACTGTGTATGATTTAGTCCAACAGTCCTAACTCTATCAAGTCTAGTACTGTTTAGTTGGGTGTATTATTGGGTTTTCTTGTTTGTCAGTGATGCTCTGTGTACTGATAAGAAGTATTATTTCACCATTAATTATAAAAAAATAATTCAATTTTAGTTCTGTATTTATTTCCATACGCAGACATTAATGGAAAATCAATAATAATAATGTTGAGAATGAAGTTGTGAACCTGTATGAAGGTCTGGTTGTGCAGGGTAACTGCGGCTTGCTGTACTCCCGCACTCTGCTCCAGGTCCTGCTCCAGAGCCAGAGAGTAGATGGCGAAGAAAGGCATGTGTGGCTGTGGAAGAGGAAGGAGAAGAAGAAGGAAAATTAGACAAACGGACGAAGAGCGCTCAGAGACACTCAGCAGCTTGACCCAGTTCTGATTTACCTGAGTGATGGTCTGTTTACAAGTCTGGTACAGTCTCTGAAGGCCCTTAGAAAACTCCACCTCTGCAATACAAAACATGCAGCATGTAAAATATATGTACACCCGCTAGAGAGTCCTATTCTATTGGCAGTACTTCTCTACAGGGACTAGACAAGCTGTGTGTGTGCATTTGCACATCTGTGTCAGTAATGGGTGCAACTTAAAGTAGCTGAATGCTGAATTAGAAGTGATGTCTACAAACATTTGGCCATATAGTGTGCATGCCCATTTGCAGTACATCACAGAACAACAGTCTGGGTCTTACCAAGAGAGATCCGCTTCTCAATGTAGCCAATCAGGTCCTTCATGTACTTGGAGATGGTCTTGGCGTACGTCAGAGCAGAGTCCACTCCACCTTCACTACGCTGCAAAAGGATGTCGACCTCCTCCGAACTCATTACTGTTCACACACACACACACACACACACACACACACACGTACACACACACACACAGTTTAAACACACTTTCTCAACTGAGATCTAACATAATTATCCCCATGTCAGAGATGAAGTTCAGTACCTAGTTCAGAAGAGTCGCTCCGTGTTTGTGAAGAATCCTGACCAGAGATTTTGTACAGATTCTCCATAGACTGCCAAACACACAGATACCATCATAACAAACACGCTCTCTAAACTACAGCAGACTAAACTACAGCAGACTAAAACTACAGCAGACTAAACTACAGCAGACTAAACTACAGCAGACTAAAACACAGCGGACTAAACTACAGCAGACTAAACTACAGCAGACTAAAACACAGCGGACTAAAACACAGCGGACTAAACTACAGCGGACTAAAACTACAGCAGACTAAACTACAGCAGACTAAAACACAGCAGACTAAACTACAGCAGACTAAAACACAGCAGACTAAACTACAGCAGACTAAAACACAGCGGACTAAAACACAGCGGACTAAGCTACAGCGGACTAAAACTACAGCAGACTAAACTACAGCAGACTAAAACACAGCAGACTAAACTACAGCAGACTAAAACTACAGCAGACTAAACTACAGCAGACTAAAACACAGCAGACTAAAACACAGCAGACTAAACTACAGCGGACTAAAACACAGCAGACTAAAACACAGCAGACTAAACTACAGCAGACTAAAACACAGCGGACTAAAACACAGCGGACTAAACTACAGCGGACTAAAACTACAGCAGACTAAACTACAGCAGACTAAACTACAGCGGACTAAAACTACAGCAGACTAAACTACAGCAGACTAAAACACAGCAGACTAAACTACAGCAGACTAAAACACAGCAGACTAAACTACAGCGGACTAAAACACAGCAGATTAAAACACAGCAGACTAAAACACAGCTACTGAGTTCAGAAATCCTGAAGTACGACTGAGACGCTGGAAAGCTGTGGGGGAAAGGAGCAGGGCTAGTTGTTTGGTAGCCACTGTCTAATGTTAGGAAAGGACACATTCACCATTAGTGTCGGACACAGACAGAACTTCACTTCTCTCCACCCGTGCAATGAACACACACACACACACACACACACACACACACACACACACACACACTAGCGAGCAGGCACACACAGTGGACAGTGAACACACATGCCCGGAGCAGGGGCGGCCTGGGGAGCAGAGAGGGTTAAGGGTCTTGCTCAACAGTGGGGCAGTGGTGCTCAGCGGTTAGAGCTCCAGGCTTCTGATGACAGGGTTGTGGGTTCGATACCCGGGCTCGGCAAGCTGCCCCTGTTGGGCCCTTGTTGAGCAAGACCCTTCACCCTCTCTGCTCCCTGGGTGCTGGGATTGGCTGCCCACCACTCTGGGTGTGTGTGTGCTCACTGCCCCTAGTGTGTGTGTGTGTGTTTACTACCACAGATGGGTCAAATGCAGAGGACACATTTTGCTGTACACAGTACAGTGACAAATACATGCATCCTGGTGAACTCAGGAATTGAGCCCACAACCCTGTCATCAATAACGCAGCGTACTATGTACTGAGCCACCACTGTCCCCTAATTATCACTGTGACTATAATTAATTATGTAGTTTATACTGATTAATAATTAATGAATTATATAAACATTATAGTGGGTTTCTGTGCTGGACCCCCTCTTAATGTTTTCTGTTCAATTCCTGTGTAATACAGTCATTCAGAGGGTGGGTGTGGACTGTTCTGCTCTAGAGAGCCTATGAGTCAGAACTGGGGTGGTAAATGCACCCAGACGCCTGAACCTCTAAAAGTCTAAAAGCTCCCTCACAGAAAAAACTTAAACCAAATGATTATGAAGAATTATGGATTTATTAAATTAATAATTCATGTAATTCTGTTATTTATTAGTTTACAATTTACATTGTTAGTTACATGTTCTTTTTATGTGTATTATATTGTTTTTCACATTATTATTTATCTAATGTTAAATTTACTGTTATTAACTCTTTTGTGTCTGTGTTTGGTTCTGTGTATCAGCGCCGGTATGATGCAAGCTTCACTGGAAATTTCTGTCTGCCAGCGTAAACTTCAGGACTGTAACACTTGCACAACACACAGGAAGTGAAGAGACTGCCTTCTCAGTGGTGGGAGGGCACTATTAGTGGCAGCTGTTGTGCTTGCACACACACACACACACACACACACACACACACACACACTTACCCTGCTCTTCTCTGTGGGCAGTACAGATAAGAGAGTGCTGCTGTCAACCTCCCCCATCAGCAGCTCTGACACACTGAGACACAGAGAGTAAAGTACAGAGAGTAAAACACGGTTCCGTCTCACTCTGAACAACAGAACCTTTTTCAGCCTCAAAAAGAACCTCTTAACTGTCCCGGGAGTCAATACCCATCAGCCATAACATTAAAACCACTGATTTTGTGTAGATACCCCTCGTGCCGCCAAAACAGCTCTGACCAGTAAAGGCATGGACTCCACAAGACCCCTGAAGGCCCATGACCCTGTCCCTTATAGAACTTTCTTGGTGCACTTTTGGTAGGTGCTGACCACTGCATACCGGGAGAGAACACCCCACAAGACCTGCTTGCTGATGTTCTGGAGATGTTCCGACCCAGTCATTGTCTAGAACATCACAGTCTAGTTCGTGTCAAAGTGTCTCAGATTCTTACGCTTGTCCATTTTTCCTAATTCATCACCTTCATCACCTTCACGGGTGAAAAGGCTACCACTAGCTAGCGGCTACATTAGCGCAGTAGCTGTAAAGAAGGGAACACTTGACACCAAACCAGAGGACTTGTCTAGACCAATCGACTACATGTGGGCTCAGAGGGACATTGAGTAAATGTCAGAATGAAATGTGGAGTATCATTATAATATAAAGGTAATAAGGGAAGGTGAAGTGTGTAAAGCCTGAACACATCAGAGGATGACATGTAGGACGATAACGATCAGCTCAAATGCAAAACCCTTGATTTTCTCATTGTGGGCCAATTACCAAGAAGCAAAGAAAAGCCACGAATCAGTTTCCTGTTTTGGCTCTGCAGCTAAAAAACCATACTATCGGTGTAGCAGCTAGAGCACAGTCTGTAATCGACCTCTTTCCTTCAACCACACCCAACTGAAGCTACTGTGAGGTAGTGCTATAGCGGAGGATACGTCCAACCTAAACGATAAGATGTCTATTTTAACCTTTTACACTTTTATTATTTACAATTATGAATCCTAATGCAGAAACTACTGTGAAATATTTGATAACGGTTGGTTTAGCACATGATGTGGGGTCCCACAGGGTTCTGTTTTGGGGCCTATACAAATGATGTTAAATGTGACAGTACTGTAGTAAAGATGGCGACGGAATGTGGACAGGAAAACCTTTTCTAAAAATCTGCTTTTTCGGACGAAATACAAACAAGCAGGCAGCCTGTCACGCACTTCAACGACAGGAAGGATCACTTACTTGCTGCTGAAAGCGACTGCAATGGTCTCGATAGCTTTCTCAAAGTCCTTCTTCTCAGATTCATTGCAGCTTTCATAGTGGAAGCCTTAAGACACACACAGCAGCACTGTTACAGAGGCTTTAGGCCACTAATCCCATTATTATAGATCAATTATCAGAGCAATAAGAGTTTTTACTGTAGAAACTAGAGCTGGGCGATATGGAAAAAATTATATCACGATATTTAACGTAATTTTTACGATATACAATATTTATCGCAATATTTAGGCATGTAGACAAAATGCACTAACTGTGTAGAACGTTTAAGAACTGCTATCCAAATACTCTCCCATACTGAGTACCGCAATTTTACTCAAAATACCCATGATTCACTCATACATAACAGCATATTGTCTACCATAATAACAACATTCATTACAATACGATCAAATATTGTCATATTTCCCAGCTCTAGTAGAAACTTACTTATTTATACTGGTACACAGCTGAATTATTTGTATTATTATTATTATTATTATTACATTTCCATTTTCACCCAAAATGCTTCATCTTTGCCCAAGTACTGAAATACTATTTTGTCTTGTGGCTATAAACTAGACATACAGATTGTCAACTGACCTTTGACCTGGGAGATGAGCTTGCCGGCAGCAGTGAGGGTCTCCACTGTGTTGAGGAGGGGGTACATGCTGATGACCTGTCGCAGGATCCGCAAGACCTCTCCGAGACACTCGTGAGCCAGCGGCCGCCGGTTCTCCTGCTTGTCTGGAACAACAGAGCCACACGCACTGTGAGACAGTGCTGACCAGTCCAGACTCAGGCCTCAACATTCAGCGTTCAGGGTGCAGAAACAGCATCACAGCTACAGCCAGGTTAGCTCAGAGTTCACCGATGCACGTGCTGTAGTGAGCAGGAGGGGGGCGATACTTTACCAAAGTCGTCCTGGTTTTGATTTTTTACTGAGGTTTAGCTTCACACTGGTAAACCAACCAGGTCTCTGCTTATTATAAGCGTCTCCAGAATACTACAGCAGTGTGTGTTCCACTCTAGCCTGTTTATTATGTTAAATATTAAATATGTGGACACCAAGATAAATGAATAAAGTGAATAAAGTGCAAAGCACTTTGCACGTGTACAGCTGTCCATGAGGTGGCGCTCAAAGTGTGATGTGTATTTACTGCACTGGAGTGAAAGTGAATTACTTTTAGCAGCAAAACAAACCAATTCTCACGTAATATTACATTTTATTGAAGAGTTTTATTACTGTGTCAGTTTTTCTTTACAGCTGGGCAATTTGATGATATTTTATTGATTTGTGATCAACACAGTATTTCATTTCTGAATATTTAGTGTGTGTTTAGAGTAATTATTCATGTTTAATTTGTTTTTTAGTTTTAAGTTGAGTTTTATTTACATTTATTATAAAAATGTCTTTAAATATTGTGATATAATATTTCTACAATATCGCCCATCTCTAAGGTTTAGAAACACCTGGTCGAATGTGTGCTGATCATCATCTTAAAAACATTTAATCCAAATGCTAAAGTGACCATTTTTGGTTGTCAGTAAAGACAGACTGGTATCCACTGTAGGATGTAGTAGCTGGGGGTTTCAGTAGGCCCAAGTTGAAGTGAAAGGAGGTGATTGGGTCATATAAGTTATTAAGGCTGTTTACTAGTTTTGCTGAATTAGTTAATGTGTGTGTATTAATGCACATTAACATACTGTAGCTGCAGGGTTGGAGAGGTATTTCCACCCTCACACACACACAACACCCTACTACAGTGGACACCCGTGTCTCCCCAGTGTCCTCAAAAATAAAGTCACACTAGCATTTATAAATGATGATCAGCACACGTTCCACCAGGCGTGTCCAAACTTGTGACTGGTACTGAACACTAATCCAGTTATGTACACTCCACCTCTGGACCACAGTGACACTGTGTGTCTTTGTTAGACAATGGAGACTCCAGCAGCTCTTCCCTCTCGGGCGGCGTGTTCACCACGTACGTCTGTCAGAGAGCAGCCAGTGAATCAACAATCAGAGGCCAGTGCAGGAGACGCCGCGACACGCGGAGAGCTGATTTACAGGAGCTGTCGTCTGCTTTCAAGTCTGCTGCAACACCTCAGAAAGCCACTTCCTCCTTTCTGTACCGGAGACCTACACACAGAGCAGCAGAGCATACTTCCCCTCAATCTGTCAAAACAACGGCGCTACAGAGCGCAGGAGCGCTGCGGCGGAGACGAGCCGGGGGAATGAAAGAAGCCCACACAGCGTACAGAAAGAGATTTCTCACAGCAGCACACGATCACAACCGGCCGAGTCACAAATCCAACCACCCTGGTCCACTGACGGAGAGCCCGTACCTCTAAAGGCACTGTGATGGTAATGACACTGCTCCAATGGTTCCAACAGAAGCCCATAGACTTTTAAGACCACAACCACATTATTACTACATTTACATTTACAGCGTTTAGCAGACTCTCTTCTCCAGAGTTCTTACAGAAGATCTTCACTGTTTACTGAAGAAGAACCTCAGCTAGTTTAAATAGAGTAAAATTCAGATCCTCTAATCTTAGACTCTACTAAACACAAGTCAATATGGAGACCATAATACTCTACTCTTCACCCAAGTCCTCTCAGAAGAGGAGGGTCTTCAGTCTGGGTTTGAGGACAGCGAGCGTTGGACTCTGCTGTTCGGACACCCAGGGGAAGTTCGTTCCACCACTTCGGTGCAGGACAGTAAAAAGTCTGGACGCTCGTCTTCAGTGGATCTTAAAGGATGGCAGGTCGAACCGAGCCATACTTGAAGCTGGAAGGGCTCTTGGTGCAGATCAGGCTTTTGACCATCGCCATCAAGTACGGAGGGGCTGGCTGGTCCAGTCTTGGCTTTGTAGTCCAGAGTCAGGGGTCTGAATCTGATGAGGGCAGCAGCTACAGGAAGCCAGTGAAGAGAGAGAACGCAGTAGTGGAGTGACACGGCTGAATTTAGGAACGTTGAAGAAACGTTAAAGAAACGTTAAAGAAACGTTGAATGAACTATAAATTAGAATTAGACCAGGTCTGCACAATATACCGATCTCAATGTCCTTTAAAGCAAGTTCAATCAAACACGCTGGCTAAATGGAAAAACCACATCTACAAGAGGCAGATTATATCTGCCCAATATCGTTAATTTTAAGTTTGTTATTAATATGATATGTTGGATAACTGACCGAACAATTCCTGTTTTCGTGTATATCGCAAAAAATATCACAGAAAAAAATATTGCAATGTTACTTTTTTCCAATATCGTGCAGCCCTAATACGCCTACACTGTAGATTTCTAAACAGGCTCAGTAATAGGTATAGAGTTTCTAGAGGCCCCTGTGTGTCGGCTATGTTATTACATCATTAATGAAATGGTTCTATTTTAATGTTACAATCCCAGCCAACATGCTCATGTGCTCACATGAGTGGAACATGGGCTACTTTACAACCCACCCTAATCTCACATCTAGGCCCAACTAGGCCCTATATTAAGTGTACAACCCAGATACGGCCCCATGTTTAACCCCTCATGTTCTCATCACTGACCACTGGGGAGCCCACTGACCCCTATACAGGCTGGGCTCCACATGGACATGCTATCTGGGATTTTTATATTTGATTTGGGCTCAGAGTGGCACAACCGTCTAAGCGCTGGCCCTATTATCAGGAGACTGCAAATTAAATTCCCAGTGATGCCACAGCCATCCGTCCGGCTGGGTAGGATTGTCCTCCTTCTGCCCAACCATTTAGCACGAGGCTAAGCAACATGGACATCTGACAGAATTGGTGGAAGTGTTTCTTCTGAAAGAAATGAGATTACCTAGAACCTACCAGTTCTTCCACTGCTCTGCAATGCTGGGGGGCTTTATACCCCTCTAGCCCACGTCTGGCATTAGGCAGCATGGAGCCAATAGGGTCACGATGTTGATCTGCTCCAGAGAGTCCTATTCTATTGGCAGTACTTCTTCTCTACAGGCAAGCTGTGTCAGCAATGGGTGCAGCTTAAAGTAGCCGAGTGCATTTATTAGAAGGGGTGTCCACAAACATCTGGACATGTAGTATCAATGGGACTGATGACTATAATGTAATATAATGGAGTCACAGGTGTGGTGTGTCTCGGGCTGAGAGCGGCTCTGCCAGGCCGTGTGTGAGAGGAAGGGGGATGAGAGTAGAGCTTCCTGTTTGAGTGCGGTGCGCCACGGAAACCGAAGCTCAGAGCAACAAGCGGAAGCCTGAGGCAGCACCGCCCCCATTTCAGTTCCACCAATCATGTGATGAGTGGTATGAGAGTGAAGTCTGGGACAAACACCTTTTGTTTTACGTGCAGTTCAGTCAAACGCAGAACCTGAGCAGTAGCTGAGAACTGCTGTAATCAGGCCACAAGACCACGACCCGCTCTGGCTTTACTGACAATGGAGAAGCGGGACGAGGATCTCTGAAAGCCTCTACAGCACAGCACTAACACGCCTGAGACTGTTAAAGCTCATCTGTGGAGTGTTTCTGAACCAGATCGGATCACTGGCACAGTTTCCCTAAAAGTAAATATGTAAATGACGAGATCCACTCCGAGAGACGCAGGGCAGGCCGAGCAGTGGCCTATCTAATGAGGACTGAAATCTCTGTGCCACCCCGATGATGGCCGCCGAACATGTAGGAGTAGAAACGCACCAAAAGCTGTGTGTCCTGATTGGACCAGTCGTTTCCAGTCACTAGCCACCCGTTCTAGCCGATAAGAGAATCGTATGCCCCACAGCTTGACAGTCTGTTTAAGGCCTGTACGTAAAACACAGAGGAACCTTCTCACCAAGTCTGACATGTTATTTGCCACCCGGGCCAGACACTTCACAATAATTCCCACTGTCTCTCTCTCTCTGCTCCCTGTCTACTTCTGCTCTCTCTAATTTCCCTCCTCCACCTGGGCGCTCGTTAGCGAGGGAAGCTACAGGTCGTGGTTCTTTGTGGATGTGAACAGACAAGGACACAATTAAAATAACAACCACATAAAGTCTCTGCAAAGTTCTCACCGCCCTTCCCCACCTTTCAGCTCTGCCTTATACTGTCTTTTACTTCTATATGTTTCTAGTCAGGTTTTTGTGTGGCTGCATATGGACGAAAGTATTGGGACACGGCTCCTTTTCATTAAATTCAGGTGTGTGATTAAGTCTCATTCAGCCACAGCTGTATAAACTCCAGTCTCTAGCCCTGCAGTCTGCCTTTCCTCCACACATCAGTGAAAGAACGGGAGGTTCTGAAGAGCTCACTGAACTCCAGCGTGGTTCTGTATGTAATAGGAGACACCGCTGCACCAACAACAACAAGTCAGCTGGTGAAATTTCCTCCCTCCTAGATCTTCCTCCATCAGCTGTGAGTGGTGTTATTATTGAAGAGTTTAGGAGGAACAGCTCACAGAGAGCAGCTCAGTGTCCACCGAGTGTCTGTCAGACCACGTAAAGTTACAGAGCGGGGTCAGGGCCGAGTGCTGAGCTCAGAGCAGAGTGCAGAAAAGCCTCCAACTGACTCAGTAACTGCAGCAGAGCTCCAGACCTGCTGCTGCTGCTGGTAGAGCTGCTTTTAAAGGGGGACCAGCTCCAGATTAATAATGCCTATGGGTTTAGAACGAGACGTCATATAAAAGCTCCTGTAGGTGGAATGTGTAGGTGTCCCAATACGTTTGTCCATATAGTGTACTATACCAACTTGGACAATAAACAACATTGAAGAACTTGGACTGGGCAGAATCGTTAAGACCCTTTTAGCCACATAAATTATTTGTTGCTTGTAAATTTCTTATCAGTTTATTATAATAACATTAATAACAAAAATATATATATTTAATAACACTAATGCTTTTAACTCAGTATCCAGTTTCAGTGAAAAGCAGTGGATAGCTGACTGTACGTAATGCTTAAACTAGAACACTTAGCTAGATCGTAAAACATGCTCACAGCTTATCAGGTCAGATACTGTGCAGAAGATCAGCGAAAACTGCAAAGGTGTGACAGACAGGAGATAAAACACCAGAGAACGTGCAAAACCAGAAGATCCAACCTCAGCAGAAATCTGCATCGTCTAGACGTGTTCTGATCAGCTCTGTACTCTCGAATATCCTCTGTTATGAGCCGCAGCTCGTGCTGTACGGCTGGGCAGTCTCTTGTCCTTTACATAGTGATTGTAGACTCGTGTAAAGGAAGTCGTTATTATCAATGGGCAGTTCATGATGACAAGTGGACCACATCCTTTGCTTCACTTTAATTTGCATAAAGAACACATAAAACTGAGCTCTACTGTGGGAAGGTACTCAGTGACCCTTAGAAAACCACAGTCCTGCTATATGTCCATCAAAGCCAGACTGATTAAACAAGCATTATAATGTGAGCAGGTGTGCTTAGAAAGTCTATCAGTGGGTGGATGGAGTTAGAACAGTCTAGAACAGTCTAGACAATCAAGCAGTAGCCTGTCTACTGAATAAAATAAAATATAATATAAATTAAATAAAAGATAGGCTATAAAATACCACAGTTTCCAATATTTTCAAATACCAGAGGTGGGCAATATGGCGGCACTTTATCATTATAGTGATAAATGTTGTAAGTGATTTTCTGGGCATTTCTGAGGCTATCATCACTGATGAACTGTATTATAAAGGCCAGAATTAGTCCTGTTTAATTAGATGTAGGTCAAAACAAAAGTTGTACAATAATTTCTATAATTATATTCAATAGAACTAGATAGATATTATTGTTCAAAGACCTTCTGACAGAAGTCTTTAAAATCTGGCACTACTCGTGCATTCCATAAGGGTGAAAATATTGTAGTACGTGGTGAATGAAACACATGGATTCAATGAAAATGAGCTGTGTCCCAATACTTTTGTCCATCTGCAGTCAAACAAAAACCTGATTATAAACATACAGATTTCACTTGATCACGGTTCTTCAGGGAATAGCTCTCACAG
Organism: Salminus brasiliensis; assembly: GCF_030463535.1. Classification (NCBI taxonomy): domain Eukaryota; kingdom Metazoa; phylum Chordata; class Actinopteri; order Characiformes; family Bryconidae; genus Salminus; species Salminus brasiliensis. The sequence continues at coordinate 1,008,531 of NC_132894.1, read as the reverse complement.
CTGGTTGAGTTCTGGACTTGCTCTCCACTGCTGGAAGCTGCAGTTTTGAAAGGAAGCCCTTTATTAAAACAGCAGCAGTAAGAAGAGCTGAGCTGGTAAGGGGCACACAGAACGCCCCTCACTGTGAAATCTCACCACATTTTGCCACCACAGCCAGTTCGACCAATTCGCTACGATTCAAAATTAATTTTCATATATTGAAACTCAGATATTGTGACAGGAGGATCTACTGCATTTATACCAGGGATCTCAGAGTACCTCCGTGCTTTAACTCGTTAATTATCAGGTGTGTTTTAAAAAGGGAAAACACTGAACTGTGCTGGACTCCACGCCTCCAGTGCCACACTTTAAGACCCCAGTTTACACTGCAGTGGAACAGAATAAGAAGATAGGCTATATCATTATACTTTATCATTATAGTGATAAATGTTGTAAGTTATTTTCTGGGCATTTCTGAGGCTATCATCACTAATTAACTGTTCTTTATTATAAAGGCCAGAATTAATTTCTATTAAATTATATTCAATAGAACTGGATAGATATTATTGTACAAAGGCCTTCTGACAGCAATCTTTAAAATCTGGGTAAAATTTTGTAATGCAAATCTCCTATCATGAAAAAACATTAAAAATTACTGAAAATCATTGAATATTTGCACCTCCAGCACCTCCATCGCTGGACTTTGAGACCCCAGTTCATACAGTGGTGGGAGACATTAAAAAACAATATATAAAGCTTTTTTTGGATTTTCTTTCCTGGGATATTTCATCTGAAAACAGCCAAGTAATTTATTTGGCAACAATATTTTATTTTGAATTAAATTCTAATTATTGTAATAAATGTAGTTTTTTTTTTTCTGGGAGTTTTCTGAATATCTGTCTCACGGTTTTATGGTATCACAGTATTTCAGAATTATTCGTCTTCTTATAATTATTAGGGAGGCCTTGAAAAAAATTAAGGTTTTGATTGAACAAAAACTACAGAAAACGCTTTAATAAAAGTGCAAGCAAAAAGTGTCCTTTCTGATCATAAATAAATAAACTAATAAATGAACAAACAAGAAAGCTGCACATTATTATTCTTTCAATATGAACTGATTGACTGGTTGACAACCCTATAACCAACTGCATGTTTCATTACAACGGCTATAATTAGTTGTGTTTAATTGGATTTGGGGGGGGGGGCAAGTTTGTGAGACATATCTTTTGAAAATGCCACATATTTTAGGTCAGTCTTATCCACAAAGGGCTGGAGGTTTACACTTATGAAGCAGGTGTGAAGGTGAAATCAGTGCAGCTGAATCATGCTCACAAAGCAATGCTGCATTTCCACAGGCCCACTAACCAGACAAACGTCCCAACGTTCAGACTCGTTCACCCTGACCCACCAACCCTCATCCTCAACCCGAAAGCCACCTGTCTCTTACCTTCAAGCACCACGTCTTTCAGTTTCTCCACAGCCTCAGCGAAACGGGCCACCACGCGCAGAAGTGAGGGGATGTCCTCCACCTCGATGACGGTGGGCATCTCCACCGCCTCGGCCTGCGGACTATGGGCGATGGCCGCCCGGCCCTGGCCTTTACTGAACACCCACGACTGGAGGGGAAAGCCGGCGGCACTGGCGTGACGGCTCAGGGCCGTCGGTCTCTTCAGGGTGCCCACGGGGGACGGGCAGCCCACCAGCTTGGAGTGCTGGGCCAAGGGAGTGCCCGGGCAGTTCGGGACATCTGCCGAAGAGGGGCAGAGGCTGGCAGGATTGGACGAAGAAGAAGCAGAAGCGCTGGAGTCCCCGGCATCTTTCCGAGGTTGCTCTTGGAGAATGGACAACTGAGAAGAAACGAGAGAAGGAGAAGAATTGTGGGGAGATAATTAAGCTTAGGCTGGAGGAAAAGGTCTATGCAATCAGAAATGATATGAGAAAGCTCTTAAGAAACTTGGGGTTGGTTTTTTTCATATCTGGTCACGGTTCAAGACGTTTAGACAAACTCTGCAGAGACAGCTGTTGGTAAACGGTTTCTTTCACAAGAGCCCGTTGTGTAACGCTGCGGCCTATTTCCTGTCACACCCTGAATCAGGAGTTAAAGCACTCCAGCAGAGCGAGCACGAGTCCTCGACGCGCTGACACTCACCCTCAAAATCATCGAAAAACGAAGACTTAAGAGCTTTATTACACTGTCCTACACATAACATCGGACTGAAATCTCCCTACCACAATAAACACTGACCCCAGTCTCTAATAAAGGTGGATAACGAAGAAACGGTCAGCGTATCGCCCTGAAATGTCTTGAGCGTGTCGAATTTAGTCCCATCAACTGATTTCATTCATTTCTACCAACATTTAATGCAGACCGGAAGCAAACCCCTCAAACGCAGTGGTGTTGTGAAGGAGCCTGATTGACCTCAGTGACTTTCAGCTCATTCCCAAACGTTCTGGCTTTGGAGAAACCAATAAATAACCTGTCTAACAGAACAAACACCCCAAACGTTTTGAAAATGCTTCATTTCCTGGCTAGAAAGTGTCCCACCACATGGCGACAGACATGCAGGCCAAACCCAGCTGAAGCACATTAAAGACACATCCACTGCAGTAGAATTCAGAACAAGCTTTCTCCAGAATCAGCAACGTTACAGAAAACCACAGTAAAAGAGAGAGAAGGTCTGAACCTACCTGCTTGAGCCACACATTGGGTCTACTGGGTAAGAGATCCAGTTTGGGCTTACTGTCTGATTTCTTGACCCTCTGGCTCGTTGAATAAGGACTGTAGCTGCTTTTCCCACCTGCTCCCCGTTTCATCATTTTCACAACAGCTTCTTCACACCAAACAACAAGAACCAGGCCGAGCTCATCTTCTTGGAGATGAAGCTAAGTTTTAGTTTTTCAGCACATTTGAAGGCAGCTAGGCTAGCTCGAGGAAATGTAAACAAAAAAAATAAAACATTAAAAGCTAAAAACTATTTTCTTGATCTTCTGAGATGATTTCCACACCATAAACACTTAAATTAAATATATATATGAAAGATCTCTCATCTGTAACGTACAGCTGTACTCATCAGCACCACCACCACCACAGCAGCAGCAGCAGCTGCCACCTCAGACTCTCTAAACTGCCTCTCTGAACCTCTACAATCAACTCACACCGAGCTCACAGCAAGTTTCCAGACCTCCACAGTCCTAATCCCCAGCTAAAGCCCCTGCTGGGAGCCGGGGGCCGCGGTGGAGAGCGGGGTGCAGGGCAAGAGGAAGGAGGCGAGGATGCTCTGCTACTCACTGATGAGGAGCTGAGAGACGAGGCGCTTCCTGTTCCACTCTTCTTAGACATGGAGTGCGTCTTTATCAGTTCCTTCTTCTTCTTGGAGAACATTTTAGCTTCAGCTCTGGATCCTCGCGCTGGGTTTCTGGGTCTCTCTCTCACACGGTAGGCCCCCCTCCCACCCCCCTGCTCCCCATCTCAGAGTTGGCTCAGTCCGGCTCGGTAGGGGCCCTGTTCCCTGCGCCCTGTGCGCCCTGCGCGTCCTGGTGCCCTCCTGCTGAACATCACACGTTCACTCGGCTGCTAACGGCGCGCACAGCCTGCAGCCCGAAGCCCGAGACCACATCCGCTTTCAGCTGTTTTTCCCCTCTCAAAGAAAAGCGAAAGCGGTGTGTGGAGGTACTCTCACACACTGTCACACACTGTCACACACTCTCACACACTGTCACACACTCTCACACACACCAGTGTTTAAAAACTTCAGTTAAACGCTTTTAAAGGCAGAGGTGTGGGATGGGCCTTTTACACCAGCTAACTGCCCCTGTTTCAGTTCTGCACCCATACAGACTAAAACCTATCTTACATATGTTGTTTTTCATATTGTATTTAATTCCAAAATACATTTTACACACTGGAAATACTTTTTAAATCATATGAGGAAATATTAGAAATAATATTATATTTAAAATAATATGAATGATTAGCAAATAAATATTTAACATGACAGAAACCAGCTCCCGAGGTACAGATACACAGTAAAAATGCAGCTGAATTATTTAATATACATCTTGTTTCTAAAACCAAGATGCTTTAATGCTTTTTAATCTAAAATACATTTTAAAATACATCTATTTTAAAAATATATTTAATATTTTTTTTTTTGCAATCATACTTTGCAAAAATATACTTTTTGTATATACATATTCAAAATATAAAATTTGAACATGTATATATATTTATATTCAAAATATACATTTTATATTTGAGGTGTTTATCTGTTTTTTTGGTGCCAGCTGTTGAAAAGCACACCAACAATGTTTTCTCTAACTGCACATATAATATAATAAATGTCAAATACTGTGTTATTATTCATTATTAATAATATATTGTAAATATAATTATAAATATATACATTATTGCACCTCTGTGTATGTATATGTATATATATATATATATATATATTTTTATAATAGAGAATATGGATATAGCTGTGCAACAGAAATCTATAGTAATGAATTGGGAAATACTGCGTAATCTACAATGTGCTTAATAAAAAACTGAACAGTACATCTGCCTGTATTAAATTCATCAGGCTGCTTATTGTGATTTTAAACAGCGTTTGTGTGGTCTTTTTATTTTCTACAGTGTGCAGTTGAAATGCATCCAATATAATGACATCCACCTTCACTGACGAGCATTAAAACCTTCGTTAAATGTTTTTATTTTAAAAGAAGTCGTGTTTAAAATACAGAGTGTGATTAAAAAGAGTCAATCCAATACGCCCAAACTTTCTTAGGCAACACTTTACTGTAAAACAGTGTAAAACAAACGATCAACAGAACCCCAGATCAATCCTCAGACATGGTCCAGGGGTCAGAGTGCTCAGAGTACGTCCACAAGGTCGGCTCATCGTAAAAACCAGGTCCACCAGGCCACCAAAGTCTTGTGTAGTGGAGAAGGCTGTGTGCATTAGAGCTCTGTGGCGGGACCCCATTCCATATCATCGGCTTCATCTTCATCATTATAGTCGTCATCATCAGAGCTGTCGCTGCCTCGGATTTGGCTTCTGCGCATCAGCATTGCTTCATGATGCGCCAACCTGAGAAACACACACACACACACACACACACACACACACACACACACACACACACACACACACACACGGTCATTCAAGATATAGGCCACAGCACTGCTGGGCAGATCAGCGGATTGCAGTAGTGTGTGATGATACTTACACAATATACGGGGGTGCCGGCTTTTCTTCAGGCTCTGCCATACGGGTCTAAGCAAACAGAGAAAGCACACTCCATCAACTTCTCTGGTTCTCTGCTTTCTATTCATGAACACTTACAAAAAAAAGCCCACCCTGACAGAACTGTGGGATTCCGGCACGCAGTAAAGTCTGTTGTGGTCAGATCAGAAACTGGGTCTTGCCACAAGGGGGTGTAAAAGTACTCCCCTTCACTGCTCTAAAAAAAGGCTCTCCGAGGCTATCTAGGCCGATGTGGCAAAGCTCACCGCTGCCTTTGTTTGCAGTGGTGTTGTGAACGAGAGACCCAGACCACTGTGGACTGAGACCACATCATCTTAAATGATGAACCCAGGTTCTGCTTGGGACCTGACTGCGGTCCAGTCAGAGTATGGAGGCCTAGTGGTGAGCCATCGCAAACGACAGCCGGTCTGCAACACCTGTAGGCAAATGTGTGAAGCTTGGCTTGTGCCGTACCTGCTGTAGTTTGTTCTCTATGGTGGACAGTGTGACCGGTGGTGGGCTCTCTGGGGGGAACTCGGTGGGATCTGGGGCCCTGAAATCTGGAGGCCCCTCTGAGGGAGTGGTAGGTGGAGCGAGGTCAGTGTTGAAGTCTGAGTCAGAGAAGCTGCGCTGGGTGGGTGACGGAGGCTCCTCCAGCTCTGGGGCTTCGACTGGGGGCCGGCGCAGGGAGAGCGGCTCTGGGACGTGGAGAATGGGAGGCAGGGTGTATTCAGGCTCCTCCTCCCGGGCAAACTCGGGGCTTGGGCTCTGTTTGGCAGCTGGTTCTGAGGAGCGGGCGAGAGCAGTGCCCCGCCGAACGATGATGCCTGGCTGGGTGGCGGCGGGCTCCTCTAGGTCCTCGTTGTCAGTGTAGGCCTCACCGTCTGTATAGGCTTCACCATCGGTGTCCTCGTAGTCGCTGGCGCCACTGAGGTAATCAGCATTGTTGGCACGGTTGAACGCATCCAGTTCTTCATCAACACCACTCTCCAGCTACGCACACACACACACACACACACACACACACACACACACACACACACACACACACACACACACACACAGTCATGTTAAAGGTAGTTCCAGTTATAAATTATATGACTGATCAGCCAGAACATTAAAACCACCTGTCTAATATTGTGTAGCCCCCCTCGTGCCACCATAACAGCTCTGAGCCCTTGAGGCATGATCTCCACAAGCTAGAGGCCCTGACGTCATCCTTTGATCTGGTCACTGGTTCACTGGTTGTCCTTCCTTGGAGCACTTTTGATAGGTACTGACCACAGCAGACCAGGAATACCCCACAAGACCTGCCTGACCATTTAATAACTGACTGTTCACTCGCTGCCTAATAGATCCACCCTTGATAAGACGCACTGGAACCAGATCATCAGTGTTCTTCACTTCCGCTGGGAGTGGTTTTAATGTTATGGCTGATTGGTGTACCTAGCCCACAGAGAAAATCCTTACCGTCACCTCCGAGACCCAGACGGGCTTAGACTGCTGTTGGCGAATCTTCTCCTTCAGAATTTCATACCACACGTTCGAAGTGGGCTGCAGGTCGATACGGCCTAACGGGAACAGAGAGCCAAACACTGAGCGCGCTCTGTGCACTGCAGTCCAACACACGTGGCTCTGCTTCTAAATAAAGACCACCTACCAGCAAAAAGGTGGCTGTAGTGCTTCCTGAGCTTCAGGGCCTGGGCGTAGAGTTTCCGCGAGCTTTTGTTGGAGTTGGGAGAATACCTCTGTCTTATAGTTTTCACGTCTTTGCGGCTGTGAGGATCCAAGAACAGCACGATTGGGTGGTACTGAATATAGCTGAGCCTTTCCACTGCAGTTGGTGTGATGTCCAGCAGGGGGTGCTTGTCCTGCAACACAGAATCAGTCAGGATATATTTGTCATTTGTACAAATTTCACAAGAACTGCACAAACATGCATGTGTTGAAATGCTATATGGACAAAAGTATTGGGACATCTGATAATTCGTCATTGTCTCTTCTGTCCAAAGAAGGCTCTCTACTAGATAAAGAACAGGGATATAGACTGTAACTGTGAGTTGCGATGGTGCAATAAAAAAAAAGCCAGAACAGAATATAGAATATTGAACAGAATATGGTAATAATGGCGGTTTTAGAGCGGCACAGATTCATTACTCTTCTGAAAAACAACTGAAAACCACCACTTTGGAGATAATGTAAATGGTAAAGCCATTAGAGCAGCAGTTACCGCACCTGCTCTGCTATTCTTCTCACGGTGTCCAGCTTTATGACTGTGGATGCGCTGTCTCCACCACTCCTAGGAACCATTTCTGCAAAAACACACCACGGTCAATTTTCAGTGACAAAATTAATAATGACTAATTTCAGTCAGGGCTACAATATTAGCTTACCTGCAACTTCATATTCATTGGGCATTTCTGTAGACAGCTTCTCATTTGCAATGTCATTCAGTGGACCCATGACAACAATAGGACGTTTAAAGCTGGCTGTAACGTAAAGGAAAAAAAAAACTTAATAAAAATAAAAATTTACAGAACCTGAAATGTGCTATTGTTGGTATTTCTATATTTCTGAGATGACCTCTCACCCTCTCACCTAAATATTATATGCAATTAAAAAGTACTTAAAGTGATACAAAAAGTAAAAGTGAAATTTTAATAAAATGCAAACTAAAATTGATGGACTGAATGAATGACTCTCTCTGTATCTCTATATATTTATATATAATGAGAGAGATAATCACATTTACTTTTTGTAATATTTTACTTTTTGTACTTTTTTAATTGCATATAATATTTAGTTTTTTGTTGTTTTTGTTTAGTTGTATTTTTTATGTTATGTTTAATGAAGTTAAGAAGGTTTTTTCTACTCTTGTAAAGCTGGCATCTTGTAGATACCAGTTTCTTCCTTCAGCTAAACTTTTAATCTACACTATCGTATCTAGACTAAGACTAAATCATATCAAAATCTAGATCATCTGTCTGCTCACCTTCTCTCAGCAGGACCTTCTCATATGCCGGAAACTTGCCCTGGATGGTCAACTGAAGGAGGTCATCCCGTGTTCTTCTCACATTCTTCTTGGCCCCCCTGAGACCTCGTAATTTCCAGAACTCTGCCCTGGGGCCTGAAGCTTGTCGCTCGGCTCCTTGGATCCTCTGAGCCTGCTCCATGTTGGCTAGAGTTTCAGCCCTGAGACACAAAATGGCGAGATGTTGGAGACGCTCCACACCAGACAAAGACTTCCATTTCCCATTGAACTAAACCTCACGCTGCTCTGGAGCTCACCTGGTCTGGTTGGGGATGGTGCCTTTGTCTTGCTCATGGAGGTCGTTTCCCATGCGAATGGCCAGCCAGGTGCCCAGTTTGCCACGGTGCATGGTGTCCACCACTCTGAACACCTCTCCCCGCGTGAAGGTCAGGCCGTGGGTGCCCTCAGCCTCGTGGTCAAAGTGCGTGCGGATGTAGAAGGAGTCGCCCAGGTTGGACTTCATGATCTTCTTATAAACTGAAAGGAGAATAAAAACAGGAAGTCCAAAATGAAGCAAGTCCAAAAACAAGTAGCCTAGCATTGCTCATGTAGGCCTGTGTTGGCAAAGGACAGCAAGAGCAGCAAACAGCGAGCAAAGCGTCCATAAACATAAAAAAAGTTTAAAAAGTATAAACAGGGTCCTTTAATGACATGTTTATCTTGGTCTAGTTAAATGACGAGGGTTCAGTAGATGGAAGCCATCAAACACTGCTGTTCCTCCTTTAAAACAACATCCAGCAGATCCAACACAGAGCTGGAAAACAGGCCAATTCCAAAACCCATAAACTGTTACATCACAGTCCTGACTTGCTATATTTACACCCCCCAAAACTGACAGAAACCCAACCCAGTAGCGGAGACTTTAGCCTTTCGAGACTAAACCGTTGGGCCGACTGGCGAAGGGAGAAGGGCCGACTGGGTACTTGGCGAGCATCCCGACCAAATTTACACCCTTACTATTTACACATCAAACGATGATTAATACTCAATACATGAATTCTATGATTTAGTGCATTCAGTGGCACCAGTAATAAAACACTAGATGAATACAGCTATCATCAGTCAGTCTCTGATCAATCTCTGACAGACTCTATTACACCTGTCCACACACAGTGGAGAGAGGCCGCTGTCCAGTGTGGGATAGGTGTGGGAGGTGAGGTGTCGAAGGCTGAAACGGGACTTAAAGAAGGACTCACTGTCCATTTTATTCTGAGTGAGGATGTCGATGTATTCTCCAGCACGAATGTTCATCAGGAACATGGCGGCCTCCTCTCTGGTGAAGTGGCCAAAGTCGACTCCGTTAACCTGAGGGATGGGGAGCAGCAGGTTAACAGGACAGCCTCACCTCTCTGAAGGTCAGTCTGACTGCTTAATAACTGATAACAGAAATGACTGTTGCTCTATAGTTTGAGATTTGTGGGGTGATTCTTGCTGAAGGAAGTTAATGACTGGATGTCCAGATTGATCCATATTTAGCGTTGTTTTTTAGTTTTTGATGAATGCAGATCTTTGATCAATCAGGGGACTTTTCCACTGGTAATGCGGTTTATTAATTTCCAGTTTATGAGGATGGTTTTGGTCTTGGTGATGGTTAGAGCTGTGAGTGGAGCAGTGGACGTCTCTTTAGTTGTACCGATTGCTAACATAGCTCCTAGCGCACATAGTTCTGTGGATGATGGGGAGGGGGGGTGATAATATTAGGCATGTTGGTAGTATATTGATGATTGCTTGCCAGCAGCGTTTTATGGGTGTGCAGTGCCACATGGCGTGGAGTAATTATCTGTGGTGTTCTGTGAGCAGTGTGGGCAGATATCAGAGCTGGTGAATCCCATGGTAAACATCATCTGTGTAGTGTAGTGTGTTCTCTGAATAAAACACACACACACACACACACACACACACACACACACACTATATATATACACATGTATATATACACACACATGGTATGAGATGTAGACTGCTGCTCGTGATTATGTGGAAGTTAACTTTGCATATCTGGATCCAGATCTTGGAGTTGGGGGTGATGGGTATATCTTCTTTCCAATGCTGAGTCTGTTAAAGCTATCTTTAGTCTGGTTTCAGTATTAGTTTGATAGAAGTTCATTTATATATACACATATTGAGTATTAATTGAATATATATCAATCATTCATTTAGTGTATCAATTTTAGTTTGTATTTTATTATTTTATTAACATTTCGCTGTTTTACTTTAAGTACTTTTTTAATTGCATATAATATTTTGTTTGTGTTATGTTTTGTAGTTGGAATTGTTTTTCTTAAACCTATGCTTTAAATTATGTTTATTAAAGTTAAGAAGGTTTTTTCTGCTCCCGTAAAGCTGCCATCTTGTAGATACCAGTAAAGTAATCTTTAGTCTGGTTTCAGTATTAGTTTGATAAGTTTATTTAGAGAGGACATGTTGATAAAATTGTTTAACGTGGAATTTTGGTGGAATTTGAGGTAGTGATTACTGCCAATTCTGCGATTCTGGATAACATGAGAGTGAAACCAGGGCGTAATTTTGGGAAATGTGTTTGCCACTCCATGAAGCAAAGTGCAGCGCTTCTTTATAGGGGTGGAGGAGGTCAGGGTGGTTCCAACTGGGGAGTGGAGTGGAGTTTCCACCAGGCTGTCAGAGTTTCTGCTATGATAGGACTTGAAGCAGGCATCTTTTTAAGTGTTTGGGAGATAAACAGTGAGTCTGCCATCTGTCTGAATCTGTGGAATCCATGCCACATCTGTCTGACCAGAATTTATTCAATTTAATAAACATCGTCAAAGTCAAGTCTTACCTGCAGAATCTGATCTCCTTCTTTCATGCCCTGCTTCTGGGCAGGGCTGTTGGGCTGGACTCCGCCCACAAAAATCCCCACGTCGTTTCCTCCCACCAGCCGAAGCCCCACACTCCCCTCCTTAATGAAGCCCACCGAGTTCTGGTCTGAGCTGTACCTGCAGAAGAGAGACAGGCGACTTCAAAATCAGTCTCAAGGCTGATGCTCTTTAGCTTTTAGGGGTTAGGCCTGTGTGTAAAGGTGTCATACCCCATGCTGGGTGCAGGGACTGCATCTGGAGGGAGGGAGTAAAGGGGCTCTTCTGCAGGCTTACCTGGAAACACCACAAGAACACGAGGTCAGCGCACACATTCCTCATGCGTCTGAGTTAAATGATCTGTTAGCTTTAAAATCAGTGCACAATATCGCCCCTGCAGTACTTAATAAGAAACAGTGTTTCAGTGTTTCTTCTGAAATCAAGGGTTTTAAAAGAGTTTCTCCTGCTTCTGTTGGAGTACCTGTCTCTACTGACCAGAGAAGAAGACTTTCTACTAGATTTTGAAGTAGCAAAAATGTTGTCCTACATTGCTGTGAAGATTTGATTGCTTTTAGCGACAAAAGCACTAGTGAGGTCGGGATGTTTAACATGGGTCAACACCCCACCTCATCACCCCCAACTCCTCCTGAAAGAATTGGATGGAGCTCCACCATCATTCCAGAGAATACAGCTCTTCCACTGCTCCACAGCTCAATCCTGGGGGGCTTTATACCCCTCTAGCCCACGCCTGGCATTATTAGGCAGCATGGAGCCAATAGGGTCATGATGTTTATCTGCTCCAGAGAGTCCTATTCTATTGGCAGTACTTCTTCTCTACAGGGACTAGACAAGCTATGTGTGTGCATTTGCACATCTGTGTCAGCAATGGGTGCAGCTTAAAGTAGCTGAACGCCTTCATTAGAAGAGGTGTCCACAAATATTTGGACATATAGTGTACCTATAACAGATATATAAGAGCAGGCATGTTTGTAATAGAGATGAAATCCTTTACACCAAGTGACCAATCAAAAAAACCCTTAAGAACCTTACTGTGTTATAAAGTTTTAGGTCATTTTAATGCTCACCGTTCATCCGGGTGTGGCTGGGTAGGGATGGGTCAGAGCGTAGAGTGGCACTTGGTTGGTAAACTGCAGGAGAGCTGGAGGAAGGACGTGGTATCTCCATTAAACCCACTGATGGACATTTACACACACAGTACAAGCAGAACATGGTAGTAGGAGTGACAGTACTCAGGGACCGGGTCCGGGTAAAAGTGGAAGAGCATCTCTACAAATGACCCATGTTAATGTTAACTGCAGCTGTATTTAGAAAGCACTGAGGTTTACTACAGCACACCACCTAGCAACACCTTAGCAACCACCTAGCAATGGATTGGTGAGCAACAGATATTCCATAGAAACACCATAGCAACTGCTTAGTAACACCTTAGCAACAAACTCCTATACCATAGCAACTGTTTAAAAACCACCCACCAATACCTTAGAAACCAACACCCATGCCAAAGTACCACCTTAGCAACCACACAGCAAAATCTTTGCAATAAACGTCTATACCATAGCAACTCCTTAGAAACAACACATCAACACCTTAGAAAGCAACGCTTATGCCATAGCAAAACCTTAGCAACCACCTAGCAACACCACTGCTGATCTGCAGTTGTATTTAGAAAGCATGAAAAACCTGTATGAGGAGAAGGAGTGTGTTTATGGTGTGTGTGTGTGTGTGTGTGTGTGTGTGTGTGTGTGTGTGTGGAAAGTACCTGTGATTGCTGTCATGATCCGTGCTGCCGGATCTCCTGGGGGGCGATGGGCCTCTCTCAGACACTGAGGAGTCTGTAGGACACAGCGGTGCAGTGTGTTAAACTCCAGGACAGACTCAGAGGTACAGGTATAAAGAGTTGAGTGGTGTAATAACAGTGTAATAGCGGTTTAATAACAGTGTAATAAGCGTGAGTGGCATTAATAACAAGTGTTATGTGTTCTGACCTCCAGATGGGGGTCTGGCAGGAGAGGGCGCTCGGTGATGAGGCTCTGGTCTGCTTTTAACTGACTGCACTCGCGTTTCAGGAACAGCCCTAAAACACAAACACAGGACACCGTTCATCTGCCTGTGTTTTTATATCTTTAGCAGGCTATTAATATTCAAACACTGAATAATATTAAATATAACACTGAGTGACACGATAGTAGTAGATATTAGAGTATTAAGTTCTATGTGGCGATTAAACAGTATTCAATTAAATAACATTCAACATAGTCCTGAGTAACATCATTACATCATTAGTTATAATTAATATTTAGTTCAGTTTAATCATGTTTCAGTTAATCATGTTTAATAACAATAGTAACATAATAGTAACAGGATAAATACAGCAGTAATGCAACGGTAGAATAGTAATAATAGTATTATGATATTGACTAACAGTATTCATTTGAACTTAACTCATCTTTGTTTTATCATATTTAGTAATACAATAGTATAAGCATAAGAATTATATTATTTATAGTAATATATTAAAACATACTGTATAACGTTGTAGCATTAATATATCAACAATATTATTAATATGTTTACAATATTTAGTAAAAGTATTAGTATTAATTTATACTAAATTACATGATAGTATTAGTAAATATTACAGTATTAACAGTAGTTAATATTTAGAGTAATATTTAGTCATATTCAGTAAATAAACAGTATTAGTATAATAAAATACTAAATAACATTATAGTACTAGTTGTAGTTTACATTATTAATATAATGTTGACCACATTTATTAACAGTATTAGTATTAAATAATACTGACAATAACACTGTAGTTTTATATGATATGCTAGTATTGTCATTAAAAGTAGTACATTTAATATTAATACAAATATTTTATATAAATTTACATTATATTAAATTCACAAATCCATAAATACTACTCTGCTATATATCAGAACTGAGGTATAAATACTTCAATATAATAATAATTGGCTTTAATTACTGATCATGTAAGGATGCCAGTCTTACTCGTGTACAGCTGGGTGGTCTGGTCTGGGAACTGAAGGGTAGCTTCCATCAGACTCCGACTCAGAGGGACCTGTAAAGACAAGACCAGTAGACTCTGATTTAGGCAGCTGATCATCACAGTCATCATCTTCATTCCTGAAGCTCAGATGGAGAAGATTGAGATGGAGCAGACCTGCTTCAGCCAGTCCATCTGCACCAGGCTTACCTCTCCTGAGGGGCGTGGAGGGTTTCGACCATTTGGGAGGCTCAATCACGGCTGCAGCTGCTACCTCAGGAGTGGCCCTGGTGGAGGAAGAGGACGAGTGAGAGACTGAGAGGAACTGAATGGATGAAATACTGAAATTATTTGAAAAAGGGAGGAAAATATTGAAGATAAAAAATGAGAAATGTAAAGCCAGGCTGAAGAGTGGTAGGGTTTGATGTGTGGACAGTGAGAACAGTGATCTGCATCTCTTACCCCACCACTGGAGAAGGGAAGGCCTAGTCCTAGTGTGTTGTGCCCTAGCTGACCTCCACAAAGCTGCTAGACAGCATTACTGTCCTTTACTGCTTAATAGATGGTTTACAGACTCACTTCCACACAGGAGGTACGCAAGCCGTTCTCCTAAGGTTCTCACCTAGATTTGCATGATTTCTTAATATGCAAACAACAGAGAACAGCTGGTCTTAAAGGAACATGGCGTAAGTAGGGATTGGTTGGGTTTGTTCGGGTCAGGTCGGGAGGGGACGGGGTCAGTACGGGTCTATATAGTTGATCCTGTTGATTGTTGACTGTGTTTCTCACTCATTTAAATCAACAGTCCAATGAAGTTCAATTTAATCGGACTCTACTGAACCGTGTGTTAGAGGTGTGAGGTCATCGTGTTCACGCCACATACGTGCAGAGGAAGCACATGCAAATGCAAACAGTACAGGAGCATACACACTTGTGATTTGGTGCTTTTATTTCAGAAGATCATGAATTTCACATCGCGGCATAAAAAAGAAGAAACAAAACATGAAGGGTAACATTTCAAAAATCTAAATAAAAAGCTGACCTTTCTTACATTAAAAAATTAAAAACAAAAGACCCTAAAACCCAGAAAAATACACAAACCAAACCAAAACAAAGCAAAGGTGAATTAAAACAAAGCGAATTCATGATCTTGAACGCCTCAGTGGGTGGATAAGTGGTCCTGTATAGGAGATTCCTGCATAGGAGATTCCTGCTGGTTGGGTTAGGAGGGGCAGCGAGGCCTCATCTGTACCTGTATCTGTTGCGCGAGTCCTGGCTGGAGGGGGTGGCCTGCCGAAGCGGGGGTCCAGAGCTCCGGTCTGAATCGGACTCAGACTCGTCTGTGGAACGAGAGCATGTTTTATTAAAGTGGTTTTTGATACAGGAGAGGTAAAATGGTTAAATGCCTGCTGGAGGCGGGGTCTCACCTCGTGGTGGTGGTCTGTATGGGGACGTCCCGCGGTTGAGGAGTTCTTGGGAGCGGCTCATGGAAGATGATTTCAAGCCAGGTGGAGGAAGGTCAGGGAGAACCCTGGGAAAAGGAGAAACACTGTAACTACATGGCAGGTTCAGAAAGGATGAGGTCAGCTGTGTGTTGTGATCAATGATCTGCTTCTGTTGGAGTAACTGTCTCTACTGGCCAGTGAAGAAGATTTTCATACTAGATGTTGGAGGAGCATTGCTGTGAGGATTTGATTGCATTTAGCTTGAAGAGCATTATATGAGGTCAGGATATTGGATGATGATCACCACCCCACCTCATCATCCCCAACTCCCCAACTCATACCATCCAAAAGTACTGGATGGAGCTCCACCACCATCATTCCAGAGAACACAGTTCTTCCACTGCTCCACAGCTCCTCTCTATACCCCTCTAGCCCACGCCTGGTATTAGGCAGCATGGAGCCCATAGGGTTCATAGAGAGTCTTATTCTTTTGGCACTACTTCTCTACAGGGACTAGACAAGCTGTGTCCCCCTGTAGCTGGGTGTCCATAAATATTTGGACATAACAAAAGTGGTCAAAGGTTTACATACACCTCATTAAACAGAGTTATTCAACCCAGCCTTTTGGAAACCCCAGTTTGGGCATGTTTTTGCTCCAACCCACCTCCAAGCCAGCAGCTCACCTGCGCCAGGTATCCAGTGTTTAGTGTTAGTAGCTCAGAGTTTAAGCAAGAGCTTTGCAATTTAACAAGCTTAGTATTTGTAACTATAAAGATAGTTTGTGTTTTGTTATCAGAAATGTACTCATTCTATATCTATTTCTGATAAATATTGTTCAGAATCTCATTAGTAACGTTTACTGTCAGTCATCAAAGTCTGAGCTGTCCTGTTAGCCGTACTGAATCTCAGATTCTTCAAATTCCTACTGTAATGAAACCTGTAGATACAGCTGGGTTTACATACTTGGCCTTCAATCAAATGCTTGTTGCCTCTACTTTTCTGGAATTTTAGCCCATTCCTCTGGACAGAACTGCTGAAATTTTGTCAGTTCAGTCCACAGATTTAGTCACAATTTTTGGAGGAATGCTCAGGATCACTGTCCTGATGGAGGGCCCAATGGTGATGCCTTGAGATGCTTCAGTATTTCCTTTCCCTTTGCCCTAAGAGCTAAAATCATTAAAGTCATTATATCACTCAATCCCTCAGACTGTACCTGGTGTGTATAAACCTTTGACCCACTGACAATCAGATTTAATTCATTAAAGTTGAAATGAATAGAATGAAGCAGACGCTCTAATTGGCCCCCAGCCAGTGCATGTTTTTGCTCCAGCCCATCTCCCAACACACCTGTACCAGGTGATCAATGTTTTTAAACTGGCTGGTTCAGGTGTGCTGGGAGCTCAGAACTGGGCCCTGAGGACCACTGCTGTAAAGTGCCATGATTTGCAGTTTCACAGGCTGAGTGTTAATAACTGAAATGACAGCTGCGGTGTCGGTCAGGACACGGTGGAGTGGAGCTGGTCAAGTGTGAGGAACACCATGTGTATGGAAGCAATGTTGTGGCAACAGTGAGAATCTCTAAAGAGAAAGCTGGAGGATGAGCAGACAGACCTGCAGTGGCCTGCTTTAACAGAAGGGTGAATATACAGCTCATATCTTACAGATGTGAATTTGATTCACCTCGATTCTCCAGGTCTACGTTCACACAGCAGGTAAAGCGGCCCAAATTTGACTCTCTCACCAAATCCAATCCAATCCCACATCCGACTGAAGAGTTCAAGCTCCTAAACTGTAGGGGTAGTGGTGGTTCAGCGGTTAGAGCTTCGGACTATTGATGAGGTTGTGGGTTTGATTCCCAGGCTCGGCAAGCTGCCACTGTTGGGCCCTTGAGCAAGGCCCTTCACCCTCTCTGCTGCGATGGCTGCCCACCGCTCTGGGTGCGTGTGCTCACTGTCCACTGTGTGTGTTTCACTGCACAGATGGGTTAAAGGCGGATAACACACAAGGTTTCGGGTTCATCTTCTCAGCATCTTCTCCAGCTTCACAGGAACTATCAAGGAGTTCCAGTGGCTGAGGCGGGGCTTATCACAGAGAATGTGTTCCAGCTCGCTATAAAAGGGCATGTTGTTTGGCCACGCCCACTCTTTCATTTGCAATATTGTTTTCTTTAAAATTTGCTTTTTAAGCATCCTTTGACCGGGGCAGTGGAGGCTCAGCGGTTAGAGCGCCGGGCTATTGATAACAGGGTTGTGGGTTCAATTCCCGGGCTCGGCAAACTGCCACTGAGCAAGGCCCTTTACCCTTTCTGCTCCCCGGGCGCTGGAGTTGGCTGCTCACTGCTCTGGGTGTGTGTGTGTACTCACTGCCCCTAGTTCACTAGTGTGTGTGTGTGTGTGTGTGTGTGTGTTCACTACCACAGATGGGTTAAATGCGTAGGACACATTTCGCTGTACAGTGACAAATACGTGCACCTTTACCTTTTACCTATACCTTTTACTCCGCAGCAGGCCCTGTGGCCACGTTCAGACATTTCCTTAGAAATCTCTAAACAACAGGGCTGTTGTGATATGTGGCTTCTAATTTAGCCTGAACTCCAGAGCTCCAGAGCTTGATGTGTGTGTGTGTGTGAGAGTGTGTGTGTGTGTGTGTGTGTGAGTATGATGAACATGATCTGCTTTGGGACACTTTTTTTTTGTACCCATTTTTTCTCAATTAGCCAACCCAGACATATTCTCCCCCTATCAGATTCAATGCTCCCGACACTGGGAGGGTGATAATAGACACATGCCTCGTCCATCACAGCATCACTGGTCAACCAATGCAATCGGAGGAAAGCACCATGTACCCAGCTCTGATGCACTGAGAAAATGCCATCTACCCACCCCTAAGAGAACAAGGCCAATCGTGCCTCCTCAGGCCCCGGCTGCCGATGGCTAGCAGCATGATCAGGTTATGGATCAGCGATCCTCCGGTCATCGCGACCGTGCCTTATTCCGCTGGACCACTCAGGCTCTGGATTTGCGCCACTGTCACCTGCTGTGTGAACATAGCCTCCGGTTCTTTAGAGGAACTGTGTACTGTTGACACAGCAGGGGAACACAGCCGACCCGTGGTTTACAGTGTCTGCAGTGTGTTGTGATCGTACTTGTATCTGGCGTGAGGGTCAGGTTTGGGACTCTCTCGTCTGGGTGGTGGAGAGGCGCTCCTGTCTGAATCCGACTCAGAAACAGCTGAAACACAAAACCAGCCCAATGTGATTGTCTGCCCGAACACCGCCATCCAACATACAAACACACCAGTAATCATGCAAACACACGAGTTTGGGACTGACCTCTGCGGGGCCGTGAGGCTGCTGAGGAGTTCCGAGGAGCATTCCAGTTGTGAGGGACAGGAGAAGCTTGAGGGTTCGGCAGCGCGGAGACACCAGAGAGCACTCTGCATAAACAACCACTCATTTACTCCCAGTACACACAGCTCAACCAAGAACAACCACAACGGTGGCCTACCAGGGCATATAAATACACAATCAGCCAAAACATTAAAACCAATATTGTACATTATGCCTAATATTGTCTGTAAGTCAGGAGACACTGGAACCACTGGAGCATCAGTGTTATTCTCACTTCAGCTGGCAGGGCTTTTAATGTTATGGCTGATAGGTGTGTATGAAGGTGTAGGTGAATGCTGAATGGAGTTTAGCAGATCAGAGACTCCATGTCTTTACCTGTACCGGTCTCGGTTATCAAGGCTGTCGTGTTTAGCTGGAGGGGAGTTGCTGCGGTCGGATTCTGATTCTGATGAAACTGTATGAGAAGCAAGAAGTTTCAGTTATTCTCATCATATGGAGATCCTCGTCTTATCTCCCATTTACTGTTTAGTTAGTATTAAACTTAGTTAGTAAAAAAAACATTTAACTTTTAATATAATTTAATGTAATGGGATATATTTTTAGATTTAATTGAACTAATCTAATCTAATTTACCTTCAGTTTAATTTAATTATTAATCTCTGGGTGTTTCATATCAGACCATTTATCATATAGTGAGTTAGTGTTATAAATAAATAAATAAATTAATGAATTAATTAAAAGCCAGACTGAGGTTTAGACTGGATGGCAACAACATACACAGTCTTTTTGCTCAATGTTCATCCTCATTTTTAGATTGAGCCAATTACCCTATCACACGCAAGTCTCCTAAAAACTGGGAGGGTGAGGACTGACCCACGCCTCCTCCGACACATGCACATCCAGCAACTGCCTCTTTTCCAACTGCCACACCAATGCAGCATCACCAGGCAAACATCACGCTCCGAGGAAAGCTCTGGTACACTGTGAAGTGAAGTGGAGGGAGAGCAGAGCCAGGCCGATTGTGCTCTCTCAGGCTCCGGCTGCTGATGGCAGGCAGCATGACCCAGGATTCAAACAGTGATGCTTGGGTCATAGTGGCAGCACCTTTCAACACCATGTATCATTTCACCAGGGGTGCTCAAACTTTAGCATGAGACTGCAAGCAGGGAGTGTGTGACTGACCTCTGCGAGTGGGCTTGGACTGGGCGACTGGCCGTGTCAGGGTGGAGCGCAGTGGGGACGAGTCGCGTGTTTTGGAGAGCGCAGCAGCCTCAGATCTGTTTCTGAAAGACAGTAAACGCTCAGTGTTAGACAGGAAGCCAGGCCCAACTTCACCAGCAAGCCTGTACAGAATGTGCGTGCTGTTTACCTGCGTGTGCGCCGCTCTCGTGCCGCCGGACGAGAGGCTCTGTTCGCTCGTTCATCTGAATCCAGATCGGAAATATCTGGAAAATGAAATGAGCGCATATCAGACAAAGATACTGCACTAATCCTGTGCTGGAGAAATGAAAAACCCTACCAGGTAACAGGTAACACCAGCGGTCTAAATCCAGCGAACCAGGAAATGATTCACTGAAATCATTCATATGATTCACTGAATCAGTCGGTAACTATTTGATTCAACTGCATTGGTAGTGGAACATAGACCGTATGAACTGTACAGTATGATAGTGGTCAATTATAGCGCTCTACATGTGGTGGAGTTGAATCATCTAAATGAATCAGTGTGTCATTAAGCATCTATTCATGTTCACCCTGATCTAGAGGCAGAACTTCAACAGCACTGATTGTAGAAGGTTATAACTGACCATAATCCTTTATAACAGCATTAGAAGCTGAATCACCACCTTCAGATCAAATCTGGCAGAATGCCCCCAATCATTCTTACGCCCCAAACAACTGCTGTAGATGTTCCTCATCGCTTCCTGAACCTCTTCTAGACTCACCTTCCATCTCAGAGCTGCTGTTCCTGGGTCTCTCGTCTGCACTGTTCTGGGGACTGTCCTCCACTTCAGGAATGCTGACCAAGAACTTCCTGTTGTCCCTCAACACCACCATGGTCAGTTTCCCTCTGGACTTCTCTACCAGATGCTTGGTCTCCAGCAGGGAGAGGTTCTCTGTGGTCATTCCATTAATCTGTGAAAGGGGAATCAGTTTTAGATCCATGATGAAGCCAAGAGTGAGTTCTTGAACACTACAACTTGAAGGTGAAGGACGTTCTCACCTTCAGGACAAGATCACCCTCCTGCAATGTGCCTTCTTTGGCAGCCAGACCGGTGGCAGTCATGTGTTTGATGAAAATCTGACTCCCCAACTTCATTCCATACTCTACAGAGGGAGGAAATGAGACACAAACATCATGTAATAACTACAAAACTGCGTCTCACACAAACAAAAGGTGGAGATCTGCTATGCTGTTCCAGTCATAATCCAACACACAGACTTTTAAAAAGCAGCCGCCTCTCAGAATTGTCAGGGCACAGGTGTGTTTTTTTTGGATAAAAGCAATACCACAGACAGAAGAGAATGAAGACTAACTGCATCCCGAGTGTTTCTGCATCCTGATTTAAGTAGCTGAAAACCTAAGGACAGAAAGGCCAGACTACAGCTGGGAGGCAGAGAGAGATATGAACTCAAGGTGAAGTAAGTGTTAGCTAGCATGCAAGATCCCATCATCATTTAAAGGAACAGGCAATCAAACCTGTCATTCTGAATATTTGGTTGAATTCAGCAACAAGAGTGTTAATGAGGACAGGATGTTGGATGGTCACCACCCCACCTCATCCCCAAAAGTACTGGATGGAGCTCCACCACCATCATTCCAGAGAACACAGTTCTTCCACTGCTCCACAGCTCCTTAATGCTGGTGGGCTTTATACCCCTCTAGCCCACGCCTGACATTATTAGGCAGCATGAAGCCAATAGCTTAATCAATGTTAATCTGCTCAGGAGAGTCCTATTCTATTGGCAGTACTTCTCAACAATTCATTAACGTCTAGATGTCCCTCCTCACCATCTGTGGGCTTCTTCTTGACCAGTGTGGTTTTGATGGGCTTGTCTGGGGCGTCCTGATTGGGCAGCCTCTTAAAGCCAGACATGAGTGGCAGGTCGTGGCCGTTGCGCTCCGGCGTGGCGCTGCGGGGGCGCCGATCGTACCCAGAGTCTGATCCTCGACGAGGTCTCTGGTCATAGCGATCATTGTCCAGCAGGTTCGACTGGGAGGCTGCACGGGTGGGCCTGTTGCTGGCTGGAATCTGAATCTTGCGTGGCCTCTTCACAGTCTGCAGAACACAGCAGAACTACAATTAGCTCTTTCGGGCCCAACTTTCTGTAAGAACTGTGTAGTTAAACATTAGTTACACGTTAATAATTCAGGAAACTAATGGTGACGTAATGGTGATGGACATGAGGGCCGGTTGATGGTTATACAGGTGTAATAAGGCGAGGGTCATTACCGTTGTACAGCTTGTGGAATTACATGAGACCAAACTGAAGGTGTAATTACACAAGCTGTACAACAGTAATACACCTGTAACAGTGAATACACACCAGTAATTACACTGTTATTACATGCACCATGTTACTGCACAACTACAGTTATTCGAGATTCGAATATAAAGAAGGACATTTCTTAAATTAGCAAGTTAAACAGTTTACCCCCTTAGTGACACTATGGATTAAATATGAGGCTGGACATTATTATTATCATTGTCATCATCAACACTAATGATGATAGCACTATTAGAATGTATCATGGTTTATTATTTATTTTGCATCAAGTATCATTTTGTTATTTATATGTGTTATTATGTTAATTATGTCATTTTCCTGCTGTTCTTCATGATGTTGTATGAATTCCAGAACAGAGATGCCTTCATGTATCACAATATTACATATCAGTCATATCGTCCACCCCTGCGTGGAAGCAGACCGCTGTACTCACGATGTTGGCTGTTTTGCCGCAGCTCTTGAGGTGCTGAATGGTGTAGAGGGAGGTGGAGTTCTCCACAGACATTCCATTTACCATCACTATCTGGTCTCTCGTCCTGTGCGCACACAGACACACAGACACACACACACACACACAAAGACACACACACACACACACACACACACACACACACAAAGACAAAGAGTTCATGCTTGATTAAAATCTGTAGGTGTGTGTGTGTGTGTGTGTGTGTGTGTGTGTGTGTGTGTGTGTGTGTGTGTGTGTGTGTGTGTTGCATGTTTCCTGTATACAAAGGCAACAGGTTGGACAGGATCAGAATGGGATACAGGGGAGGACACGATGCGTTTGACAGAACTTACTGGAGTCTCCCCATGGCCGGACCGCTGGGAATCACGTCGGAGACGATCACCGCCGTGTCCCCATTGGCTGGGTTTGGCTTGTCCCGCCCACCTGAGATAGCAAAGCCGAATCCCACTTTAGGATCCTGTTAGAGAAAACGAAAGACGGGATGAGACAGACAGACAGAGAGACAGAGAGACAGTGGGGGGTGGGGGGGTGGTAGGACAATCAAGAGAAATAGAAATAGAGAGAGAGAGAGAGAGAGAGACTGAAAACAACAAAGAGAGAAAGAGAGAGAGAGAGAAATCTACACATTCTATCAGATGATGGAACAACCGTCACATGATCCCAGATGTTGGGTGTGTTCTGGTGACAGGCGAAAAATACAGCGCTGTGCCCACGAGCTGACCGTTCTTAAACAAACACACTCGCGCTTTCACAATCACTCACTCCCCAACAGCACACCTCACACCTCACCAGCTTTCTCAACAACTTAGGAGTTTTACTCAACGACCAGCAGAAACTCCACACTGAGAAGATCTGAGAACTTACTTTGTTCAGAGTCACAGTGTGCTGCTCCCAGATCACCATCTCCTCCATGTCTGTTTTCTGAAAAAGCAAAACGTTTAAAAGGAAAAAAGTTAATATTTTAGATCCAGGTGAATCAACAGGTAACACCTGAGACCCCAACCCGCTCCATGAGCTCGAGTCCAGCAGAAACTGGCCAGCGGAGGCTCGACTGAAGGCCTCTGCGTTTCACTCCAGCCTCCACTCCCTGCCCCACAGGAAGAGCAAGTTTTCCAGAGTGTCAACCTGAGCCTGAGCATGCTCTCACCTGCTCTCTGCATTCCTGCCAGGCAGGTAAAGGGGGCGGGGCCTGCAACTCGACACCTCCCCGACCAACGACAGCCACACACACACACCAACATGAGCAGCCCCATACACAACAGTACACTCTATGGACATTCTCTGCATGGTTTTCATGGTCGGCATACCGGCTCACACACTCTGACCGAGTCACACTCGGAGTGAGACCAGCACACGCTCACACCTCATAAATCACTCTCGCTCGACAGATCACACCAGCTTCTCTTTATTGTTCCAGGCTCTGCTGAAGAGCTGCAGGTCTTTACACAGAAGATCTAGACAAAAGTTCTGAAAGGCTGGAAGTTCCTTTATTTATATAATATTTAATATCTTATAATCCAGTCTGACTGACCTCCCTGACCAATCAGCTCCCTGCTCCTTTACAACACTGCAGGCAGATCACGTCATATACAGTATGTGTGTGTGTGCCAGGACAGTAATTAGGACTAATACACACACACACACACACACACACACACACGCGACTTGTCACTGAACATTAATCACTAATAATAATAATAATAATAATAATATACCTATTATTATAATAATAAATAATAAACTGCACACCACAGTTAAAGGCCTCATTCCTATATTGTGTAGTCCATATTTACTGTTTATACAACCTCACACTCTGATTGGTTGAGAAGCACTCTAACCAGGCTTGGGCGGCATAACAGGAACACGGTAAGTCGCTGTATTACGCTGTATCTCAAAATTACGTCGTGTCAGATTTCTGTTCTGTGTATATCTAGTACACTGCCAGGAAAGCTCATTCCCCCATGTGCCTTTAAAGGGCGCTGTGGGTGCCCACTGATTGGTGAGGTCTGAAAACAGGTGGCGGCAGAAACAAGCCCACCATAGCTGAGAGTTGGACTGAAAGGCAGAGCAAGGATGAACCAGTGAACCACTGGGCTATGTATCATGGGCTATGTATCGGCATCAGGTGACTTTTGGCCTAAACATGTGATCATGTGGTCAGATCACATGGTCCATTTTGTGCGAGTTGCTGCATCTGTGCACGGGGCCCTCGTTTCATCAATCAACCGCTTGAATTCACAGCGTTTAAGTGTGGCTGATTCCAAAAAGCAAAAGCACCAGAGGGCGCTAGAACTGGAACACAGTGGTAAAAACAAAGGATCGGAACCAGATCTATTAAACCAAGCCTCGATCTGTCCCAATTCAGATCCACTGACCGAATCAGGACATCCCTGTTAAAAGGTTGTAATGAAACGCTAATACAGCTTTATTACCTGTCTATGCTATCTTGCTAGTTAGCAGACTAAAGGCTATTTGGCCTAACAACACTTAAAAAGATGTTTTTAAGCCAGACAGCTGCATTATTCACAGTTTTCTACTCTTTAGATTTTTTAAAAATGTTTTACACTGCAGTTTGCCTGACCACTGACTCTCCACAGGTGTGTGTTAGATACGCTAGTGAGCGTGTGTCTGCCCGTCCCAGTCAAATTAGCATGTACATTTAGATTTGCCTGCAGGAGGAATACAAACATCATCAGCAGAGAGGGCTCGGCTGGTAAAGTAACGGACTGGGAGGAGAGGTCAGAGCAGTTCTACACTGCAGTCTGAAACAGTACTGAACACACAGAGGCGCTCCATCCTCCTCCACCAAGTATTTCTTATAAAGTTTTTCGCAGCTTTAAGAAAGGTCATCAGAAGAGAGAGAGAGAGCTGAAGTGCCCCTTAAGCCCACCCGGACACAACCACTAAAATCACAGTCCACATGTCTGCTTGGGAGCAGGAACAGTCCGCACAGCAAACTCTTCTATAACGGCTGTTTCTGACCGCTATATTTTCCATGTACATATCTGTGGAGGAGGTGGTGGAGGAAGAGGAGGTGGAGGATGCTGATTTCCGACGTTTAAAAATTGGGACTAAATCCATCCGGACTAGAAATATATTCTTTGATTCTGAATCTACACAAAATTCCAATCCTTAAATTTCCAATCTCACTGCCAAATCTCTTCAATACCACAATCATTCCCAATCCTCTATCCCTAATCCCACTGTCACTTCCAATCCCGTTTCCATTCCCGATGCCACCGCTAATACTACCTCCATTCCCGATGCCATCGCCAATACTACTCCCATTCCCAATGCCAGCGCCAATACTACTCCCATTCCCAATGCCAGCGCCAATACTACCTTCATTCCCGAAGTCAGCGCCAATACTACCTCCATTCCCGATGCCAGCGCTAATAATACTACCTCCATTCCCGATGCCAGCGCCAATACTACTCCCATTCCCAATGCCAGCGCCAATACTACTCCCATTCCCAATGCCAGCGCCAATACTACTCCCATTCCCGATGCCATCGCCAATACTACTCCCATTCCCAATGCCAGCGCCAATACTACTCCCATTCCCAATGCCAGCGCCAATACTACCTTCATTCCCGAAGTCAGCGCCAATACTACCTCCATTCCCAATGCCAGCGCCAATACTACTCCCATTCCCAATGCCAGCGCCAATACTACCTTCATTCCCGAAGTCAGCGCCAATACTACCTCCATTCCCGATGCCAGCGCTAATAATACTACCTCCATTCCCGATGCCAGCGCTAATAATACTCCCATTCCCAATGCCAGCGCCAATACTACCTTCATTCCCGAAGTCAGCGCCAATACTACCTCCATTCCCAATGCCATCGCCAGCGCTAATACTACCTCTTCTTCACTTCTTGAGTAAGACTTCTAAGAAATCTGATTTTTGGTGCCTGGCACAAGCTGTGCAGCCCCCACAGATCATCATCACTGTCTCAGTCAGGACTCTGTACAACAGACAGAACACAGAACTAATACAGGTAGGTTTAGACTAGAGTTTAACTGTTTCTGATAATAATAACACCATATTCCCACTAGTGGAATACAGACAATAAAAACAACACAGCGGACCCCTGGGAGACCTGAACATATGATAAACACCTTCATGTGCGACTAAACAGAGACCTGGACTCCTTCACTGAACTCCTACTGCTGACCCCTAAACTCACCAGAGGACCACACTGAGCTTATCATACATCTGACAATCATAAATCAAACACACACACACACACACACACACACACACACACACACACACACACCAAACATTAACTCTGACCAGTTTCTACAGAAACTCTAATTAACGTTAAATCAAGAGAAGAACAACAGATCACTGACTCTCTTACACTCATCAGCCATAACATTAAAACCACTGATGATCTGGTTCCAGTGGCTCCTGATAGGGGTGGAGCTACATATCAGTCAGTGAGTGAACAGTCAGTTCTTGAAGGTGATGAAGGAGATGAAGAAGGAAAAATGGACAAGCGTAAGAATCTGAGACACTTTGACAAGAACCAAACTGTGATGTTCTAGACAATGCCTGGGTCAGAACATCTCCAGAACATCAGCAAGCAGGTCTTGTTCCTGGTGTTCCTGGTATGCAGTGGTCAGTACCTACCAAAACTGCTGCAAGGAAGGACAACATGGATCATGGTTGCCCAAGACTCACTGATGCTCATGGAGGTCCCACCTCACAGCTTAGAGGATCTGCTGCTAATGTTAGTCTTGGTGACCCCAGATACCACAGGACATTTGAGGAGTCAATGCCTCGACGGGTCAGAGCTGTTTGGGTGTCACGAGGGGGATCGACACAATATTAGGCAGGTGGTTTTAATGTTATGGCTGAAACTGTAGCCCTCAAGCTGAAATTCAACACCAGATTAGACGTTAACCATTAAACTCTTTAAAGATAAAAGTCAGGCACAGCTAGTTTGACATTCTAGCCTCTGGTGGAGTGTGTTTTGGGTCAAGGGTAGTTCTGTGCTGTGGTGATCAACCATGTGCTACAGAGATTACCTACACACTGGAACTACACTGAAAAGACCTTGTAATCACGTGTATGGGTGAGTTACTGTTGCTTACATGTGACGAACTGTACAACCCGACCCATAACCAGGAATGATTAACCAATAAAAAGTGATCAGTGCCGAGTTTCTATAGATTTGGCTTTGAACTCTACACCAGAGCCACACTGCTGCAGTCATAACACAACTTTAGAACCTTCTAAAAGAACTGGACATATCAGTATTCACAAGTTTGTGGACACCCCTTCTAATGAATACATTCAGCTACTTTAAGTTGCACCCATTGCTGACACAGGTGTGCAAATGCACACACACAGCTTGTCTAGTCCCTGTAGAGAAGAAGTACTGCCAATAGAATAGGACTCTCTGGAGCAGATCAACATCATGACCCTATTGGCTCCATGCTGCCTAATGCCAGGCGTGGGCTAGAGGGGTCTAAAGCCCCCCAGCATTGAGCTGTGGAGCAGTGGAAGAACTGTGTTCTCTGGAATGATGGCGGTGGAGCTCCATCCAGTACTTTGGGGATGATGAGGTGGGGAGTTGATCATTATCAAACATCCTGATCTCACTAATGCTCTTGTTGCTGAATGCAATCAAATCCTCACAGCAATGCTCTTCCTCCAAAATCTAGTAGAAAGACTTCCTCTCTGGGCAGTAGAGACAGGATCAGCTCTTTTTAATACCCTTGATTTCAGAAGAAACACTGAATGAGCAGGTGTCCCAATACTTTTGTCCATATAGTGTATAATAACCAGCTGTTTTTTTTCCTCCTAAAAAATGTACCAAAAACAGATACACTGAAACAGATACAGATAATAAAGCTTGTGGACTCCCTTTTAAAGTACTCACCAGGTCTCTGAACCTCACCTCCATTATCCTCTTGCCACGCTACGCCCTATGAGAAACACCTGTGACCTCTGTGACGAAGCCCTCGCACTGCTAACGGTCAGCTCCACTGCACAACACCACAGCTCACTCTGGCCAAGCACATTTTTCCCACCAGCAAAAGCAGAGATTAGCTGGATTCTTTCCACAGGAAATCCACAGAAAACAACAAAGGCCTATCAGAGAACACGTCCGCGAGAAACACCTTGCACACAAAGCACCTGAGTCAATGGAAAGCTCCGCCCACGGCCATGGGATACCTGCTATTTCTAGCTTTGTCTGTCTTTAAGGTGGAGCCTTCACAGTCCGCATTGTTTTCTGCTCCAGTGAGGCGGAACCACCTTAGGAGGGTCATTTTAAGCAGGATCAGGACACATGATGAGGCAACCAACGTCCAGCCGACCGGTTTGCCTGGGAAACCCAAATAAACAACAAATATCCTCTTATTAAAGCAGGGAGGGGAGCTGAGGGCTGGAGTCCAGCATGAGTTTGGAGATATCCCTGATCCGACACACCCTCTAAACATGACAGCCCTTAATGAACTGCATTACAGGATTACAGCCAGCAGGTTCAGGACATCTCCTTATTGAAGAGACTCAAAACACAAGCAGACCTGAGCTCTGCTTCAGCTCCAGCCGCTGGTCTTTATCCAGGGCTTTATTTCATCAATATAAAAGCCTTATTAACATCAGCCAGTAATCCTCATTCTGTTGCTCACACACCAAAACCTGCACCATAAACCAGTAAAGATTAACCAGTACAGACCAGTACAGGTTTATGTGCAGCTTCTCCAGATTCCACTTTAAATGGTTTTTACACAGCTGTATTTTTCATATTTTATATTAAATTATTATTACTATTATATTTACTGCTTTCATTTAAACAGCCTGTTTTTGATTCTGTGCCTTTAAGTGGCTTATGCTCTGATTGGCTGAGCTTTAGCATGCCTTGTTTAGAAAGAGAACAGTTTAATTATTAGCAGGGGCAGGGCCAAACTGCTAATACATAGCATAGAGTGGGTGTTGCGGCCAAACCGGTGAATAAATAGCATTGAGTGGGCTGGGCCAAACTGCTAAATAATTCATAGAGAGTGGGTGGAGCCAACTTGCTTAATAAATAGCACTAAGGGGGCAGGGCCAAACTGCTTAATAAAGAGAACTAAGGCTGCAGGGCTAAACTGCTTAACACATTGCACAAAGTGGGCGTGGTCAAGCTGCTGAATAAATAGCATATAGTGGGTGTGGCCAAACTGCTGAATAAATAGCATAGAGTGGGAAGGACCAAACTGCTCAGCAATTCATAGTGAGTGGGTGGAGCCAAACTGCTTAATAAAAAGCACTAAGGGGCAGGACCAAACTGTTGAATATTTAGCAGTGGGTGGGCAGAGACAAAAAGCAGAATAATTGATAGTGAGTGGGTGTGGCCAAATTGAAGTTGAATAATTAGCTCTATTGGGTGGGTCGGGCAAACTGCTGAATAAACAGCACTGAGTGAGCGTCATGTAAAACCTCCAAAACAGAGGAGACAAAAACCTTCTGAACTTTCAGCGGAACTAAAGATTTAATTCCAGGACATTTTGGAGCGTTTCTATTGGTCCGGTCATCATGAAATTCTGAAAAGAGCAAGAGATTCACATTACAGAGAAAAGAGAAAAACAAGCCTTCACAGGTGTTTAAGGACTGTGAACAGACACAGCATGTCTACAACCTTGCAGCCCCAGAACTGGCCCCTGTGTAAATGCCTGCTGCCCTGGTCACACAGGGAATCATTATCCTGCTGGGTTAATGACTGACAGAGCTCAGCACTGGCCTAGAAAAAGCGATGGGAAGGTATGTGCTGAAGTTTCAGGATCAGGGAGCAGCAGGCCGTGATCGCACAGACCATCAGATCCTGGAAAACAGGGACAGTCTAGGAAAGCTGCCCTTTCCCCTAACATTTCTGCTGGCCTCGATCTCTCAGCTCAGACTGAGCTTCAAATGGTAACGGAGACGCTCTTCATTTCACCGCCATCAAATATCAGATCTATCCTGTTTCTGTAAAAGCACCATTACTGCTGCATGAGCCAGCAGGTCAATCAGTAACCAGGCTCGTTAGTCGCTGGAGACGTACTTTGATTTGGGGTCAGTGTTTAAAATACAGCACAGCCGAACACTGTGGAGGAAACATGCTGGAGAGGGGCCGAGCACGGTGCTGAACACGCCGCCCAACATGCCGCCGTGCGCTAAGGTGTGTCTGCTCCACAGGGTCTGTAAACACCTTCATAAGAGGAAACTGCTGATTGCTCCCAGGGCACAGGCAGGCTGGGCTGTTTACTCAAGCTCCATCTACTGTTACTCACGCTCACTGTGCACCACAGCATGATGGATACATCCGCCGCTCTCTGCAGGCCTCACGCATTTCAGACTTCAGGGTTACATACCGTCACACACACAAACCCCTCACAATCTCCACAAAACAGCAGCTTCTTAACCTTCTTAACGAGCCCTTCTTAACGTTCAGTGCATATCAATGTAAAAAGATCTTGGAGCATTTCTATTGGTCCGTTCATCATGCTCTGATCGCCGCCTTTATTGTGCCTCGTTCAGAAATACATCTGTCATGAATAGCTAATTTAAGACTTTAGCTTGAATGGGAGGGGCCAAACTCCTTAAATGGGCGGGGTCACACTTAGCCCATGCCAAAAGCATTGGCTTCTGTTGCACCCCCAAAACTAAAGATGCTTCGTAACGTACAGGTTAAGAGGTCCCGAGATACCTCTTAGAGGTCCCACTATTTCACCATCTCACCAGTAACATCATGGCAAAGGCTCTGACCACTCCAGTAACACAGGCCATCAAGCTGCACAGAAACCCTGTATCTCCCAAACAGCAGCTTTACAGAAGAAGGAAAAGACCCCCCTAACTTTCTATAGAAATATTTGTAGTCATTGGTCATTCTGGAGCATTTCTATTGGTCCGTTCATCACGAAAGATTCCCATTATGGAGAAAAGTGAGGAACACACTGAACATGCCAATGTCTTCATGAGAAACACTGGACTGAGAAATCCCAGTTAGACAGAGTTCCTCAGGCACCGGGAAGAAAGTACACACCAGAAAGGTTAGCGTGTCGGGAGATAGGACAGGATAGCGCAGGATGATCGAGGAGGATCTTTCGAGCAGCGGAGAGGGAGTGCGGAGTTATTTGGCAGTGATGTCTGTCGAAACCTCAGTGAAACTCAAAGTCAAGTACAGACCAGCAGGGGTGGCAGAACCAGAAGGGCCAGTTAGAAATAGCTGAGGCTTTTGGCTCGAGCTTCATTCACAACACAGGCTGTGCTGCAGCAGGCCTTAAAGGAGCAGCTCATCAGAACAACCTCATTTGCACCATTATTTCCATATTCCAGTGCATCTGATTGGCTGATATGTTTGCTGTCCTGGTGTGCTGGTGGTTGGTGTAGTTTGGTGTTAATAATAATAATAATAATAATAATAATAATAATGGATATTAAAGATTATCTCAGTACAGCTGTTCTGCTAAGGTGACTTTTTACCATTTACTACTCATTCTGCTGAAGGTTTCTCCCTCCAGCTCTGAGGGATCTGCATCGCTGTGTTTGTCGTACATTTATCTGGTTTCATTTTGTTGCTGTTTTGTCTTATTGCTAAACAAAGAAATTGGAATGAAAGCCTATTTAATTTGAGAGTAACAGACTAGGGTTCAATTCTCTGGCTGCATGAGCACACTCAGTAATAGTTCATGGGTAAGACTGCTAACTCTACATTCTCCTACCTGTAAAAGGTCTGGGTACGAGAGGCAGATAAAAACATCACATATTAATGTCTGAAACGTCTACGAGACTGAAGTAGCTACAAATAACAGAAGTCTGTCATTTACAGCCTTTAGCTGAAGCTCATATGCTCGTATTAGAGTTAGGAGTCTCGCCTAATGACTCTTACTGGTGTAACAGCAGAATCTTCCCCCAGTTTCTCACCCAGTGCCGCAGCTCACGGGCAGGTAGTGGGGTTACCTGTCTGCCACACCAACCAACATACCCCAGCCTTGTAGCTCCACATTCACCAGCAGGGGGTAAATTCTGCAAATTCGATTTTTGGTAAACTGCTCCTTTAACTAGGGTGAGCATATTTTGGTGGGGCACAGGAGTGAGGAGGGTAAAAGACAAGTCCCAGAGAGGGCAATTAGGAAATTCCTGCTTTTAGTGAAATGTTAAAGGTCCCAAAAATAGGACCTGTCCCACAGCACGGTCACCCAGCTTCCCCTTTCCACTGTTCCCAGTCCGGGGGTAAGGCTCAGTTCTCTGGCCTGTTGTTCCCATCCACAATATGAAGCCGCTGTCCCAAGCCTGATTAAGCTCGAAGGGCTGCTCTCACACGGGTTAAACTTAGTCTCGGACTGAACTGCAGTGAAAAGGGAGACTTTTCAATGAGGACAGATCTCATCTAGTCTAATCTTAAACCACATCCAGGGAAATGTACATAGTCTAAAGTCTAAAAATCTAAATACTGTTGGACTTTATGGGTATAAACCTACTGTTAGTCCATTTAGGGTTGGTGTCCCAAACAGGGGTTAAGCCTAGCCCTGGATTACACAGGATTCTGAATAGATTCTCCACTGAAGGGAACTTATCCCAGGACTAGGCTTAATCCCTGTCCAGTGGAGAATCTCTATCAGCTGTGTAGTCCAGGACTAGGCTTAATCCCTATCTGGGACACCGACCCTAAATGGACTAACAGTAGGTTTATGACTCATGTTGGCTTTATAAACTTATATAACAAGAAAGGTGATGAGTCAGGCTGAACCCAACAACCAAAGAACCCAAGAACCCAAGAACCAAAGAACCAAAGAACCCAGGAACCAAAGAACCAAAGAAACCAACAACCAAAGAACCCAACAACCCAAGCAGCAGAGCAGCAGAACAAGGCAAACAGCACTCAGGTGGAATTCCTCAACTCCTCAGCAGCTCAGTTTCACACAATCCTCCCTCCAAACCCAGCAAAGCAGTGAGACACGAGCCACAGAGCTCACAGAGTTTTACCCTGTCAATCTACTTCATTTCTGAGTAATATAAACATAAACATAAACATAAACATAAACATAAACAACCATCTGAAACACACAACCCACTTCCAGGATCTTCAATGTAAACACTCTCTCTCTCTCTCTCTCTCTCTCTGTCTCTCTCTCTCTCTCTCTCTCTCTCTCTCTCTGTCTCTGTCTCTCTCTCTCTCTCTCTCTCTCTCTCTCTCTCTCTGTCTCTGTCTCTGTCTCTCTCTCTCTCTCTCTCTCTCTCTCTCTCTCTCTCTCTCTCTCTCTCTCTCTCTCTCTCTCTCTCTCTCTCTCTGTCTCTGTCTCTCTCTCTCTCTCTCTCTCTCTCTCTCTCTCTCTCTCTCTCTCACACACACACACACACACACACACACACACCGAGCCAGCAGCAGTACAGAAGCTTACCCCTCTCTCACAGCGAGTTCAGCCAGGACTCCAGCTCACTGCACTCTCAGGGCTCTGGTCTCTCACCTGCTCCTCGGTTTCGATATCTCTGTAAAACACGCAGCTCGAGCTAGGTGAAGCTCTAGGTGAAGCTCTAGGTGAAGCTTTACCTGCAGAGAAGGGCCAGGGGGCGGGGCTACAGGGCGGTAACGCTTACGTCACGCCTGCAAGGTTCGTTTTTTCACTGCTGTGTTGTTTTGAAGCGGTTAATTAAAGGGTTAATTCCTGTCCCAGGTCACATTACACCTCACCAGTGTTGATTAATCAGCTGGGAACTGGATCCAGGTCGTCTAAGCTGGTCCTAAGATGGTCAAGGTGGCTGAAAAGCTGGTCATCCAGCTGAACACATGCCCTGGTAAACTGGTTAACCTGTGACTGTTCATTAAAGACTGATTAAACACTGACCAGCATGACCCTCTTGACCAAGCTGCTCGTCTAGGTGGCCATACTGGTGGACCAGTGAGGTTAAGGCTGGTCGTGCTGGGCAACAAAGCATGGTTATACTGGCTGACACACTTAGTCAAGCTGGTCATAGTGGTGGACAAGCATGGTCAGGCTGGTCATGATACGTGGTCTTACTGGTTAATGAGCTTGGTCAGACTGGTCATACTGGCAGACCAATTAAAACCATTAAACTCAAGTGAAAAACATACCCTATGGTGATCAAGAGCCGAACTGGTGAACCAGCTTAATTAATTAATACTACTAATAATTATAATAATTATAATAATATCTATCAGATATCTCCTGGTACATTTTGGAAGGCCAGTTTGCTCTTGCGTGATCTGGAAGGGGCAGGGGGCATCATCACCTTTTCTCTGGCGGGGGGGCGTCAGTGTCTCAGAATCACACTGAGAGCCAGCCTCGGGATATCTGACTTAAAAAGAGGACACTGGGGACACACGGGTGGCTGTTGTGGCTGAGGGGGGCTTCAAGTAGGCCTAAGCTATAGAACTGTGGCAGTGTGTGTGTGTGTGTGTGTGTGTGTGTGAGAGAGAGAGGATAGGAGGGAGTTAAATATAGCTAAAATCATATAGCTATATTAATAAACATTAATACAGAAACTTAATAACCTTTACTGATATTATTTCATTAGATTTTTTCTAATCTTAAAATAACATCGGGGCAGTGGTGCTCAGCAGTTAGAGCTCCAGGTTATCAATAACAGGGTTGTGGGTTCGATTCCCGGGCTCGGCAAGCTGCCACTGTTGGGCCCTTGAGCAAGGCCCTTTACCCTCTCTGCTCTGCGCTGGAGTTGGCTGCCCACCGCTCTGGGTGTGTGTGTACTCACTGCCCTTATTCACTAGTGTGTGTGTGTGTGTGTGTGTGTGTGTGTGTGTGTGTGTGTGTGTTCACTACCACATGGGTTAAATGCGGAGGACACATTTCGCTGTACAGTCACAAATACATGCACCTTTACCTTTTCTTTTATCACCTTTTTTTCCAGAACATTCTCATTTTCATTGTAATGTTTTAAAAATACATTAATAAACACAACAATCAAATAAAAACATCAGATTAAGCTGAACTGATTTGTGTTTAGGCATTTTCAGGCTTTGGTCAGTCGGCTATGGGGGGAAGCAGTTTGACCACTGGTTGATGTAGATGCAGGTACATATAGGCCAGTGGGAGGGTGAGGAGGCGGGGCTTAAACAGGCCTGTTTAATGCTGTTAAAAATCTGCTCACAGAATGAGTGACAACTTAGAAGCTGTAGAACGCTGACATGAGATCACGGTGAAATCCCAACATTTTACACAATTTAGAAAGACCAGCCAGAGCCAATTTCATATCCCAAACAGAGGACATGTCCATATGTCTAAACAAGGGACATGTCCACATGTCTAAACAGAGGACATGTCCATATGTCTAAACAGAGGACATGTCCATGTGTCTAAACAGAGGACATGTCCATATGTCTAAACAGAAGAAATGTCCATATGTCTAAACAGAGGACATGTCCATGTGTCTAAACAGAGAACATGTCCATGTGTCTAAACAGAAGACATGTCCATATGTCTAAACAGAGGACATGTCCATATGTCTAAACAGAAGAAATGTCCATATGTCTAAACAGAGGACATGTCCATGTGTCTAAACAGAGGACATGTCCAATGTGTCTAAACAGAGGACATGTCCATATGTCTAAACAGAAGACATGTCCATATGTCTAAACAGAAGACATGTCCATGTGTCTAAACAGAGGACATGTCCAATGTGTCTAAACAGAGGACATGTCCATATGTCTGAACAGAAGACATGTCCATGTGTCTAAACAGAAGACATGTCCTTATGTCTAAACAGAGGGCATGTCTTTGTGTCTGAACAGAAGACATGTCCATATGTCTAAATAGGGGACATATGTCTATATGTCTAAACTGACCACACTGTAATTTACACCATGAGTGAAAAGGTGGAGTGACTGTAGGCCCATTCCTAATCTACTAAAACCTCCATCTCCTCCAGAGTCAACAGAAATACCTTAAAATTCATTAGTTTTCTATTTGAGGTTTGTTTGTTTGTTTGTTTATTTGTTTGTTTGTTTAAACATTGGGATCACAAGCAAACAACTGAAATTTGCTGGGGTAGTCAGCTCAAATACACACCCACAGACCTCCATCAACACTGTGGTCTATCAGGATCAGCCCACGGCAGTCAGATGTTAATGCTGGGGAGCTGAGGGGTTGGGCTGGGCGTCGGCTGGGACGGAGGGGCTGACGGCAGGAACGCGAGGGTGTGGTTGTGTTCTCTCAGTATCTGGGAGAAACTGGTGTTTTCTCTGCTCTGTTTCCCGGCAGTGATGTGAGTTCCAGCTCCTCGCAGTGAGTCAGAGCAGCTGGTGAGACTGAGATTCATCTACTTACAAAACAACAGCTCTTACTTCAGTTTGGCCAGTTTATTTATTAATATTCAGGATTAATAACTGTGTGATTGTTTGTTTCACCCCTTTCTCACTTAACTGTCCTGTTACAGTCTTACTCCACCCCTCAAACTTGCCTTTGTCCCGGGGCAACAGTGTAGGCCTACTAATCACAGGCTTTACCTGGGTTAGGTGTTTCTGTTTACGTTGTAAGATTTGAGTCTTTGTATTTATTCATAATAACTAATTCCTCTCATTATTAAAGGTGGTAAGTGTAGTGTGCAAACGCCCGGAGACGCTGAGTTTTAGGTGTTTCTATCAACCTGTAATCAATCAAAGTCAAAACAGAATTTTGGGAAAACAGGAAAATGCATTGACATAAGTATTCAGACGCTTGATTTAGTACTGCCTTTACTGTCCGGGGAAGAAGGCTTTCTACTAGATTGTGGAGGAGCATTGCTGTGAGGATTTGATTGCATTTGATTGATGGTCACCACCCCACCTCATCATCCCCAACCCCCCAACTCATCCCATTCAAAAGTACTGGATGGAGCTCCTCCACCATCATTCCAGAGAACACAGCTCCTCCACTGCTCCACAGCTCCTCAATGCTGGGGGGCTCTATACCCCTCTAGCCCACGCCTGGCATTATTAGGCAGCATGGAGCCAATAGGGTCATGATGTTGATCTGCTCCAGAGAGTCCTATTCTATTGGCAGTGCTTCTTCTCTACAGGTACTAGACAAGCTGTGTGTGCATTTGCACATCTGTGTTGCACAACTTAAAGTAGCTGAATGTATGGATTAGAAGGGGTGTCCAGAAACATGTGGACGTATCGTGTATCTCATCTCAGCAGTTTATATACAGTGTTCATATTTACATGCAATGATGAGTCATAACTTCAGCAATCTGAACATAGTTATTTTTATTGGTTGCTTTGTTAATAACAAAGATTGCACTGCGAACGTTCTTTCTGTTATGTAGAAAATTTCTTTAAGAAATAG
The DNA here is from genome assembly GCF_030463535.1 of Salminus brasiliensis. Taxonomy (NCBI): domain Eukaryota; kingdom Metazoa; phylum Chordata; class Actinopteri; order Characiformes; family Bryconidae; genus Salminus; species Salminus brasiliensis. The sequence goes on along the minus strand of NC_132894.1, from coordinate 970,379 downwards.
TTTGAAGGCACAATTTGCATCTTTACACTATATACATCTGAATCTTAGTCATAAATACACAGAGGAAAGCAAACCCCAGAGTACAAAAGCAGGCCCAGTCAAACAGAAACCCACGTTTCAACGTTACAGCAGTTCAGTAGCATGTTGTTTTGTCTCTTTGAGCAATAAATTACTTGAAGGTGACAGAAATGCAGAAGAGAAGCAACAGAAGATGCAAAATGCACACGACATTACAGGGACAGGAACACACATCGTACAGAAACTCACTTCTTCCACTTTAGTGCAAATTATACACGAATAAACGAGGGACGCTTCACTGGGTCGGTGCTGTAGAGTGCTGAGATCGCTGATGCTGCAGAGGGAGGATCGTTAGAGTGCACAACAGACAGACTCATTTCATCTACTGTTCTTATGCCCCGATCAGGAATCAGAAAGAACCACGGTTCTGCAGCCTGAAGGTTTGGTAAGCTCTGTCTGGAACAGCTGTGGCCATGTAGGGGTCAGTTCATCTAGTCTGTAGCACACGGTCACTACCGGCATGGGCCATAAGCATGGGCTTGTAACAGGTGGAGGTGGGCCACGGCTTCAGGTGATTCAAGTTAACAGGTGTTTTTGTTCCGTTTCTGGTTATTTCATCAAAAATCAGCCAAAACGACTGTCTTCGGTAATCGGCTGTAAACCACAGATGGAGATTAAGGGTTGGAGTAGTCTACTAAAACGACTTCATCTAGGGTTTTTTGAAGGTTTGTTTTTGCTTTCTGAAGCGATGGAATGAGGAGCTCCTGGATGGAGTTTTAATCTTTTGTTAAATTTGTTTTGATCAAAATGACACAGTCGGGTCAGGGTTTGGTTCCTACTATATTAATATGGGTCTGGTTGTCCACTGTGACTGTCAGCATTTCGACTGGCTGATAAGAACGATGTATCTAGTAAACGCTGCTGACAGTACGGACGCACAGCCGGAACAAAGAGGCTGGAATAGGCTGGTACACCTGTACCTTAAACACCTGCCTCACTGAGATAAACAGACACAAATGGTTCTAAGAAAGATGCCACAGAACTAAGGTCAACTTCAAATCTGGACCCTGAATTCAGTTCCCAGTCCTGGACTTTGTAATTCGGGCCAATCCATTACATTAACAGTTCCCCCTAATGTCCAGTGAGAACACAATGCAGGACTGGAGACTGAATTCGAGGTCCAGATTTGAAGGCCCTAACAGGGATGCAGTCCAACATCCATCAGTAAATACTTATTATAAACACGGTTCCTTTCAGAACTGAAGTTTTTTCTCTGTAGCATCGCTCCAAGAACCATTTACAGCTGATTCATTTCAAAACTGCAGGCAACAGGCTTTTAATGTAAGGATTTAAAGTGCCAGTCTGGACCCTTTCTATCAGAACTGGGAACGGGTTAGTGTGTTTCATGTGTTCATCGAGCGTCAGGTTAAGAAAAGGCTGTAAAAAAAATAAAAATAAAAAAAAGACAATTAGCCTCAACATCGGCTGTAAAGAAATCGTAAAGTGGAATCTGTGAAATAAAGCCAAGAGTGAAAGAGGCAGTGTTCATCTATCACCTCATGCCATCTAATCTCTGAGTAAGACCTGCACACTGGGGGTGTGCATTAGTCTGCTTTTATTTTTTTGGAAAAAGAACAGAACATCAACCAAAACGCCACTGAAAGTCTTCCTGAGATACAGCGAGTGGTCAGAAGCTCTGAGGACGAGCGTCCAGGCCTTCTGCAACTTTACCGTCCGGCCGCTGCAGAAGATCCCCAAACACCCCGATCAGGAATCAACGCAGGACAGGATCGCTGGTACCACCCATTCTGTCTTCTTTCTTTCATGTCAGTAAATTTTGCGCCAGCTGCTGCTGTTCTGCTCATTTCTGATTGGGGCTTCAAACAAGTACAAATCTGCATAAATTAAACTAAAACTAAGAGAACCCCCCCTTCCCCCTGGTGCAGCAGACTGGAACAGTGCAATACTCCGGTGCACAGTAACTAAGTCAGATGCACCTTCGTCTGTCTGCTTTGGTTTGCAGGAATTTCAGCACGTTTTCGATTTCAGGACAAGTATAGTATAGAAGTATCATCCCTTTATTGTTGCATAAATATCCATAATAAATCACTAGAAACATAAATATGACTAAGACTGGGCGTCTCCCCGCGATACCCCACCTACACTATAGATTCATCTATTGGTCTTCCGTTCTTCCAAGTCTTTCAGTCTTGTTGGTTTGCCAACTAAAGGTTCTCTGTAGCCGACACTAACTCACGTACAGTGCGCCGCGCTTTAACTGTACTGTAACAAGACTGTCCTATTAAAGGCAGAGAATGAAAACTAGTCTTTTTTTTTTTTTTTTTTTTTTTGATTTCCTGAGAGGATAAAAATAGCTCGCAAGCGGAGAATCACATCAAAGATGATTAAAAGCTGAACCACAACATCTGGCATCACCACACACAGACATACATATAAAGCACTGCTGAACCACCAACTACCATGTTACCCCAACAGGAGTATAAGGGCCAGCTGCTCTGCTGCTAGAGACCCCAACCTGGGACGTCCACTCCATCCTCTCCGAGTCCAGGTCCGAGGCCAGATAAATAAAAGACAAAAGAATAAATAAATGCCTAAGAAGTGTTGTATACAAATCTATACTGTACAGGCCTTTGTGTGTGGATTACATTCCCTACTGTGTTCCGAAGGCACTGTTTTAACAGTAGTCTGTCATCCGCCTGTGTCCGAAATTGCAGGAGAAGTGCGTCAGAGGACGTTGCGAAACAGATACGAAGCTACTGGGGGCGCGGGTGATGCTATCTGTCCAGTTTTGGTTTCACCACTATTCACGAGTTTCAACCAAGGGTGCGGTACCTGCTGCTGACATACCACTAGAGGGCGGTGTGACTCCACAAATATGGTATTGCATTGGTCTGAACGCTGCATTTTCACAACACAGCCAAGTTTCAAAGACTGAACTGCTGAAAATAAGCGTTTGAGTCAGAGTGTGGACGGCTGATTTATAGAGTATTGGGGAGCTCCGTCCAGAGCAGTGGTCACCAACCATCCTTGTGGAGATCTACCGTTGTTTCTAAGCTCAGTCTGTGATTATTTGAGCTTAACAATGTTTTAAGCTGATTGTGAGTATGTTTCATATCACAGTCATCTTACAGCCAATCCTGATGTTCTTGGTCATGTATTCTAGCAGATAAAGCATTCTCTGCTTTAATTTTTCCATTTTAAAGGAAGATAGAAGCTCAGGTTGACTCTGTATATGACTGTGTAACTGCAGACGCCTGCCTGTGTGAGTACAGTAACAGTGCAGTAAGCAGAAACGACTAGGAAGAAAGATCAATCAGTCAGTTTGGCTGATCTAGGCTTGTAGTTGCATAAAATGATCAAGTAAAGATCATTAAATCATTCATCACAATCACAATGTGGATTCCTGGGCTGTTATTCGCATTTGATCAGTTTCAAATTTCATAGATTTCATAAATTTCATTCTTTTGCTTTGTAAAATTACAGATATTATTATGCAGATATTGTGCAATCACTGCATTAATGATTTTACATGATTGTTTCTCATCTCGAATCTCATGTGAGCCATGAAGTGCCAAAGCCAACTCGATGTGACAGAAATGAAGCCCTGGTTGGAACGGTTGGTGCTATGGAGCTGGATTGGTGACCACTGGTCTAGAATGTTGAGGCCAGTGCAGAGAGTGAGGAACCTTCACTACACACTGAAACACAGTGGTTAATTTAACCCAACAGGTCTAGGATGGGTCTCCCAAAAGTATCTTAACACAAAGATGACTCTTAAATGGTCGAGCGAGCATCACTCTAAAAGCTCTCTCTACCAGGTAAGAATATCTTAATACTGAGATGCTTTCGGGAAACTGGGCCCTGTAGGACACAGCGTGCAGTATCTCGGCCAGCCGGTCTCACTCGGGCATTCCGAAGTGAATGACGGACTGGCGAGTGTCCGAGTCGCGCAGCATGCTGCTCAGCACCTCTTTGGCGTTGATGACCGTGTCGCTGGAGCAGTTCGCACTGGGCAGAGTGAGGGTCTGCTGGTCTGGCGGCGAGAAAGAGGCAAAGAGTGCCAGCGAGGAGGAAGAAGAGGATGGGGTGAGTGAGGGGGAGAACCGGGTCGAGGATGAGGAGGAATAAGGGATGCTGGAGCTGAAGGGGGTCACTGAATTTTGTTGGGTGACTGAGGGTAACACTTCTGAGTTGAAAATCGTGCTGAAGAACTCCATGATGTCCTCATGATTGTCCTGCTGCTGCTGCTGTTGCTGCCGCTGCTGCTGCTGCTGCGGCCCCTGTGGGAAAGACTCCAGCCCAAAGTCCTCCACAGTCCCAAGGTTAGCCTGCGCATTGTCTGGGGAAAGAGGCGAGGGGCTGCGCACCCTCAGGTCCAGCAGGGCCTCTATAGGGTTCCTTTGTGAAGGTTGTGAGGGGAAGGAGTGCAGGGGGAAGGGGGGGAATGGTATGGGGTTGGAGTAGTTGGGAGCCAGGCTGGGCCGAGGCTGGGGGAGAAACTCAGTGAGCCCCAGCAAACTCTGGCCTGCACGCTGCTCCTGAAGCTCCTTCTCCTGCCGCTTCCTCTTCACCTCCCTATCCAACTTGTGGAGCTCCTCTCGCACCTGAGCCACACAGCTCTCCGGGATCTTTATACCTGAGAGACGGGGAGATTTGCGACATCTTCATTGTGGCAATGTACACACTCTACTACTACTTCTCTACTCATTATATATTCATCATATATACGCTGTATGGCCAAATGTTTGTGGACACCCTTCTAATGAATGCATTCTGCTACTTTGAGCACCCACCGCTGACAGTGATGTTCAAATGCACACACACAGCTTGTCTAGTGTCTGTAGAGAAGTACTGCCAATAGAATAGGACTCTCTGGAGCAGATCATCATCATGAACCTATTGGCACCATGCTGCCTAATGCCAGAGCTGGGCTAGTAGAGGGGTAAAAAGCCCCCCAGTACTTTTGAATGAAATGATCTGGAGAGTTGGGGATGAGGTGAGATGGTGATTATCCAACATCCTGACCTCACTAACGCTCTGGTCGCTGAATGCAATCAAATCCTCACAGCAATGCTAGTATAAAGCCTCCTTTATTAACAGAAAGTTGCCTATTGACTTCTAGTGTTCGTTGGCTACGTTAGCTGCCTAGCTCTACATCTGGACACCCTTTCACCTCTCAGTGGCTCTCCCTGCAGACACTCACCCACTTGCTTGTGTTCCCTGGTTTTGAGGCGCACGATCTGAAGGATGCTGGAGCTGGTGATGTCGGCCACCACGTCAGCCACCCGCTTCCACACACACAGCAGAGCTCCGCACAGGACGTGGTACTGCCTCAGCCGCATGCCCTGCAAACACTCATGCCCCTCATCCATCTTCTTACACCGTCCATTCCTACACAAAACACATCTGTGTGTTAAACTACAGTGTGTCTACAGTTAACAGTGTGCGTCTGGTAGGGAAATCAGGCCTTCAGCACTCACCAGTTGGCGTGGCTGCAGTTCTTGAAGGAGAAATTGAACTGGCCCTCCCAGCTGTCCTTTGCTTCCTCTGGAGTCACCTGAGTTTAAAGCAATACAAATGTTATTATCAATCCAACATGTGTTCTTACATTCTAAGAGAAGGGTTTGCAGAGTGCCTCAGTGTGTGTAATGGGATGTTTTGGTATTAGCTATCCACTAAAAGCCAGCAGAGTAATAAAAATCAAGATTTGATTAAATAACCATAAGACATGTTTCATGTTGATGGTCTTATGTAGCTTATCTACAAATCGTTGCTGTCCAGTGAGAAACACACATCCTCTTTTGAAGCCTTTGGATGTTCTGTACACTGAGTAGATGTTCTGCATAAAGAGACCAATAGAAATTTGCTTGGAAAAATCTAAAATTACTTGGAATAAACTCAATTATTTTTTAATAAAGTTCAAAGTTAGGAACATTTTTGCCTTCTCCTGTCGCTACTTTGGTTTTTCACTGGGCAGTGAAATTCTGGAAAGTGTAATTCTGTCAGTAAAAAAGTAATCAGTTTAGACAAGTTCCACAAAAAGTAAAAATGTCTAGAAATAAGTGAATTAATGTAGAAATATACTGAAACAATCTCATAATTATGTGTTTTAGATATTTTGGTAAGTAAGATGAGACTAATGTAAATGTATCAATATTATTAATTTTATTCTGAATTAAAGTTATATTAAAATATAAGATACTCTGAGATATTTTAGATTGTTGAATATAATTTAAAGACAAGCATCTACAGTGGACCATCAACATAGAGTGACTGGCTTTAGATTGGCTGACAGTGAAAATGTTCGGTGAGTGAAAATGCTCAGACCTTGCGGTACTTCTTCTGGATGTTCTCCAGGTTCTCAGTTTGCTTCTGTTTGCCTACGTTGGGTTTGTAGAGCACCAGGTTGTGCCCCCGGCCTTGCTCAGCAAGCAGCACACAAGGGTGAGCCCCTCTCAGCTGTGGGTAGAAAGACGCCAGAGCTTAGAGTCTGCAATAACAGTCTGTTAGGATGTCTTTGAAGGTGGAAGATGCCTACAGGCTGACATACTATTTTAATGTAGATCTCTGATCATCTTTCCTGTCTGAGCTGTCTGAAGCGTTTGTACTGAATGATCTAAGAATGATCTAATGCTGAACTTCTGTTCACCCCTGGAAGGGAATCAAGTTTCCCCGTTTTCAGGAACCCTTCATTATTTGCATATGAGCAGTTCTACAGGAAGCAGAATGCAAATGGGGGAAAGTCTGGTTCGAGCTCACACCTTGTGGGAGAGATAGAAGCCTTCGTCTGGGCTGCTGAGAGTTTGGGACTTCTTCAGGGCCTCGTCCCAGTGCATGCCTCTGTCCACGCTGATCTGTGAGGTATGAAGACAGTGTTTAGATATTTATATGTGTGACACACGACTTAATGCAGCTGCTCTTACCCACCCACTAACCCTCAGTGAATCTGCACTTCACCACATATTCATATTCACACAACCTGAGCAGACCTGAGGAGGACAATCTAACAGAGTTGGCATCCCTGAGAAAAAAGGCTTCCACTGTAGGCCAGGTCTACATCTCCACATCCGAACATTACAGACATTATTACTAATTATTATTATCATATTTAGGATCTCATTGAGGGAAAACGTGTACAAACGTGATATTTTCTGACAGTTATTATACTATCCATTGCAACCAGGCGTCAATTATAATAGAATTGCAAGGCTGCTGATCTGAGATCAGTTCTGCGGCCTCTCTTCAGGATCAGCTACACGTACTGCACGATGACCGCAGACAGGCTGTGGTGCCTGCATTACAAAGCCTGCTTTATCCTGAGGCAAAACTACAGAGGAGGAACTAGCTGTAGCTGGAATCCAGACAGTTGTGATAAAACGCCTGCTGTTGTCTTTACCGTTAAAGGGAGAAGCCAGAAGTAATTATCATACTTTAAAGACTGTTTCACTTTTGAAATGCAGTCAGGTTTGTTCCGGGTGTTGTGTAACATCTAAACCACCTCATCATTACAGTGCACAAACAGACGAACACAGACCCTAATAAGAACTGCAGGACTCTCCCATCCTCACAATTTCTCACGGACACCACTTACAATTAATACCAGATTAACACGGAAATACTGGATAATAAACATCAGCTACACTTCTGAAGTCAAGGCTATTAAAAGAGCTGATCCTGCTTCTGTTGGAGTATCTGTCTCTACTGTCCAGAAGAAGACTTTCTACTAGATCTACATCATTCCAGAGAACACAGCTCTTCCACTGCTCCACAGCTCCTCAATGCTGGGGGGCTTTATACCCCTCTAGTCCACGCCTGGCATTAGGCAGCATGGAGCCAATAGGGTCATGATGTTGATCTGCTCCAGAGAGTCCTATTCTATTGGCAATGGGTGCGACTTCAAGTAGGCGAATGCATTCATTAAATAGGGTCTCAAAACATTTAGACATATAGTGTATGTTCAGCAGTCTGAACATTTTCCAAAAGGGGGTGCTATTAGCACTCAAACTGCTTTTGTGTTCATCGCTCAAAAAGAGGAAACTGGCAGCGCAGTTTAAAAAATTAAAAACACCCAACAAAAGCAGGATAAACTTCAAATTAAGACCCTTGATTTTGGAGGAAACAGTGAGGGAGCAGTGAAGTGTCCCAATACTTTTTTACTGTTCATAATCAGCTTAAATCAAAATGTGATTCATGAAGTTTTATTTGAGTTAAATAATATCATTAGTCATAATAATATAGTCATAATAACGTAACTAGGGCTAACAGGCTCCTTCAAGAACATCCAGTTCAACTGAATTGGTTGACACCTGCAGACAGCCTGATAATGCACAGTTTGCTGTATTGTACTTAGTACAACACAACAGAACCTAATGGACACGTCTTCATGCATTTCTGCCACTGTTCTCTTTACATATTTGAAGTAAAAGCCTTCCTTTTTATCTAGAGCATCTAGAGTCACTGTTGAAGCTATTTTACTGCCTGGCCTTAAGAAAACAATAATTACTGAATAAATGACCAATAATTTACTCAGAAATGAGACTAATCTATAATGACAGCTCTACATATAGCATTCAGAGCAGTATCCTCACTAGATGGACATAATCCTCTGAATAACACTCTCTATGTACTAACACCATGTACTTTTTGGGTCTTGCTCAATGATGAAGTGTTAATTGTTGAGGGTAAAGCAACAACTCATGAATTTGTTCTTCGGTTTCCCTCAAAACATCCTCAAGTTGAGAAAAACACTTCTGAGAATTTACACACTTCCTGAAATTCACAACAAAGCTCCAAGCCTCTGGAGGACCTCTGGAGGACCGCGGCAGGCTGATTAATATTCACGCTGCCCTCTGATCTATTTACTACCACAAGTTTAAGAGGCTTCGTTTCTGTGCAATCGAGTCAGTGAGCTTGTGAATATCTGAGAGATGTCACAACACAGGAAACGAACCTGAATAAACAAGAAAAAAGGAAGGAGTCTAAACAGCTATCTGCTCCGTCAATGACCACAGCCAAGTTCTCGTGAAGCCATGTGGTTAAGACCTTCTACGGGTCAAAAGAGGTTGCGAGATTGTGTGCGTGAGCGCTCGGGAAGAAATTACAAGGGCTGGATGAGCTTATAGATGAATTCAGGGATCTGGAGAAAGTATCTGAGCATAAGGCCTGTAAACAAAGCCTGTATCTAACCCTAGAAGTGAAAGTCTATCATAATTCATTCACTTGAGCACTCAGTCTGATCTCAAACTCCACATTCTAATCCAAAACTGACCTTATAGAGAGTGACCTGCCCTTCCTGAGGGTTGCCTGGAGTCAGAAACTTCTCCTGAGTCTCATTATAAATCTCATCGTTACCAGGAGCCAGGTCTGCAAAGACACAGAGAGAGGACACTGAGTGTACATCACATAATATCACCTATAGGGCAGTATGGACAAAACACTCACTGTTAAACTGTTGCATACACTATACCGACAAAAGTATTGGGACACCTGCTCATTCACTGTTTCTTCTGAAATCATTCTCAGGCCTAATTTGCATATTGCTGTGTTTGTCGGTATCAGTGTTGCAAAGATCAATATTGGCTAAATTATACCAACCAACGATGCACCATGCAGCCCTACAGCATACGTGAGTATGTGGAACAGTGGACTATTACAAACAACTGGATACCAGACTTCCTTACCCAGGATCCCCATGTCATATTTGCCCTCCTTCTTGTCCTTTTCGATTAGGTAGTCGAAGTTGTCAGTGAAGTACTGGAACAGAGAGTTCTGCTTGTGCACCTCCAGACCCAAGATGCGATTGAGGAACTTGGTGATGGAGCAGTCTGCCAAAGAAGAGGGGCGTACAGTCATATTTCACATATTTGTAGTTATACGTGTGAACACGGGTAGGGTTTAGTTGTGAAGGCAAATACTAATGGACTGACTCACCTTTTTCAGGGCTAAAGCCCAAGCGAGACTCCTTGCAGGAGATGCCAACATCCATCATGCCTTGCTTCATGTCTAAATAGAAAAAAAATAGGAAATTTGGAAAATGTATTAAAGGGACAGTGAATTTCTTTTATCTGGGATTTTATGCTTTCTCTTAATTAATTAATTTATAAATCACTATATCTCTCAAACTACACAATATGTGAATGACAGCAATATATATATATATATATATATATATATATATGTGTGTGTATGTTTAAATATGTGAATCTTTATATCTATCTATATCTATCTACATCTATCTATCTATATATATATATATATATATATATATATATATATATATATATATATATATATATATATATATATATATATATATCTGTCATGTACAAATCGTGTAGTTTCACTTGCAGTTGTTCCAGTTGTTGGACCAATAGAAATGCTCCAAAATGGAAATAATCTTTTTGCATTGACTTCCATTGAAAGTTAGGAAGGTTTTTCCTCCTCCCGTAAAGCTGCTGATCTGGAGATCCATGTTTTTGTGAGACAGCAATGATATTTCAATTCAATTTAACTTTATTGTTGTTATACAAATAATAATAAGAGTGTAAGGTCTAAAGCTGTTACTCACACCGGGCTGCTCTTACCTCTAAAGAACATGGCGTCGCCTCCAGGATAGTCTTTGGGAGGGGGCACCTTGCTCTCAATGTTTCCCAGGATGGCTTTGGTGATCTTGTCTAGAGCTTTGGTGCCATACTGATGATGAAACCAGAAGTAGGTCACTTAGCGGTTGGTTCGTGACTCATTTTAGATTATCCCCCACACAAACTGCTCCAGATAAGATCAGCCAACTTACTTTATTTTCAAAGTTGTACTTGCTCAAGTCTCTAGATTCCGTGGCTCTCCTGTCACCATGGGTCAGAGCTCCCTGTGGAAAGACAGACTGTCAGGACTACTCTGAACAGTGGTGTTTTCGGTTGGAGTGAGCAGATAGATGGAGCTTGAACCTTACAAACATCTGAGACTCCCACCACTTCCATATAAACTACATTTGTCTGGTCTTGAAAGATCTGAAGAGCATCAGCATCTGAGTGCAGCACAGATGGAAACACAAGATATAAATATTTGCTCTGAATTAAATTTAGGTTAAAGATCGGGTGAGCTTCTGTATCTCTGTGGAATGGATTAGATAAGGTGGCATCAGATTAAAGTTAGACTGAAAGTGAGGAGGATGTCTTAATACATGTGCCTGCTCCTATTTCAGTTTGCCAGAATGACTAATGCGAACCAACTGCAGAAGGGAGCCCCTGCTGAAGGGAGAAACAAGCCATCATTAAGAGAACATTGTGGGGATGAAGGCCTGCCATGTGGCACCATCCTTACAGACGTGAACACATGTAAAACATCAACGTCAGTCTCACAACCTAAACCTCAAGACAATTTCTAAACTTTACACTCACCCCTCTCAACCACATCATCATCTCTTACACTGCACACCAGCCGCCCACTTCAATTCCTAAACATCTATTTTCTATACATATATTTAAATATTGTGCAAAAATTCCTGTGTCCATATATTGTATTTCTATCTAATTAATCTCTGTATATATAATTATCTAATTATTTAAAGTAATCTATATTACTTTTGAATACTTTTAGATTTTCAGGTGTACTGCCTGTATCTTATCCTGTCACTGTACAGTCTGCTCACTGATTGTATACTGTGTATATTGTATACTGTTTGGAAATGATACGTACATTTTCTGTTTATTGCATATAATACTAGAGATTCTGCAGTAGCTAGAGCCAAGTTCTATGTGGGTGTCAATAAATCTGAGAGTGATTCTGATTTGACAAAATTAACTGAATTAAACAAACATGTCAATTAATCTGAGAGCAACTGTTTAAGGAGCAGCTCGGCCTCTGTATGTCACTTTAAAATGATGTAAATATTATTTTATTTTGCTCAGTTTGTAAAAACTAGGTACCCTTTTATACCTGGTAAACAATTTAGAATGAATGGACCAACAGAAATGATCATAATTCCATTTCAGAGACACCAGGTTTTATTACAAATAGATTGCTCCTGTAAAAGTAAGGTCACTATGGTCTGTATATGTGTATATATGAGTGTAGGGGTCACATACCAGGCTCTCCAGTCTTTTAGCCACAATAGATGCGAAGCGTCTCTCGCCGGCCAGTTCAGAGATAAGGAAGATGTACTCCGGCGCAGTGACCTGGTTGGAGCGGTGAGTGCGACCTGAGCCAGAGGGACGAAAAGAAGTGAGCTCGCTGTTTACAGGTTTGTGGTTAGGATGTCCTCCTTTACGGGAAGGCTACACTAAACGTGGCTTGGTATTGAAAGCTTTGTGGTTTGGTACTGAAAGTGGAATTTTAGTCAGGTCACTATTTAAAGATTAGGGTTTGGTGACGATGTGTATAAACAGCGTAAACTGAGTGGCCGGCAATGATTTTTGTAAATCCGGGTGAACATAACCCACATACAGTATTTTACTGTGTATATGAATAGTGTCCCTTCTAAAAATGCGCTGAAGAGCTCCCCTTATTTTGTCTGAATATTTTTGGATATGTGAGTATTCTCAGAATATACAGTAGTGGTGTAGAAGTTGACAGTGGCAATTATTTATATACACTCATTTCATCACTGTTACACAAAACTGTTTTTCACTTTTTTCCATAATGTGAATCTGGTTTTTCTTTATACTGTATCAACATTTCATGACAAATGGACCAATAGAAACGCTCCCAAATGACTCGGAGTGAAAGTTTAGAAAGTTTAGTCTCCTTCTTCCCCTGTAAAGCTGCTGATCTGGAGACATGAAGATTTTGTGTGACCGTGATGATACATTGTATATTTACAGAGGACACCAGACTGGACTAATGGTGAAAAATAAAAGACTGAGAGTGAGTGTGACCCAGTCTAATCTACCAGGCTAATAACATAGTGACCCACCAAACTGCTGGATGGCACGGTCAGCACTCCACGGCAGCTCCAGGGTCATATGGACTCTCCTGCGCTGGTTCTGCACCCGTCTGTCTGCCTGCAGAGAGATCCCTGAACTGGCTGCTTCAGAGATTATAGCCACCAACTAAAGACATAGAGAGAGAAAGAGAAAGAGAGAGGGAGAGAGAGGATTGGAAATTGCTTCAAAGGACTCTAAAATAATCTTTCCATGATGCAAGTTCTGCAATTAGTCAAACTGAGTCGACTTGCATTCGTCTGAGAGAAGCGGTTAACCCTCTGCTCACCTTGTCTCCGTTCATGAAGCGATCCTTCTCCTTTATGTTGATGTGGTCGATAGTGAGACCCTGCTCAGCACGGGATTCATACCGCACGCTCCCGTCCGGCCGCCGGACCACGCGCCCCTTACGCCCTGTCATCTACACACACACACACACACACACACAAACACACATGCACAGATGAAGAGAGAGCCAGAAAACACACACACACACACACACACCTATTGTAGTTTCACACCAGTAGAGTTACAGGCCTTACCTCAGACACTTTCTCCGGACCTCCGAATTTATCTATAAGCTCATCCAGTGTGTTTAGAGGTAGTTCTTTTCCGAGCTCAGAGATTTTGTTCAGAAGGCCTTGCTTTATCTCCTCTAGTCGAGCTGGTGAGACAGACGGAACGGAACTGTTAGGACCAAGATCATCATTTTCTGTTCACAAATTACACAACACAACAATCTTTACAACTTCTGGTTGTTTGAGGTTGTTTTATGACAGTTATAATGTTATAATGTTTAGGGAATGTTTGTAATGTTATATTGACTATTAAGTAATGTTTGTAGTAAAGTAATTATTATTACATAACAACAACAACAACAACAATAATAATAATAACAATAATAACTATTATCTATTTAATATTTATCTTTCACCCCAACCTTGGGTAGATAGATTCGAGAAGAGGCAATGTGACGGGAAGGAGCCCTTAAGCAAGGCATCTAACCCCCAACTGCTCCCTGGGCACCGCAGCCAGGGCTGCCCACCACTCCAGGCATGGTGTGTGTGTGTGTGTGTGCTCAATAGTGAGTGTTTGTGTGTGTTCACCACACCGATGGGATATATGCAGAGGACAAATTCCTATGCATGCAGTGCAGATGGTGATTAAGTGGCTCTTTGTATATATCTCTGTATATATCTTTTTTCATTGTATAAGAGATTATTTTCATTGTGCAAAACTTTAATGATGAATTGACCAATAGAAATGCTCCAAAATGACTAAATAAATCTCAAATCTTTAACAATGACTTCCACTGAACGGTAAGAAGGTATTTCCCCTTCCTGTAAAGCTGCTGCTGGAGACATATATAATAATAATAATATAATAATGTACCAAAACTAATGTACAAATGTTCTCTATCTGTGTACCAGCATGACAGTTGGAGTGGGTAACGAAGATGACATCATCGCTGTTGTCTTGGAGCGAATCAGGGGAGGAGTTGGAGTCGCTGTCCACTGCATCCGACTCTGTGCTGCTGTCATCGCTGATGTTAATAACCACTCTTCCATCCGCCGTCTGCTTCAGACACTTCGGGTTCCTGCCCCGGGGCTTTCCTACAACATGTACAGGTACAGCATAACCCTTAAAACAAGCTCCAGACACTACTGCTAGACCCCAGTGTGTCCACTCCGGGGTACAGTTGTGCTATAAGCTAGGCTTCCTCTCAGGGTGAACTAATAAATAAGAGTGCACTGTCAGGAGACCTACGTTTCCTCTTGTTTCCTGGGCCCTTCTCTCTTCCCTCCTTCTCCGATGGGAAGTGCTTCTGGACTAGGGACTGGAACACCCCCCTGAGAATACAGCAACAAACACGGTCATTATCCACCACTATCTAAACATCCATGTCCAAATGTTTGTGGACACCTCATCTAATGAATGTATTAAGCTACTTTAAGTTGTACCCGTTGCTGACACAGATGTGCAAAAGCACACACACAGCTTGTCTAGTCCCGTGAACCTATGAGCACCATGCCTAATGCCAGGCGTGGGCTTGAGGGGTATTAAAAAGGAGTACAGAGCCCTGCAGCATTGAGCTGTGGAGCAGTGGAGGAACTGTGTTCTCTGGAATGATGGTGGTGGAGCTCCATCCAGTACTTTTGGAAGGGATGAGTTGGGGAGTTGGGGATGAGGTCTATCCAACATTCTGACCTCACTAACGCTCTTGTCGCTAAATACAATAAAATCCTCACAGCAATGCTCCTCCTAAATCTAGCAGAAAGTCTTCTACTCTGGACAGCAGAGACAGTTACTCCAACAGAAGCAGGAGAAACTCTTTTAATACCCTTGATTTCAGAAGAGACAGTGATTGAGCAGGTGTCCCAATACTTTTGTCCCTAGAGTATACTTAAGACTATGACTGCTAAACATTCATACTTACATTATCTGTACTAACGCTCTCTATTTATATTATTGTAGAGCAGTGTAAGCGACATGACACACTAAAAATGTAAATTACGTGACAGTGACAGCAATGCCGGTAATATACCGCTGAGAAAAGCTGAGTAGTTTTATCGGGCCATCGAACTTCAGCGTAGCAAATGGAACTTCAATGACTTAAGAGATATCACAGATAAAGACTCAATCATTCAGAAACCACAGGTGCCACTCTGGAAAGAGACGGTTCTACAGTCACACACTGTAGATGTGTATCATCAAACGCTTTCATTTATAAACAGGAACAGTGTGTCAAACCGTAGGGGAACGCACACATACTCTTACACCAGTGCAGATATGCCATACTCACTCTGCAGCAGACACAAATTTATCCAGGTGCCCATCGTTCTCATCAAGAACCTCCCGGGTTCGAGCTTCGCCTGTAGACTGCAGCCCGATCACCACGCACTGTAATACAGTACAGAAGTATGAATCCACGTGCAGTGTAAAGGTAAACCCTGTACTCTTAAAATCTAGGGCTGTGTATTGGCAGGAACCTGCCGACATGACCCATATCACTATACAGGGTCTACGATTCGGTATGTAGCGATACTGCCACTGTTTCACAGTCTAAAAGAAAAGTCTTATCCAGTCAGAACAGTAAATAGTCTAATACTATTTATTAATAATCAATACTGAGTTTCTGAGTATTGATACAGCACTGCAAAACATTGATATTTTCTTACACCCTTATTCAAATTATGCACACTGAATGACTCCCTCAGTGGTGTCTGGCGATGCCTACCTTGCCATCCGCCAGCTCTTTATTGGCCAGCTCCACCAGACGGCGCACCTTGGCAGCGATGCAGAGGTATTTGAAAAAGCGCTGGTGGGCCGACCAGAACTGACCCCACAGAGACTTCCTGGACACCATACCCAGCAAGTCGGCAGCCAGAGTGAACACCGCCAAGGCCTCGGCCCACTGAGGAACCACAGAGAACAGAGTCAGAATCACTCGCTCAACAGGCATCACCATTACGCTGCATTACACTGAGTGACAGCACATATGAATATATGTATGTGGATGATATTGATGATGTGTGTAAATGCCAGACAGATTCCCTCTATACTGAAGGAGTGTAAAAGCGGCCGCTGTGTGAGGCTCACCAGTTTGGCAGCTTTGTTGTAGACGACTTTGAAGTCATCATCCAAGCCGATCTCTACAATGCGGAAGGCGACCCCTGAGAAGCTCAGCTGCCGTGCAATGTACATCCCGCTGACTTTCATGTCCATGGCGACAATCTCCATGGCCCCTACACCTCTAATAAAACAGAGCATAAACAGCCAATCAGATTTAAACTTGGTTTAAGAAGATAGCTGACTTTAAGGGCAAGTTTAAGCCAATTCCTACGAACCTCTTCTCAATAGCGTGGAGGAAGTCATCGAATGTCCTAAATGGTGTCCCTTCTCCCCAGATCCCCAGGCGACTCATGTAAATCATGTTCTTTGGCTCAGAGGCACCTGAGGGACAGAGGAACCTTCACCCTTCTGGATCAACCAGTAAGAATAATAAAGACTGCCTTTTCCTGGGAGGTGGTAAAACTCACCTGTGGCACTGGCATACACAACCCTGGCCAGAGGCAGCTTGCACTGTAGGTCCAGCACAGCCTTGCCCATTTTAGTGGACGTGGCGTTCTTGGCTTTGTGGCATTCATCAAAAATAATCTGTAGGCAGGCCACTGTTAAGGGCAAAAGACTTCAAATCTTCAAATAGAATAATCAAATCATCAGTATAGATCTCAAAAAACACACAGGCGAAGTTCTTAGAACTCAATAAGGTAAAGGATACGACTCCATCAAAGTCAAACCCACACCATTCCAGGATCTGATTCAGTCTGGTGCGGAGCTGGCCTCCTGCCTGGCTCTCTCCAATAAGAGCTGAGTAGGTTGCAAACAGGACCCCTTCTGAGGTAGCTGTGTCTCCATACTTTATCTGACAGGACAAAGTTCGAGAACTTGAGCGTGAGTAAACTGCTGCCTTTGTCTTAAAATGAGCAGGGGGAATTCTGCAGTAACAGAAACGAACAGTAGGTCATCGAAGTTTCAACAGAAATGACAGCACACTCACTTTATTCAAGGCATGCACTGGAATATTGGAAGCACTGATGTCCTGAAGATCTCTTTCCGCATCATATTTGAGGTCATTGGAGACACTGAACCTGGAAGAGACAAGGGGTTTGGTAAAGAGACGGGTCTACAGACAGAAACGATTCTGAAAGAAATTTAAACTTACACAATTATCCACCTCCCTCAGATGTAGTTGATCAGCCAGGGCATGCTTTGAGGCCAAGTTCTGCTTTTTTAGTCTTAAACCGAGGTACTAATTTACAACAATACAACTTACGGCCAATTGTGCTCCCTCAGACTCTGGCTGCTGATGGCAAAGTGGCATGGCTCTGGCTTGTGACCATGATTATCAATAATTCAGAGTGTCCTAAACCACACTGACAGTCTGTAGAACTTCAAATTAAGCCTACGTCTAGACTAAGCAGACCTTTTTTAATGGTAATTGCTATTTTAGTCCAGTTTACTCCAAGAATCTACTTAATCCATGCCCAGAAAGCAGACAGGCTGACTATATTTAGGTAAAGTGGAAAATTACATAACTTGAAACCCTTCCTTCAAGGAAATGCAACAGTGAGGTCCATTAGAGCAGTGCTTCCTAAGCCAAATCCCAGATAGTTCCTCATTAAACTGTCCAGAATCACTGCATCATGTTATTGTGAATTTGACAACCGATGGACAAATGATGGCTTACCACAGTGCTTTCGTCCTTCCCTTTAGGTAGTTCTCCAGAATGATGCCGGCCACCGTGCGGCCTTTGCCCACTCCCGCTCCGTCTCCTATGAGGAAGCCTGCTCTCTGGTTGTTCTGCAGGATCACCTCGTGTTGCTGCAGCACAAGGAACATAGTATATGCAGATATGGAGATTAAAACTATACAGATTCTGATATTTGATGATGGCGCTGTACATACTTGGCAGGCATAGATGATGGCCTCTAGCTGCAGAGCGGAGAGCAGGCCAGAGTTGATGACGGAATCAGAGATGGAGAGGGTGTAGGTGATGTCAGGAGGAGGAACGCTGGACAGCGTGTTGGTCTCCACAACCCGGTCAGGGTGGGATTTCCCTATAGTGGCTGGAAGGAGAACAGATAGGGGAGAGGAAGAGCAGCAATAAGAATGTATTACCTAGAGAAAAGTTACAAATGCAGAAAATCCACTCCAGGATTTCGTTCCAACTGCCAGGCATCTTGGAACGAAATCCTGGAGTGGATTTTTAGCCTTTTTACTACCTTTACCGCACATTCAGTAAAGAGTGAAAATAAATTTCAGGGTATGGTGTGGGAAACCAGCTTACATTTAGAGGGTTTATAGTCAGCGTAGGTGTCCACATGGCCCAGCTCCTCTGTCTCCTCTTCTTCCACCTCCTCCTCCTCCTCCAGCTGTCTCTGCGTTATCGATAGAAAACACAAAAGCTCCAACTAGAACAGCTTACACAGACACAGAACACAGATCACCCACATATCCCATAACCAACGTAAAAAAGAAAGCGAAAGCAAAGTGGATCAAAGAAACACCAGACACACAGCCAGTCATATGAATAGCTTGGGTCAATAATTTAAAGAATTCGAACCCAGGTTATAAATTGAAGTAACTGTGTTATATGTAAATACGCGGCCTGTATTTTTTTATTTTTTTAGCTCAGTAACGTAATAAATTTAATTTATGCTTTGTTTGTATTGATTAAGATAGGTGATTGAGTATAAATTTGAATGGATTCATTATTTATCGATTTTCCAGTTAAGAAAAAAACGAGGCAGTTAGTGTTAATCTACCTGAATGCCTCCCAGTGATGGTGTGCTGATCACAGCAGAAATATCCTCCAAACTGCTCAAACCCTGAAATCTGGAATTCGCCTGAAAGGGAGCAGAAGCAGCAATAAATGAAACTAAATGACTGGAAATGAAAGGAACAAGTGTGCACAAGTGTGAATGGGGCACTTTGCGAGTCTTGTGCCATCTTCTGAAACACTGTGAGAGTTAAAGCGTGGGAGTGTAGCAAACAATATCTTTCAGAGTTCTGAAGAAACCCGTAGAGCTTTGTTCAGTGTCCGCGTGTGGGCTGGGGAGTGGGTGCGCAAGACGAGCCTCACCTCCTGGGCCTGTGCTGGCGTATTGATGTCCCATATGGTTGGAACAGTTGCCAGGTTGTCCGGCAGCAGCGCTGATGGATCTGCATATTCAGACAGGGAATCGTCAGGAGAGGAGAAGAGTGAGGCGTTGGACGGATCATCTATACAGGAGAGGTCCTGAGCAGGAGACAGAGAGAGAGAACCACACCTTTATGATGACCCACACCCACACAAAGATACACTGATCAAACATGCCCAGAGCAGAGAGGGTTAAAGACCTCAGCTAAGGACTAAACAGTGGCTGGGTATCGAACCCACAACCTTGTCACTGATAACCCAACTGATTGATACAACAGAGCAATGGTATTTAACCTGCATTTAACACATCTGTGGCAGTGAAGACACACACTAGTGATGAAGGCAGTGAGAATACACACACACACACACACACAAACCCTGAGCGATAAGAAACCACCTCAGCACTCGGGAAGCAATTGTGTGATGAATGCCTTCAGCTGTGGATGGTGGCCCTGGAGATTGAACCAGCAACCTTCTGGTACCAAGCCTTGGTCAACCTTCAGGCCACGGCTAATCAATGGGATGTGATCTGTTGTGCATCCACAACACTGCCAGCGACTTCCCAGAGCTTGAGATGCACTGTTATGGGACTGTGGGCCAATGCTGCTGCTTTTTGGTGCTCGAAACATCTGGCCTTGTTCTGACGCCACACTACTGTAAGCATCTGGATTAGCACTATAAGGAATAGCTAGAGATCAGAGGCGGTTTTCAGTCTGTGGGGTTTGTTCCACCACTTCGGCTCCAGAACAGAGAAGAGTCTTGTGTTAAAGAACAGTGGGTCTAGTCGATGCCGTATTGTATAGTATGTAGTTATCAAGGTAGCTTGTGGCTACAGCATTTTATCAGGACCCTAGATAGCCCTGCTGATGTCAGTAAATAAAATAATTAAACATAAATAATAATAAATTACCATGAAGAAATAATCAGTGTAATCAAACGTTGCTTGGAAATATCGGTCAAATATAAACGCCTGTCTGACACCAATGTTTTCATTTTTCTGTGATTCTGATCATGTTCGTCCGTAGATAAACAGAAGTCAGTGTAGTGGCTAATGAAAAGCTGCTTTCTGAGTGCACCCAGAGAGCTCGTCCACCTTCCTTCACTGCTCCTGAGTGCTCCACACTTTATGGAATATTATT
This sequence comes from Salminus brasiliensis, assembly GCF_030463535.1. NCBI lineage: Eukaryota > Metazoa > Chordata > Actinopteri > Characiformes > Bryconidae > Salminus > Salminus brasiliensis. Next base: position 949,581 of record NC_132894.1, on the reverse strand, counting down.
ACAGTCGATTGCAATCGATTTTTACATTGGCACTGACACATTTTCACACCCCTGACCAGCGCACAAAACATCGTCGGCTCCAGAAACACACAAGAAAAGCCGAGATTCTGATTCTGATTCCATCTGTAAAGCCGAAGGAATCAAGAGCAGTGCGTCTGTTTCAGGAACTGGACAGAAATGTGGACAGCCCGCAGGTTCCCGATGACTCCTGTCTGTTCCAGCAGAAAGAGTGTCACCAGTCAGGGTGGGATTTGCCTATAGTGGCTGGAAGGAGAACAGATCAGGAAAATGAAGAGAAGCAATAAGAGTTTTTACCTAGAGAAAGTAATAAATGCTGAAAATCCACTCCAGGATTTTGTTCCAACTGCCTGGGCAGCTGAGCTGCAGCAGAGCTGCCCAGGCAGTTGGAACAAAATCCTGGAGTGGATTTTCAGCATTTATACTACCTTTACCGCACATTCAGTAAAGAGTGAAAGCAAAAATTAGGGTAGGTGTGGGAATCCAGCTTACACTTAGAGGGTTTATAAGCAGAAAGAACGAAAATCTGGAACCGGACCAGCTTTCAGCTGCTGCCGCTGCACTGACACGACTCCCAGGTGACACGGGAGTGAAAGAAATACGAGCCTTACAGTAAACACCCGGCTGATTTACGGTGCGGAGTGGTGGATCTGACCACGCTGGACCGCTTACAGGATCAAATAAACAGTGAAAAGCACAATATTAAATATATAAAGATAAAAAAAACCTTTACAGAAGAAGAAGGAGAAGCCGTTTGAACTTTCAATAGAAGTCAATATAAAAGATTTTGTTCCAGGTCATTTCGGAGTGTTTCTATTGGTCCATTCATCACAAAATTCTAATACAGTTTTAAGAACAGCTGCAGATTCTGATTATGGAGAAAAGTGAGAAACGAGAAAATGGAGATACAAGGTTTTATGGTTGTTAGCTCAGGGGCAGCAACACAGAGTACAGCAACAAGGGCAAAGCACTCAGCTAATCAGGGATGTGTGTGTGTGTGTGTGTGTGTGTGTGTGTGTTCTTTGACTTTATGCTTGACCAGCTAGAAGCTTTACTGGTAACCTACAGTGTATCCATAACCTCAGAAACTCAATTAAATGAACGTAATTTAATGTACTGAAAGTGGTTTGTTAAAAACAGATTATTAAGGCTGTTACGATACACAACATATTTAATAATTGCACTAAATTAGAATGGAGGAAGCTGATGACCGGGTTTATGCTGTTAGATGATCTATTATTGAGAGCAAAGCTGGGACCGAGGGTGGCCAGGGTGGAGGAGCTGGGTGACTGTGGGGTTTTGATTAGCACGATGGTGTTTAATATCACAACTTACAAAATGCTCATTCTTCCCAATGCACTCCGACCCCAAACCTCCGAATATTTTGAAGCAGCCGTGCACAGACACCGAATAAAGTTCCAGTGGATTCCTCAGAGCCCCGATGAACTGAGCACAGTTGGCCTTGCTCTCTCAGGGGCGGGTTGATGGCACTTCCTCCTCCTCACATCTCTCCAAGTGATGGGGGAGGTCACATGACTGGGGATTGGGTAAGTGTCTCCTCAGCACAGGAACATGTGAATGCCCGTCTTCACCAAGACCTGTTCACAGAAAGCAAATTCCACGAAAGCTTCCTTTCCCATGGAAGAACGACCCTCGGAGGCTGGGTGTAGCCAGTGGAAAGGTGTGTGCGAACTGTGGGAACGCTCACCTCGGAGCACTGCTGAACGCATCCAGGGAGGAGCTGAGTGTGAACTGGGCGGCAGCAGCAACAGCTCTGACTCAGACTGGAGGCGCTTGTTCTCCGGGGAGAGGGATATTTTCTGGGATGGGGTAATAAGCTGCAAATACTCTGCTGAGTCACCTGTTGTATTCAAATTACTGCTGTGATCAGCCTTGATGCACTTATTCTGCTCAAAATAAGGCGTGTGTGTGTGTGTGTGCATGTTGAAGCGTGTACACACACACATGGTCTGCTGAGTGGCAAAGAAATGATCTTGATTTCTTGTCGACTGTAGGCTGACACAGGGGTCACTGGGGGTCACAGGGGTTGGTATGGTGTTCGGCCTGCCCAGGTTCAGTTACAGAGAAATGAATGAGCCTCAATTACAAAATCTTCCTCAGAACTGTCTTAAATCTAAATTCCTGAGAAAGCCCAGAAGGCCAGGAGGTCTAGCTCAGACTCATGATGTGCTTTAAAGAGCAGGATAGTTCACAGCTCTGCTTTAATACGGACGACCCGCCGTCCTCCTAAACCGAACACAGCCCTAATAAGATCTAAGACAAGTGTCAGAATCTTCGTTAAACTGATTCAAACAGGGAATTCCAGGTGTAAGATGGTCAGACAAGTGTGACAAAAGTGTGTCAGACATCATTAAGATGAAAGGTAGCTTCCCTTTGATTCTTGGACGTGTACACTACACTACAAATAAAAGGTTTTTTAATGACAACATTTTTAATGCTTCAAAAAGGTTTGCTGATGTTGCCATGGAAACAGAAATTGTTGTTAAAATGTAATAAATGTAGACAAAATTCCATTTCCAGTCTGGAAACACAGAGGCTGCCTCACCACTGTGCCTCACCAGTATAAGTGCACTGGTAGTAGTGAGTGAAGTGTAGAAGTGTATAATTTGGGACACAGCAAAACAAACCCAGCTGGGAAAAATTTAAATATGATATTGTAATGATGAATAGATGTTATTATTATATTAATTATTATTAATTGTAGTGTATAGTATGGAGTATAATGTGAAGTCTCAGACTCATGCACCGCTGGTCAAATTCGGTAAGTCACAGAACCTCTACAGACACCACTGATTATTTACTCAACAGATTGCAAAAAAGAGGAGCGGCACATTAAATATGTTGTTTTATTTTTTATGTTTTAAATATGTTTTAATATTTTATTTTATTTTATTATTATTTTGCATTATTATTTTATATTTTTATCTATTAAATTCAGTAAATGAACAAAATAATTGATTTGGTTAGATTTGTTTCCTGTCAACAATTTGCTCATTTATTTACACTCATTTAAGCAGGGGTGCCTAAACTTTTGCAAAAGACTGTAAGTAGAAATAATCCCATACCCTTAACCTCTTCTGAACCTCCACCGCTGGTGGAAATTAGGAACAACTGAGCCAGTTTGCACTGCTTTCCCTGTCGTTACTGATTAGTAATATCCTGTGATAGAAAAAAGCCGCGGAGCAGAAAACAGGTTCTGCAGTGGAAGCGATGGTTCTATCTAGAACAGAAACAGTAATGGTTGATCTGGTTAAATGTTTTTGTATGTTTAATGAGTTCCACTATTGTTATGAGTCAATACACTACACACTCTGTAAGAGTAAAGGTCTACTCAACAACCTCATAGTTCAAATTCAGGAGAAGAAGCCTGCAGGACAATAAAGCAGCTGGTTACTCACAAAGCAGAACCAGGGCGATTTCTAAAAGTCGGGTTTTGTGTCAGACCTGAGTTTTCTGAAGCTCATGGTGAACCGCAAAGTGGCAGCACACTCTCGACAAAGTCTGTTACAGTAAATTCTGCAAAATAGAGAACAGTAAAAGCTTTCCATAGCAAAGAGCTCCAGTATCTACAGAGTCAGTGTTCTCATTTCTAACCCAGAAGGAGCATCACAGCTACAGAAACAGACACATTTCTGGACCAGATCAGTATTGTGGGCCTTTTAGGGAACACTACGGGTCGTCTAGCTGACATAATGTTCAGTCTCATTCTTACGATAGCGTCTTAAAACAAGAAAGCCTGTGGTCTGATGAGTCCCCCTGCGCTCTCACTGCATGTTCCTCTTCCACTTCATCCTCTCCAGTCAGTCACTGCTTAAACAAGCACTTTGTGTTTCCCAGCAGTGCGTTCAAAAACCACATTTGCCCATATATAGACCTCCTTTTCACAATCCATCGGGGACGTGATACAATCAGCAGCAGTGTTTTCCTCACTGACCGGCCCTGAAAACACGGCCGCAGTACTGACACCACATGTCATGATTTTTAGCAGCACAGCACAGATGCTGGGGATAAACTCCCTCGCTGAGGCTGAGCTGCGACGCACACACTCGGACAGAACCACCACTGAGGAACTGAACTTCTGCCATAACATTAGAACCACTGACAGGCGAAGTGAACAGACTGGATTATCTGCTACCTGCTCATTCAGCAACCTTTTGCTTTTGCTGGAAGAAGACTTTCTACTAGATTCTGATGTTGACCCAAAGATACTGGATGGAGCTCCTCCACCATCATTCCAGAGAACACAGTTCTTCCACTGCTCCACAGCTCCTCAATGCTGGGGGGCTTTATACCCCTCTAGCGCACGCCTGACATTATTAAGCAGCATGGAGCCAATAGGGTCATGATGCTGATCTGTTCTAGAGAGTCCTATTCTATTGGCAGTGCTTCTCTATAGGCACTAGACAAGCGGAGTATGTGTGTCTGTGTGTGCATTTGCACATCTGTGTCAGCAGTGGTTAGAAGGGGCGTCCACAAACATTTGGACATATAGTGTATTTGGCAGCAAGTGAACAGTCAGCTGTTGAAGGTCATCTCCAAAACATCAGGCAGGTCTACCAGTGTGCAACAGGGTCACGGGTGCCCCAGGCTACTGATGTTTAAAGATGCAGATACCACACATACCCCCTTCAGAGTCACCATGTGGAGTCCTTAAATGTTACGGCTCCTTGATCCTAATGTGACAAAGGCTTCCACACCACAGCTACGCTATTTCCCAAAGTCCCCGGAGTGAGGAGAATCGCCTCGTCTAGACGCACTAATCGCAGCTGTGATCACAACAACTGAGCTCGACCTCGCTATAAGGAAACGAGAGACAGCAAAACACTCAGAGCTTTAACTCTTCAGTTCCTGATCCTGCTTCGCACCGCTGTCTTCTCTAACCACAGGGATGGGAGCTGAGGCTTCCTGGAAGAGGCAGCCTGGCTGGCACTTCTTGTCCGCTGAGCCAGCACACAGGGAATCCCCCAGTATTCCAGAACCAGGAAATGAGCTAACGACATGCTGCTTCTCCCACACAGCCACGCTTCATTCTGGTTATTATGAACAATTCAGAAGTCAAATAAGACTTCTATACATAAACCAAATTTCGAAATATAGACCTTCAAGCTCCAGCAGAAGTTCCTCTTTCATAAACAGCTCTGTAGAGAGGTTTTAGGCCCCTAATCACATTCTTATAGATCTCGCCTCTCAGCAGTACCAGAGTCTTTACTGCAGAAAGTAGAACGGATCCTATTACTGATTCACCATCATTAAGCCCTGATTTACCACCAAACCAGGTGTTGATCTGAGGAGAACTCTAAATAATACTAGACTCCATGAGGAGAACTTTGGAGATGTTCTAATGATGAACACAGTGATGGAGAACCACCACCACTTTCTGTAGGAGTGTTATTATTAGTGTTTATTCTAATATCAGAGTTTTACTGAGCAGGTCAGCAGCTCTACGCTCTGATTTTCACAGAGGCCTAAAAGTGTATCCAGTAAATAAAGATGAGCACTGTTGAAATGAATCAGGTTCACAATGAATTAATGAGATATTCAATTAGCTGTGTGTAATTACACAGTTAGAGCAGCATTAGCACAAAAACATTATATATATATTTCTATGTATGTATATACGTATATATATATACATGTATACATATTTTATTATTATCAGATTTATTTTGACATTATGGCATATATTAACGCTATTCCACATTTGAAAGGTAATATTGTTTTTTTTATTTATTTGGATTCTCAATATAAAGAGAGCATGTGCTCAGATATGTATATTTGTACAATCTATTAATAGTGTTTATGTGCACAGAGAGCATTATATACAAATATATAAATAACCTTGCGTGTGAGCCACTTCCAGAAATCTCCTATAAGAAGCCCAGTATTCTCCAAAACCTGCTAAATCAAGTTCTTTTGCGTTTTGTCACACTTTACTGCCCAGATAAAAGCTTTAAACAATCTATATATATATAATGTATATAATATATATATAAATGAATAAACAAAGTACTATACAGTACATTCAACATACATTATATGGACAAAAGTATTGAGACACACCACTTAATCACTAAATCCGTGTAAAATAGATTGCTGAAAACATCACAGTACTGACAGGTTAGATCTATGTGTTTAAAAGTCTCCTAATCAGAACAAACCCATCAACACTTTCCACAGAACTGATTAAATTAATTCCTGCATGTCTGGAGTTCCTAGAAAATGAAGGCTTATGATTCAGTCGATTACTTTCACACTAAAGTAGCAATGTTCACACAGCGGTGGTGGGCTCTAAATGTGTTTCATGAATCTCTATAGGAGACCCTCAGGACTAGTCATGAACTTCAGAGGCTCTCCAGGCCTGCTGTCAGAGCGACTCTACACTGTGGTTCGGAGGCTCTCCAGGCCTGCTGTCAGAGCGACTCTACACTGTGGTGCGGAGGCTCACTGGGCTGGGTGGGACTAGTTGGGCCAGCTGTCTGAGCTTTTTGGTGACTGCCTCTGAACTGCTTGTAGGCTTGATGGGATGGCTGTTGAGTGGCTGCAGTGTCTCAGGTTAAGAGGGACCTTCCCTCACTTATAAGGACGTGATCTGGGTCAGCAAGAACTTCACTTCACGGCCTATGAAGATTTCCCCCTACTGTGTGTTTGAGGTTATTTTAATTTGTACTAATAATTCATGTTAAATGACAACATTAACTGGTACCTCCAAGCAGTGAGCCTGAGGAACATTTGGGGGGGCTACGTCTCTACGCCTCTATGACCTGCCCCCTGCTGACTGCTGCTCAGCAGAGCTCCTTCCCACCTTAAAGAAAACACAGATGATTGCCGTCTTCCATGTGCTGAAGGTGGTGCTCTACAGGAACCCCGGCCTCTTCTGAAGGTTCTGTTTGCTTTGGGCCGGGCCGAGCGAGAGAAAGAGAGACAGAAAGAGAGTGAGGCGCTTTGCAAAGGCTGCCGCGCCATCAGTGCAAACACTCCCGACAGCCAAGCCTGGCTATGGCAACACACGCTCAGCCAAAAAGGCCAAACTGCTCCGGTGTTAGCTCTCTGTGAGCCACAGCTCTGGTGCTGCGTGCCAAGAGGAAGCAAAACAGAATATGTGTGTGTGTGTGTGTGTGTATGCGAGCGTGTGTATGGTGGGGGTTGGGGGGGATAAGTGACGCTCAGCGGTCTTTGGGGACCACCCGGAGGGTTTCTGTAACCGTAAGTCAGTTTGAGCCTCAATTGGAAATGAGGAAAATGAGCAAGATGAGGAAAACGAGGCACACCTGAGCAAAACCCAGCAAAGACGTGTGTTCATGCGTTCCACACTCGTCATCAGGAAGATGAGTAAAGTCAATGGCGCTCATGCCTGTGCTGGGGGGGGGGGGGGGTCGGAGACACGTCAGTGAAGCGGCTGACGCTAATACTCCTGCTGTGAAATAATGCTTCACTATTACAACAATGTGTCAGGTTACACCACACCACAGCGCCTGACACTTACTGAACGGTCCCGACAAACAGTGACGGGAAAACAGCAGACCACTAACAGCCTCATCACCCACCTCGCTATCACCACCAGAGCTTCCTGACACATCTCTAATCACTTATTCTGACAGGTTCTGTCTGAAACTGCTGATCTCAGAGATCTTTAAAGAGGACAGAGCATCAGAAACACTCAGGGGGAGTGAGAGAGGGACGGATGTAGAAGGGAAACTACAGTAAAGAATAAGAAGTGTACATACACCCACTAAGAACCTGAAAACTTAAAGGAACCTCGGGTTCCGGAAGCATGAATTAGGTATTCCTACATCAGGCAGGTCGACCCGGTTGATCTAGTTTGTCTAAATATATCTTTATTACTGCCAGAAGATTAGAAATGTACAGTATTTAGAGTAACAGCGTGACAGAGCTGGGCTGGGCTTCCCAAAAGCATTTTAGCGCAGAGACGATTTATAAATGTAGAACACTCCCTCTCTAAATCCAGCAGTGAAGATGATCTTAATAAAAAAATAAATATGACCTCAATAATAATAATAAAAAAAACTCAGAAAGACAAGAAGTGAAAACAAAAGCACAGAAGAGAGACAGGAAAACAAAGAAACGAGACCACCCAAAGCCTCCGACGCACTGTAGATCCTCCTGTTCTATTCTGAGAGGGGGGTCAGAAAGATCTAGCGGATCTAAAAAAAACATCTTCACAGTGACAGTGATCAGACAGAGCGATGGAACCCATCTGTAAACAGACAGACAGGCGGACGTCAAGCTTAAAGTCGAAGAAAAGAGAAAGATCAGAAGGGACGAATGCATCGCTTTTCTGCGCCGCTCTTTTCTGCTGGACCACAGGTGTCCAAATGTGCATGTGCTCCTCAAAGCGCCTTACATCACCCTCTTCCAGTAAGGCCTTGCCTTAACTTCAGGCCTAAAATAGACCAGTTTGCCCAGCATTTGCTGACAGGCCATGGTTGCTCTGTGTCTGGAGATTTAGCCGAGACTCCCTAATTTACTCGGAGAGGTGGTGGAGGAACAACCGTGAACCTAATGACCACAGTGACATACAGTCTTCCAGTGAGCTTAGCCCCGCAGACCCCTTTTGAAAACCGGCTTCTAATTCCACCAGATCCACAATCCCTCCACAATCCCTCCACTTCAGCCCGAGTGAGGATCAGTTAGGAGCTGCTGGGACCGGTTCATGGCTTGACCGGTCACTATGTTAAGCAGCGATGCTGGAGGTGCATATTTCAGAGCATGCAAAAGTTGCTGGTTTGCATGAGAAGAGCTTCTGCATTAGAAAGGGTTGCACAGAAAGGTTGCCATGAAGTTAGAATTCAAATCATTGGGACTGTGCAGACTGCGCAGAATCTGAGAAGCGCCTGCGTCCACCTCTTACTGGAACCCAGAGATGATTGCCATTTGTCATGATGATGATTACCAACACAAATAGACGTGAGAATCAATAGAGCTCAGAACAATCCACGGCTTTATGGCAGAACGCTCCGTTGGTTATTGAGTTACAGTGCAAAGTTGGACATTTTTCTTTTAAATCAGAGCCGAGGAGACAGAGTGACAAAGGCATGGTAAACACAGGCCTGTGTGGACAAGGAAGTTTGTTCTTGTGTCTCATCAAGGAAACAACAGGAGAAAAACACCTGGAGAGAAACTAGAGCAGCCGGCACCTTGCCAGCCACTTCCCTGAACAACATGGGAATACGGCTAAGACCAGCACCAGGCTCATTCAGCGGCTGGCCAGCTCTCCTTTCACACAGCATACCCCCATCAACACCAGCAGCCACAGCTGAGCACAGCTGAGCACAGCTTCAACACAGCGGTAAAACGGTTAAGGCCTCTACCTTGGGCAGCGGACGTCCCAGGTCTGCGTAAAACTTAGTCCAAAACTGCATGAGCGACATGAGTCCGGCGCTCCTCCAGGAACTCACGGCTGTTCACCTTCACCAGACAACAGATCCATCCATGCGCTGGAGAGAAAGCGCCGGCCGCCGCATTCCAGAAGAGCGAGGCAGCGGAGAGGACCGCGAGAGACGGAGAGGGAAGGACGGAGTGAGCAAGTGAGCAAGCGAGCGAGAGAGACAGTGCGCTTCCACAGCTCCAAAAACCAGCCTCTCTCTCTCTCTCTCTCTCTTACACACACACACACACAAGCCCACACATACACTCACTCACACACACACACAACAGGTAGGAACCAGGCTGGCGTAGGAGACGTCTTCTTCGCCCTTCCTACTAAACTTTCTCCCCCTCTGCTAAAAGAGGAGTGACAGGTATTCGCCCTGCATATTCACTCATATTGATTGTGGTTTAGTTCCTCAATGCTGAAGGTGGTAGGGAGGGAGGGGAGAGGAGGGGAGGGGAGAGGAGGGGAGGGAGGCGAGAGGGGGAGGAGGGGAGGAGCTTTCAGGAAATGATGCTTTTGTTGGTAAGTGACTAGAGTTACTGGCAGTCAGGCCCTCTTTACTGTACATGGTGTAACTCAACCGCATTTGTAGTGTAAACAGCGCAGCATGCAGGTTCTCTAGAGCACTGTGGCGGCTGAAGGGCCTCTGTTTAATGCTCTCCGATCGTTATTTAAAGATTATTCTCTTTATGCTAGTGGTTCCCTGCTGAGCACATTGTTTCAGCCACTGCCCTACCCTGCTCGGCCGCGCCGGCTTCATTCATGGCTTATGAATGGGGGCAACGATCGAGGCAATTAAGTTTTACGCAGCTGGCGTGTCGCCGGCCGAGAAATGAGTTAATATGACTTGCAGTTACGGTGATCCTGCAGCCTTTCAGGAGAGGAGCGTGACCTCTCAACATCCGAGCTGAGATTTATTTTTTATGTCCTGTATAAAGCAGGCGGACACACACACACACACACACACACACACACACACACACACACACACACACACACATCAGCAACACCACGCTGCAAAACACACTGAACTTACTGGGGGAATGAACTGGGAGTAATGGTCCCCTCACAACATTCGCTGTACATGTTTTTTAAGGTTTGTTTAAGGTTGGTAATGGTTTACTGTCTGTAAACACACAAAGCAGGAGTTATCTGTGAGGCTAATGAGGAGGCACACACTCTACACCCTGCACACACTTATACATGATTATACTTATTTAAATGTAAACTATACATAACCTACATTTTCAACTAACACTGTTTATATGCAGATGTTCAATTAATACACAGGTTACATCAATATTGTATGATAAGCAAAAGTTTTTCAAATAAATATTACACATTATTTTATGTTTCAATTATTTATTGTAGAACTGCACTAATATGGGAAATATGGCTCGATGCCAATGATTTTAAATTGTGACTAAATGCACTTTGCTTTTTTTTTATTTATTATTAATTTATTTATTTAACATTTCAAATAACATAACCTTCATTTCTGTAGAGCTGCAAATGTGGTCAAGTGAAATAAGATATTTAGTATATATTTTCATATTCTATATATTTTTTTCATTCTGATCTTCAATAAACACATCAGCACATATCAGCTTCCAATATCAGACAAATCAAAAAATCTAGCTGATGGACATTATTTTTAAAAGCACTTATCTGACAATATACAAAAAGAAATACACTATACAGTCTGGCCCTTAATCAGATCTGAGAGTCTCAGTGCTGAGTATCATCCCATATAAATAATCCAGCCCTACAGTTTAGATCAGCTGAGCTGCTGATTAATGAGTTCAGTAAAATCTCTTTATTTTCAGTATCAGTTTCTATAATCAAACATTCTGGACTGACTGATTTAGTTTAGTCGAGGTTTTTCTTAAAATGACTGTTTTATAGTGTTTAATATCTTATAGTCCAGTCTGACTCTCCTCCCTGACCAATCAGCTCCCAGCTCCTCTACAACACTGCAGTGAGTAGTTTCTAATCCACTGTAAGTTTGGAGTAAATATGTGGTGGGAGTGTGTTTACACACATGGTTTTGACAGAACTGAAAAAAGATACACTAGAACCACAGATATTAAGATCTGACGTTCCACTGTCAAATAGTTCCACACTGCAAACTCTAAACTGCTCTGCCACTTTCTAAAAACTCTCCTCTCTGCTGCCAACTGGGAATAATATCCTTTAAGCGCATCTAGAGGACTCCAGAGGGCGCTCTGTTAGAACACAGCGGTAAAAACAAAGGATCAGAACTGAATCAGGCTTAAAATAGCTGATACTCGATCTATCAAAACTTGCGTGGGTCGGACTGAGACATGCCTACAACACTGTCCAAACTCTAGGCATTTCTGTATTAGGTATATTATACAGAATAAATATGGAAACACATAATACCAGTGCTCAGAATTTACATTTACAGCGTTTATCAGACGCTCTTCTCCAGAGTTCTTACAGAAGAGCTTCACTGTTTACTGAAGAAGAACCTCAGCTAGTTTAAATAGACTAAAATTCAGATCCTCTAATCTTAGACTCTACTAAACACAAGTCAATATGCAGACCATAATACTCTACTCTTCACCCAAGTCCTCTCAGAAGAGGAGGGTCTTCAGTCTGGGTTTGAGGACAGTGAGTGTTGGACTCTGCTGTTCGGACACCCAGGGGAAGTTCGTTCCACCACTTCGGTGCAGGACAGTAAAAAGTCTGGACGCTCGTCTTCCGTGGATCTTAAAGAATGGCGGTCGAGCCGAGCCGAACTTGAAGCTGGAAGTTTGATGTTCTGGTTGGAAGAACACTGGACTGATTATTAGCATCCTAGGCCTCATATACAGTACACACGTATACTGTATATTACAATACACCAGGGGTATACCGATACTCTCAGCCCTCGGTTTGATTGACGGTACTGGGTTTACAATTTGATTTGCATCGAGTGAAATTATGAAAAATGATGAGTGTGTTTATGTTGTTGCATAATCGACTAATTAAATTAGAGCTGGAACGCGGGAGGTGTGGTGCATGGCATGCCTGCTATGTTCAAACAATGCAACTGCATTTTAACACACACTCGGGACGCACATTATACTGTTTCAGTCGGCTCGTCACTGCAGTGCTCCATAGCTACATCGCTGGACGGGTGCAGGGTCATTTTGGTATCTGCCCAATATCATTCATTTTACTCCAATCTTCAATACACAGCATGCATTATTAATATCACATGTGTGATGTGTGTGTGTGTGTGTGTTTGGGAAATCTTTTTTTCATGCAGTCCTAACAGGAGTACAGTGCAGTCATCCAGCTGAGCCGCTACTATGACCCACTGATCAATGTCCACCGTGGCAATAAGTAGCCTATGATTGCCAGCCCCGGAGACAGAGCGGCGTCTCGAGTGGTGTCATGGTTGGGAATCCACATGAATGAGCAGCTATTTGGCTCTAATAGGATATCAGTAAGGATGATTCAACCACTGCAGGCCTGCGGTACTTACAATTAATTCCCCTTCATGTTGTGGATTAACAAGAAATGGAGTGTTACGGTTACGCACCGCGCTGTGTGTGCTTTCATACACACCCTTCCATTTCATACATAATAATAGATGCAAAAAAAAAGGTGCTTTCCTTGAGAATTATTTAGGCTATTTTTACTGGGGCTTTCTGACAGACTGGAGGCTTTGAAAGATAGAACAAGACACAGACCCGGAGCGCTGATTACCTGAGCCCTGAGCGACAGGGTCATTTACATTAGTCCTAATTCTCTTTAACTGTAAATACAGCAGATTATTACAGGGCATTAATACGCTATTAGGCTCTGCCGGGCTGTGCGACAAACTGAGTCTCCAGCAGAGGGAGCACTATAAGGCTGTTGGAAGGCAAGCTGCTCTGGGGTGTACGTATGCACCGGCGCATTACATTTGATGTTTCTCGATGTTTCTATTAATATCTTTGAGATAACACAGCACAGAAATACGGTTCACACAGTTCCTGAACCCGCAGACTCCGCCCTTCCCGCTGCATCTCACTGCCGACTGTGTGTGATCCACTTCTGGAGTTAACAGGCTATGAAGACGGGTCCGGATACTCTGCTCTGCTTTGTCGTGTCTAACTGCTGGATTTGTATGTAAAGGAATCTCTACATCTCTAAATGTATTAAATCTGGCTTTGATTTTTCAGGTTTAGGGAGGGATTATCTCTTCACTCAGAACTCTAGGTCACATGGGGTCTCATTACAGAGAGAGCTGAGACTGTTCTGAACATTGTGATATAAAACAGGTGAGTAGCAACTTCTATGCAAGTAAATTAAAAGACAAATTTAATAAGATATAAACAAACAGAAAAAAAATTAGCTTCAATCATATCTATATATATGCAGAAAGGTGGGTGCTGTGCATTGTGTGTTCTCAGGAATCGTCTTATTTGGTCAGTGTATCAATCGGTCACCTCATTTTTTAGGTTATTTGTTATTTTTGACCTGGCTATTAATTCATTAATTTTTAATAATTTGTATATTTATTTTTTCTATTTTTTCCCCAAATTTTTTCCCAATGCTCCAGACACTAGGAGGGTAAGGACTTAAAATGTGTTATTAGGAGATACTGACACCTGTCTCTCGGGCATGTGGTATAATAATAATTGGACAAAAGTATTGGGACACCTGCTCATCCATTGTTTGTTCTGAAATCAAGGCTATTACAAAAATTCTGCTTTTCTTGGAATAACTGTCTCAACTTTCCAGAGAAGAAGACTTTCTACTAGATTCTGGAGAAGCATTGCTGTGAGGATTTGATTGATTGCATTCAGTTCAGAATGTTGGATGATCTCCACCCCACATCATCATCCCCAACTCATCCTATTCAAAAGTACTGGATGGAGCTCCATGGCACGTGTGCCTCTCAGAACTAAGTGTGGTCCGAGGTGATGCTAGATGCCAGTGGTGGGAATGTCAGTTACATCACACTGCTGTTTCTTTATTTACGGTAATAGGTGGGCCTATTTATGGGCACCGGGGGCCCACAGGATCCTAGTCTCGCCACTGTCCCCAACAATGACATTTACAGAAAGCTTGAGAGAAAGTTTGTGATGTACATCTCTGTTCAGAGCTCTCGGCTGTTGAGGTAAAAAGCATTCCACAGAACTTTAGCTTACGCTACCCTGGCCTACGCTACCCTGGCCGACGCTACCCTGGCCTACGCTACCCTGGCCTACGCTACCCTGGCCTACGCTACCCTGGCCGACGCGACTGTACGGTTCCTCTGAAATTCTCCCTCTTAGTGTGATCTCACTCCGCATTTGAATAAACAGAACTTCACCACATTTCAGGTTAACAATGCAGGAATCCAATCTTCAAAGGCCTGCTGAGGACCTGGTGCTGCAGGGGCACGCTCTACAAATGTGTGTGTGTGTGTGTGTGTGTCAGTGTGTGTAGCATGCATAAGTGTTGAGGTCTCTGCGCACTGCTCTTACTCTGTGGTTGCGCTGTGGTTTCACGTTCTCATCGCTCTCTGCTTCAGGTAGGCTGTACTCTCTTCCTGCTGAGCGAGCCACTAGTGCCTTCTCCATATCGCAGTCAGAAGAGCCCGGGCGCACAGCAGCGGCACAGCAGGGCCTTCAAACCCCACAGGCATCCCAGGTGACCTCAGGCTGGGTTTAGCTGGGACTATGGTTAAGCTTGCTTAGTCAACAGTGTTGGGCTTCAAGGTGAAGTCATACCGAGAAGAACTCTGCGAACTTTGGTTCATCCAGACTTTGTAGAAGGAATGGGTTGATCAAATATGCTAATTAGGGGTGTAAGAGTACATGTATTCGTGCCAAACTGCTATGGTACAGGGGTCACAGTGGGGTGCATGCAGTTGCTATTAGGGTAAATACGGTAGTTTCCCAAGTGCATGGTAACTGCAGGCTGTTTTGCAAGGTATTGTGGGGACTGTACCGGTTTAGGAGTACTGCAATAATAACTGTAGTCTTGTTTGCCCCCCCCCCCCCCCCCTCGCCCCTCCTCCATGATTAAGCTTGCTCAGTCTTCCAGGTGAACTCTCCATCTCCGTCCCTCTTGTCATGTGACACTCTTACATTTCCAGTCCCACACACCAGATTCACTGCTAAAAATAAAGTTGCTAATGTTTTTTAAAGCTGTCATGTCACATAAAACGTCCTCTAACATAAAACCACTGGAACTCAACACGCTCGGGAGGACAACACTAAATGCTAATTCTGCTACGTCAGCTAACAGACGCCCATGCTGGCTAGCATGTCCCACGCTGAGTGATGGGGGAGAGGGAGGACCATCCTACCTACCCTCTCAGAGAGAGAGAGGACAGCTATGCTCTCTGGGACTCCCGATCACTGACGGATGACTGTGGCATCATTGAGTCTAATTAAATTTATCAACATTTTTTTTTAAACCACACTTTTATATTATGTTTGTAAACTGCACAGAAAGTTGATGGAAACGTAGCTCATAGATACAAACAGAGAAATACCTGAGGCGGGGGTGAAGAGGCCAGATTTCAGTTGCGGTTAAACAAATGAGCATTAGGCGAGGGGGTATGACGGAGGATGTGTTGGGTGTAGGCCATCCATGATAATTACATTATTGACCTATCATACAGTACAGGTTATTTTTGACTTGGCTATTAATTAATAATTTTTTTCATAATTTGTATATTTAAAAAAATATATATTTTCTCCCAATTCTGGTTCTGCCAATGAACCCACCTGTTTTTTAGCTCCCCCCAGCACTACCAATGCTCCAGACACTAGGAGGGTAAGGACTCAAAATGTGTTATTAGGAGATACTGACACCTGTCTCTCAGGCATGTTGTATAATAATAATTGGACAAAAGTATTGAGACACCTGCTCATCCATTGTTTCTTCTGAACTCAAGGGTATTAAAAGAGCTGATCCTGCTTTTGTTGGAGTAACTGTCTCTACTGTCCAGACTTTCTACTAGATTTTGGAGGAGGAGCATTGCTGTGAGGATTTGATTGATTGCATTCAGTTTAGAATGTAGGGTGATCTCCACCCCACATCATCATCCCCAACTCATCCCATCCAAAAGTACTGGATGGAGCTCCACCACCATCATTCCACAGCTAATAAAGCTAATACACGTAGCTAATAAAGATATAGACAGAGAAATACTTGAGGCGGGGGTGAGGAGGCCAGATTTCAGTTGTGGTTGTTGGGGAGGATGGGTGTAGGCCATTCATGATAATTACATTATTGACCTATCTTACAGTTTATGAACCTCAATGATTTTTTGCTGACCTTGATATTGGCCATCATGTATTTCGTAGCTAGGGGAGCCCGTGAACAAACCGGTGTCTAACGAGAGAGAGAGAAAGCGAGAGAGCGAGAGAAGGGCAATGACAGTGTTGTAATGGAAGGTAATCTACTTCAACCAATGTAATGCATTTAGAGCGAGACCCGAACAAGTGAATGACAATGAGGCCCAAAACCGGGTCCAACCCACATACCGTTACACTGTGTATTAGGCAGCAAGCGAGCAGTCAGTTCTTGAAAGTGATGAAGCAGCAATATGAGACACTTTGACAAGAACCAAACTGTGAGGTTCTAGACGATCTCCAGAACATCAGGCATCAGGTCTTGTGGGGTGTTCCTCCCGGTATGCAGTGGTCAGTACAAAAGTGCTGGAAGGATGAACCAGGATCATGGGCACTGGATCATTAAGACTCACTGATGCTCATGGAGGTCCACCTCACAGCTTACAGGACTTAAAGGATCTGCTGCTTATATTAGGTCTTGGTGTTCCAGATGCCACCGGACACCTTCCGAGGTCGTGTGGAGATCATTCCTCGAGGGGGGGCTACACAATATTAAGCAGGTGGTTGGTTTAAATGTTATGCAGCTGCTGTAGGAGCAGAACAGCACTCTGGGTTTCTGTCTTGGTTTTGACTCTTCAGATGAACATCCTGTACACACAACACCTCTGTCTCTAAACAATGTGAGGAAGTCCTGCGCTTCATGTTGTCAAAGGTGATAAACAACACGGCTGAAAACCACTTCACAACTTCACTGACTGAATCTTTTAGAAACTGACCAGCGTTTTGCTGTCGTGCAGAACTCACACACATCCTGCATCCACATGGGCACATGGGCCGACTCTGTGTGTGTTTGTTTGTCTGAGCCTTGTGAGAAAGATGGTGGGGCAGTGTGATCTTGCTGTTGGTCAGCATGGTCAGTATTAGTCACGGGTCAGTCGTGACCTCATTTGGTCATGAAGAGCCTTTTTTTCCAGCAGCTTAAAAAGCTGAAGCATATTCTGACTAAGCTCTCTCAGTCTCACCTTCACAAACACACTTGCATCTTCGAGAAGCAACAGAAGGAAACTCTGGGCCTAAAACAAACACTAACAGATCAAAACAATAACAATAAACAAATACCAACAAATAGCAAAAAAATACCAAGAAGTAGAAGCAAGTACCAACAAGCACCAATAAATAACAACAAATACTAACAGATCCCAACAACAAATACCAACAAATAGCAAAAAGTACCAAGAAATACAAGAAATAGTAGCAAATACTAACAGATCCCAGCAACAAATACCAACAAATATCAACATATACCAACAAACATCAACAGATAGAAATAGATACCAACAAACAGCAACAAATACCAGAAAATACCAAGAAATACTAGCAAATACTAACAGACACCAACAACAAACAAAAAACAACAAATAGCAAAAAATACCAAGAAATAGTAGCAAATACCAACAAATACCAATAAATACCAGCAAGTATCAACATATATCAAGTAACAGCAGCAAATACTAACAGATCCCAACAATAAACAAAAAACAACAAATAGCAAAAAATACCAAGACGTAGAAGCAAGTACCAACAAATACCAATAAATACCAGCAAATACTAACAGATCCCAACAACAAATACCAACAAATAGCAAAAAGTACCAAGAAATACAAGAAATAGTAGCAAATACTAACAGATCCCAGCAACAAATACCAACAAACATCAACAGATAGCAGCAGATACCAACAAACAGCAACAAATGCCAAAAAATACCAAGAAATACTAGCAAACACATGCAAATACAACAGACACCAACAAATTAACGAACACCTGCAAATACCAACAAAGACCAACAAATACCAAGAAATACTAGCAAATACCAATAAATACCAGCAAATATCAACAGGTATAAAAAAACAGCAGCAAATACTAACAGATCCCAACAACAAATACCAACAAATAGAAAAAAATACCAAGAAGTAGAAGCAAGTACCAACAAATACCAATAAATACCAGAAAATACTAACAGATCCCAACAAGAAATACCAACAGATATAAACATATACCAACAAACATCAACTGATAGCAGTAGATACCAGCAAATATCAACAGATACCAAGAAATACCAGCAAATACTAACAGATCCAAACAACAAATACCAACAAATAGCAGAAAATACGAGAAATAGTAGCAAATACTAACAAACACCAAAAGCTATCATGAAATGCTACCAACAACAAACAAACCTCAACTAATACCTAAACGAGAACCGACAAATCAAATGAACCAGAGAGAATGAAGAACAACATCCTAGAACAGAGCGAAGTCTTGGACAGTGTCGGGAAGAGGGAAAATTCTAGAACAGAGGAAACTATAAGAGAACATTTTAGAACACTGTCAATAAAGTAAAAATCCCAAAAACCTAACATTCTAGAACAGTGTAAACATAGAAACACTATCTAGAACAGTGGTTTGTTAGGTTATGGTGCTCTGGACTTGTTCTGAGATAGCAATGTTCTTCAACATCTAGAGTAAAGCCTTCTCCCGGGTAACCGTGGACAAACAGGTGGCCACAAACTTTTGGACAGGTAGTGTACCTATGCAGAGTGAGCAGAGGACATGCAGGACGACCCGGCAAGGAACATTCAAACGAAAACAGATAAGCAGGTGACGAGTCAAATTTGAGCAGGGTGAGAGAACTTATCTAGAGCACAGGGAACAGAAAGCGAAAGAGACGCAGACTTTATGTGACATTTATTCTCCCACTTTAGCCTGAAAAGAAAGTGATCAGACAGACGATCTGTGGTCCATCAACTTCTTACAGCAAAACACGCCCACCAGAAGAACGGCATCATCACAGTGGAGAACATGGGCTTGCCCACAAGCCTGATTTCCACGCCTTTCACTCACAGTCAGATCCTTCACCTCTCGTCCCTCACACTGTGACATAAGACTACTCTGATGGAGGCTTATAAAAGGCTTAATACTTAATGACTCTCTACTGGATTTAGGAGGAGCATTGTTGTGCAGATTTAATTGCATTCAGCAACAATAGCACTAGTGAGGTCAGGATGTTGGATGACACCCCTCTAGCCCACGCCTGGCATTAGGCGGCATGGAGCCAATAGATTCATATTCATGTTTATGTTTATCTGCTACAGAGAGTCCTATTCTATTGGCAGTACTTCTTCTCTACATGGACTAGACAATAAGTCTGCAACTTACAGAAGCTGAATGCATTTATTAGAAGGGGTGTCCACAAACATTAGGACATGCAGTGTATTTGTCAGTAGGTTACTACTACTGCTGTCCTTTTTATTCTGTTAGAACTGATTAGTAATGTAGTCTTTGATCTAAAAGACGAGAGACAAGGGAGAGCACTCCATGTAGTCACAGCAGCTCATCAAAAACAAGCCTTTGGAAAAGGAGTGAGGAGTGTGTTCTGTAAAGCGTCTAGACAGGTGAGGCTCCAGTCACCTGTAGACAGACACTTGAGGAAGATCAAAGCCGCTCCGCTCTTCACCAGCCCTGCCCAAGCATTCCCAGTGAGTAAACAGCCAGTGCCTACCTGAGACATGTCTCCATTGTTCAGGAAGTCTAGTTCAGGAAAAGAGGAACGGCTGAAAACATCCATGTGCATCTCAGAAGAACCGTTGGAGTAGATTTGCCTGGAAGGTGAAGCACAGACATTCATCTCAGACAAGAGCGTCTATTCGGACAGCAATAACAAAAGAGAAAGTAACAGTGGTGGAATGAATGGGAAGAGTGGAAATTCTCTATTTAACCATTCCACAGTCATCAACATAAACCATACTGATCGACGATAAAGCACACACACACACACACACACACACACACACACAGTAAATGAGTATTTAAATATACACTAATCAGTGTTGATAGTCAAAGTGAAGAATACTGATGATCGGGTTCCAGTGGCGGGTGGATCTATCAGGTACAAAGTGAACAGTCAGTTCTTGAAGGTGATTTGCCATGTTTTATATACTGTCCAATGTGTAATGACTATCCATATGTTTATCCACGTCTCACTGTCCATGTGTATAGAGAGTGTGTTTATGTGTGTGTAAATATTCAGTATTTCTGTTTGTGTAATATTCAGTATTTCTGTTTGTGTAAATATTCAGTATTTCTGTTTGTGTAAATATTCAGTATTTCTATTTGTGTAAATATTCAGTATTTCTATTTGTGTAAATCTGTATTCTGTATTTTTTGTACCACTGTGAGGGACGATGCACCCAAGTGTTATTACACCAGTGTAATGTGACTTGACAATAAAAGTGATTTGATTAAATTTATTTTTTTAATGAACTGAAAGTTAATAATGGTAAAACTGTGGTATACTGGAAGGTTTCTTAGCAGACCACGACCATGTGGAATCAAACACGTCAACAAAGTAGGTACGGACGTTAGGACGTTAGATTTGGGAGGAGGAGCTTTAGGGAGGTTCTTCCTCCCAAAATTACCTTTTTATTTTCAACCTCCACTTCCTTTAATAGCAGGACACACTGAACCATATTTATTACAGTTAAAACATTCTGACAACCCCTTTTTTCCACCGTGTATAACTCATTTTTAACAGTAATCCACTGTAAACAAAACATTTCTTGAATTTCTTGAAAGCCAAACAGCTACTGTAGTGTCTAATACAGTGAAATATATGGTCCAAAAAGTTTTTTACTGTAAATTTATAGATTCTTTTTACAGTATCTCACCATCATGAATAGATTTTAAAAACAAGTTTTATGCCAAATGTTTCTCAGATGCATCCTGGGCAGCTGGACTTCCCATAAGTATGAGGTATCAGGTAGCTCCTTCATCATTATTGTGTAATAACGCTCTGTGACCGTTTTCAGAGGCAGGTGAGAGATAGAGGAGGTGGAATTCCCCATAAATCCTGATTCTGTAAATAAAAAGACCTGGCATCGGTTTTAAAAAGTAGAACTCACTTATAATTCACACGTGTTGATACAGGAAAGGCTGTTACGTAAAGCCAGAGGCCGTCAACATTTTCATTCTGTGATCTGACTCGGTGACCAATCACAGAGCTTCTTTTAGAGTGGTAAGAACATTCAGATGCTCTGGCTGACGTATGTATTTTTACTAAATGACCAATCCCTTCACAGCTCACCACTCTATTCTCTTGTTTTACCATAACAACCTATGTATTCTCTACGCAGAGACGAAGTCAGACTGAGGCTTACAGCGTTCAGAAAATCAGGATTCTCATTCGACCAAATCTGCTGAGCAGGACTGAGGATTATTAAAACAAGCTCTTACCTTTAAACCAGTCTAAACCCAGACAGAGTCTCTCCTGCTGTGGCTCAGCACACCAGTCCCTGTCAGTGTGTGACGTACATGAATTCACCACCTATCGAGTCATAATCGCGTCATGTGACATTCACTTTCAGTTCTCTCTCTTTAGCCACTCCCGGTTGGGAAATCACCTCCGTGTATTTGAGGAAGTTTGAGCTTTAGTCCGGATCATCTACTGTTGTTTTTATCAGCGGCGCTTTTTAAACCGTCCATTAATAAACCAACCCGGCGAACGCTGAAACTCTACTACACAGAGCTCCTTACGATGAGTGATTTCACAACGTAAACCACTACAGTGGGCTTAGTTTCTCTGTGACCACACACACACACACACACACACACACACACACACACACACACACATTCAGGATGAGTAATCAATCTGTTATTAAGAAATACGTCTGAACTCTTGAAATGAAAACAAAAAGTATCTCAGCCACAGAATACACGTGCTCCAAGCAGCCAAAAAACCCAAACCCCAAAATACTCTCCAAAAGGTTTCAAAGGAATAAACACAATCACAGTTCATCCAACTACACTAACAGGCTTTTCACACAGTAAGACATGAGGCCGACTCTGCTCCGCCCCTCTCTGCCCATGTTGCTAGCCATCCGAGCAGATTTCCAGCCGAAACCAGAAACATACAGACATACACACACAACTAACTGAAAACTGTGATTTCATTGGCTGAGGACAGCACAATACCTGAATGGGATATATATATATATATATATATATATATATATAAATAATGCAGTAGACAATTTGACAAGAACCAGACTGTGATGTTCTAGACAATGACTGGGTCAGAACATCTCCAGCAGTGGTCAGTACCTACCAAAAGTGCTCCAAGGAAGGACGACTGGTGAACCAGCTTGCGACAGGGTCATGGGAACCCAAGACTCAGTGAGAAAATCATGTATAATATATGGACAAAGTATTGGGACACCTGTTCATTAATTGTTTCTTCTAAAAAAAAAAAAACATTCAGCGAGAAGAATGTCACCACTCCACCTCATCATCCTCAACTCCCCAAATCATCCCAATCAAAAGTACTGGATGGAGCTCCTCCTCCACCATCATTCCAGAGAACACAGTTCTTCCACTGCTCCACAGCTCCTCAATGCTGGGGGGCTTTATACCCCTATGGCTAGTTCTCTAGACACAGTGTTAAATTTAACTCTGAATTTAACTCTGAAATGAACACTGAACACCGGATGGCCCCACCCTCACATGCAGTGCAGCCCTGGAGAGGCATGTTGAATATCTACCCACTATAAATCCTGTGTGAAGGTGCAGGCTGTAGTGTGTGTTTTACACACCGTTTTCCACACAGTCCTAATTTATAAGATATGAGGAGTGAGTGATGATCTCAGGCTACAGAGAGGATGGGGTGGAGCTCTAAGGGTCAGGTTGTAGGAGGAGGTTTGGACTTGTTGAGCTCTTTACTTTACTTAAAGCTCCTGTTTGGAACATTTCTCCCATGTGCTCTTCATCTGTGAATGAAGAAATAGTACAGTACTAACGTTTTGTATTACATTGTATTTCCCCCCCAAAAATACACTAGACAAAAAGGAAAATGTCATTTAACTGCATAAATCTGTAAAATTATTAAAAACATGTTTCATTATAATGATTTTTACAGTGTGCGACCACATGTAACATGTCTTATATATGATATGTAGGTACAGTCTAAGGCTGATCCTAAGCTCTAACCTAAGTTACTGAGTACGTTTCTCTCACTTAGAAGAAACACACATTTTAGTTGATGCTGTTGGCTAGCTCTGTTTTTCTATGGCTTTGCTGTATACACAGGATATTTTTACTCTGAAAACTCAGCACACACACACACACACACACACACACACACACACACACACACACACACACACACACCTGTTTGCCTACTCCAGCAGTCTTCAAATAAAGTGCACATTAAGGCAGGCCTCAGTTAGAGCCTGTTCAGTGGCTGCAGGGCTGCTGGAGGCCGTACTGTAGCTGCGAGTGGAAAACCCCCTCTCCTGATCCGACAGTGCCACTGCAGCCTCTGGCTCACAGCAGCAGCTGCATTCCGTGAATACAATGCCTGCTCTGCTCTGTTGAGCTGTGCTCCGCTCTACGTGCCTCTGGAATGGTGGGTCTTTCCCGGAACGCCCGGCCCCTGGCCTGCGTAACCCCAGCCCCCTTCAGCTGCCTGAGCAAAGCAGCATGCTCTTATCTCTCATAGCCTTTATGACGGAGATAGAGAGGAAAAACAACCCTGAGCGCCCAGATCGCTGAGAAAAACACCAGGCGGCTTCCAGTGGGCTGAAAATTGTAGGCAGATAATATATAACCTAATGTTGCCTCGAGGATATTGTCAGTACTTGTACACCTACTGCATTCATATTGGCAGTTATTTATACTTTCATATTCTATTTATACTCTTATTTTATTTATATCTCTGTACATGCTATCTCTGCTGTCACTACGATTGCTGTCTTTTTACATATACATTATATATCCCTAATTATTCCCATCCAAAAGTACTGGATGGAGCTCCTCCACCATCATTCCAGAGAACACAGTTCTTCCACTGCTCCACAGCTCAATGCTGGGGGGCTTTATACTATACCCCTCTAGCCCACGCCTGGCCTCTGGCTGATCTGCTCCAGAGAGTGCTATTCTATTGGCAGTACTTCTCTACATGGACTAGACAAGCTGTATGTGTGCATTTGCACATCTGTGTCAGAAATGGGTGCAACTTAAAGTAGCCGGATGCCTTCTTTAGAAGGAGTGTCCATAATTACAGTATAGGTTATCTATCAACACTTTTATTTGTTATAATTAAGTTATAATTAATTCAAGAGGAAATTCATATTTGATGGTCATAATCTTAAAGGGTATCTTACTGATATTCCAGTAAGACTGTACAGTAATAGAAAACAAGCTGGAATCACATGGGTTAAAATAAGACCAAAGGTAGCATTACACAGCATTGTAAACATTAACCAGAAACTATTTCCAGAAAGGAACCTCACTGTTTATTTAGTATTATGTATGTTAAACTGTTCTTTAACTTTTTACAGGTTTCTGACCCCTAATCCTGTTATTCTACCCCCCTGTCTCTCAGCAGTGAGAGTTTTACAGTAGAAGCTCCAGATCTCCTCAGAACAGATAAAGCAGCTGAACATAAATCCAGTAAAATAGAGAAACAAGAGCTTCTCATTCTGAAGAAAGAAAGTAGTGAGATCTTGTCGGTGAGCTAGTCTGAAGAACAGAGCTCAGTTCCTCCAGGTTTCTCCTGGAAGTCCCCCAGTCCAGCCAGCACAGCGTGGAGGATGTGTTCAACTCCATCAGCAGCAGCAGCAGCAGCAGCAGCAGCAGCAGCAGCTCACCTGATTTACCATCATTAAGCCCTGATTTACCACCAAACCAGGTGTTGATCTGAGGAGAACTCTAAATAATACTAGACTCCATGAGAGAGGAGAACTTTGGAGATGTTCTAATGATGAACACAGTGATGGAGAACCACCACCACCTTCTGTAGGAGTGTTATTATTAGTGTTTATTCTGATATCAGTGATTTTCTGAGCAGGTCAGCAGCTCTGTACTCTGATATACAGGGGACTCACTGAAAATTGTGCACACTATGCACTTTGTATGCACTCAGATGTGTGGTCCAGTTTGACCCGTTTTATGTTAAAGTAAAGGTGTCACCAGTTCCCCAGTTTACTCAGTTCATGCTTTTTTATACCACTCCCCCCACCACTACCCCCCACCCCCTGTCTCATATACAGTAAAAACTGATTAGATTCTGAACACTGAGCGTTGTTTTTCCACCAGAGCACGTGGGCAGACAGGATGTAGCATTGAGAGTGACGCTAGCATCAGCCACAAATCGTTATTCATCCTAAAACTGAGACTGCAATTTTGCTCACTTGTACAAAGTAACCTTTACACACACATATCCACCCCGCCCACTCAGCCTGCGCCAATTGACTTCAGCCGATCGCCTCTTTGACTTCCATAAATATTCAGCAGTTTCCGCTGGACGAGGGTGAGTGTAAACAGATCACCAACCCAGCAGGTTCACTCCTGTCCTCAGTTCAACTCCAGCTGAGATAATGATTCGTTTGGTTAATGATCAGGAGATGCCATTACTTTCTAGGTGATTCAGGTTTTCAGAGATACACTATCTGTCCAAATATTTATGGACACCTGTTTTATTGAATGCATTTAGCTACTCTAAGTTGTATCCATTGCTGACACAGATGTGCAAATGCACACACACAGCTTGTCTAGTCCCTGTAGAGAAGAAGTACTGCCAATAGAATAGGACTCTCTGGAGCAGATCAACATCATGACCCTATTGGCTCCATGCTGCCTAATAATGCCAGGTGTGGGCTAGAGGGGTATAAAGCCCCCCAGCATTGAGGAGCTGTGGAGCAGTGGAAGAACTGTGTTCTCTGGAATGATGGTGGAGGAGCTCCATCCAGTACTTTTGGATGGGAGGAGTTGGGGAGTTCGGGATGATGAGGTGGGGTGGTGATCAATCATCCAACATCCTGACCTCACTAACGCTCCTGTTGCTAAATGCAAGCAAATTCTCACAACAATGCTCTTCCAAAATCTAGTCCCAATACTTTTGTCCATATGGTGTAAATTATGATTAGTCGATTAAAAATGATTAACCCCTTAAAATCCCAGACTTACATCTTCTTCAGGATTACCCCTCATTAACTGAATTAATAGAATACAAACCACAGATCTATTCTCAATGTATGAAAGTATGTAATTAAAGGCCTCTTAGGGGGTGTAACTTTACCCTGGTGATTCATTAATGACTAGTCGGCACAGTGGATGATGATAATGCATATTTTAAATTCTCCTAATAGTCTCTCTTATATGGATAAACTGGATATGCCTTTCAATGCATTATTTCCTCATAGCGTTTTGTAAATCATCGCTCTCACACAAGAATCTCAGAACTCCAGATCAGCAGCTTTACAGGAGAAAACCTTCCTTCATTCTAATTCTGATTCAGTATAAAATAACAACAATAAACAACAATAAATAACAAAAAAAATACTGTATTTTTTAACATTGCAATTAATATATATCCCTAATATAAGTTCAATACCAATGAGATCCTACCCTCCATCCTACCATCCACACGCACCTTATAGCCATCATTGAGTATCAAGGAGGTGGGCAGTGACATTTTTCTTGCTTATAATTAGGTAATTGCATGTTTATAGTTCAGAAATTGCTTCTGGTTCCAATATTTCCCACTAAAGTTCACCATATGAAGTCCAGCTCAGGGCTGGGCTACATGTTATTACAGGGTTTCATGAACCCGAGGTATGTACAAGGTCAAAATCATTTACGCCCTCATTTATGGTTCACCAGAGAAGGCAGGACAGCTTTATCTGCTCGACAAGCATGACCACGGTTTACCACGGTGGCCTGAGCTGCTACAGAACGTTTGGCAGACTTTCACTTAGAGCGGCCATGAATTACACAGACAGAAAGCAGAGACTCCCAATGATTCCTTCTGTGCATCGTACAACATGTTCCACAGTCGCGGCGATTCACAACACTGTCACAACGACTATCAATCGGTTCAAGCCCATTCAGTTATTCCAACACTACAAAACACAGTACGATTCCAGAGGAGCTGGGAAACCTCAGCGTAATGCAAACCTGCTTTTACTACCATTCATTTAGCGGAGATAGTCAGGCCCACAGGTAATGTGTGTTAATGTGTCAATGCTTCATGGAAGCTTCGCCACCAGTTTCTGATTAAAATGAAAGTGGGTTAACCATCCCCTCCCCTTCAGCAATGCAAAGCAGCTCAATGTTCATTGGTCTCAGAGAGCGAGAGCGGTATCGCTTTCAGTCACTCGTTTCTTTGCACATGGTTTGCACATTTATTATTATTATTATTTTTTTTAATGGTATTTTAGAATATATTTTCAACATATCATTGTCAATTTTATATACAAAAAAATTGCAAAAGTTTTTTTTTAAATAAGGGACATATATTTTAACCATTTATCAACACATTTAAATATGTATGTAGAATGTACATGTGTAGTATAATTAAAAAACTGAAAAATCTGAGAACAACTGCAAAAACTGAGATCAAGATTTTTGAAAGTACAATAATTTCTATTCATGTATGTTTACAAAATATTTGGCCATATATGTATTTATCTACCAATTTTTAATATATATTATTATAGATTGTTTTTCTTTTGTTTTTTTTAGATTTTTATTTAAGCAGTTAACCTATCAGTTGCATGCTGGCCCCTTAGGCCCACACTTGAGTTTTTCACTCCGATTGTAACATCTGCGTCATAATTAACATCAGTTTTATAGGCCCTAAAATATAACCCTGAGGGATTCCGCAAGATATGCCAAACCAAATAGTTGCCAAATAATTAAGAATAGTTTCTGCATTAGGATTAAGAACTGAACATTAAATATAAATAGAGAGGGAGTGCCAGTCCGTTCAGCATGGCGATGGGGATGCTGACACCAGCCCTAAGTTTATATGAAGTCTGACAGTACTTACTGGCTCCCAGGTTGCACAGGCCAGCAAAGGTTGTAAGCTTGCTGTGTGAAACTCCATGGCGTGCAGAAATGCATCGGGTTCTGAAAGAGAACAGATGCGTTTCAGAAGAAAGGAAGTGAGACAGAAGGCAAAAAGTACATAAATGTGTTGCTGATGGGTTGAAATCTCAATAGGTAGCACACATTTTGACCTGCTCCACCTAAACGACTGCTGAACGAGCGCAGAAACCTGACCGCTGTTATGTTACGTGCTAGTGTGAAAACCTCACTGTACAGCAAAATAACTCAAATATCAACTATTTATCCTTCCCACAGAAGGAAAGTCCTGCTGATGACGGCATGGTATTTCGAATGGGTTACATCCGCTTATCAGGAACTGTGTCTGCCATCTGTCAGAATGACTGTGACACCACAACAACGTCATGTCGTCACCCACATGCATCAGCAGCATTGTTTCTGCGCCTGTTTCTTTTTTCAACCAGTCTTGATTTTAGTGATAGAAGCATGTAAGGTTTACTGTTTTGGTAAATTCTGAGTATCTTAGAAACCACCGGAGAACAGAAGTTGAAAATAATAATAAATACCAAAGCCTTTACTGAAAGTTTCCCTTTACATTGTTGTCATGCAATTATTTCCAGGACTGTGTGTGCTGTTACGAAGATTATGGATTCAGCCGTCTACTCAGCCAAACTCAGCCAAACTCAGCTTCACAATATTGTAACACAGCAAAATGTCAGATTTCTGGAAGGGGCCCAAACCTCTTGGAATAAGTGATTGTGCAATCAGTTTGAACTTCCCTTATGGCATATGGCCAGACACTGATGTTGCAACCCTTCTTCTAAAACCGAAAACACACATGAAAACAACACGCTACCTCCATAGCAGACGAGGCCAGGCCGAAGATTCCAGTATCCAGCTGTGGTCCCTCTGGATGTGGATAGTTCTGCCCATCCATGGCAGATGAAGCAGAGAGGGAAGGCATCAGGTCAGAGTCTGAAACATGATGGCTGACCATGTGAGAAACGCAGTGCAGATCTCAGTGTCTCAAACTCGACATGCCCTGAAACACACAAACATGAAACCCAAAGGTCAGGAATGAAAGGAATCAGCGAGCAGGAAAGCAGCGCTGTTTTCAACCATGTTGGGGTACATGACTTATATGAGGTTTTGCTACTGTGGACCACAGCCAGGTACCCCCTGTAGTTGTGGTGAGTGATGGGAGTAAAGGAGGAGATGGGGAGGAGGTGGGCGCAAAGTTTGTTTGACATGTGGTTGGACTGGAAGCGGAGTGTATAAAGGGTGGAGAGGAGGAGTTTGGGGCGAGATCCTTAAAATTAAGTTATGGCATAACTCCACATACTGAGATACATGACTTCAGCAAACTGGGTTTGGGATAAAATATGGATAAGGGTATCTGACACGGCAAAACTGCAACAATAACCCAAACAAAACAAAAAATGAAACTTTATTAATGAATTAATGAAATATTTATTAATGAATTTTAATTTTTTAATTAAAATAAAGGGGTGCACAACTAGATTCCTAGAAGTCCTCAAAACTAGAAGATCTCTTACATTTTTGATTGATTTTAATGCAGGTCTATATTTAATTTCATGTTATTTTAACAGGCAATAGAATTTTGAACAGAACTGCTGAAACATAATTTTTGTTCATTAAACAGTAAATAATGTTATTTATTAGGGCTGGGTGAAAACAATTTTATCTACCAACGATTATATCAAAATAATTATAATAATATTCCAGATATATGATTACTGTGATTCAATGATGCTGTTAGTTTGTCTTGTGCTGGAAATCCAGTGCACCCCATTATATATTATTTACTATTTATTCATCTTTTCATTTTCTTTAGTAATAAATTAGTTTATACTTAAAGGTCAATCACTGTAAAAAAAACTTTTAAACGTTTAATAAATGCATGATGGTTCCGAAGTGAATCAGCAATTATATTAAAGAATGAAAAATGATCTACAAATCTTAATTTTGCCATAATTAAGAAGTCCTATTATTTAGTTAGAGACTTTGTCAAGCAGACAGTAGAGAATGTGTGTGTGTGTGTGTATCAACTCAAAACCATGGCCATGAGTAAGTTTGGCTGTTAAAATAAAATATATGAATATAATATATACATGTACATATAATAATGATCAGGGCATCTCTGATCCATTTAATATGATATATGTAGATGATCAAAGTTCTTACAGTACTTTACTGTTCCACTGCCAACCCTCACAGTCGTAAGCTGAGGTTATGCTCTTCACCACTAAAAGTATCACTGACAGATTTCAGAGCATCATGAGAGCAGCAACACTTCAGCATGCGAGCCATCGAGGAAAACATCTGACTTCTCGCTGACTAAATCCTGTATTACTCCACCGTGGTGTACAGTAAATGAGAGTAGGTGGAAAGAAACGGGGTAGTGGGGGGGGGGGGGGGGGGGGGGGGGCAGTAAAGAAAGTGACTTCCAAAAAGTTCCACCTACTTACAGAGGCTCATCAATACAAAAATCACACAGACGTTCATGTATAAATATGTATTTGTATTTGATATGTACACCTGCTCCTTCACTGTTCTGAAATTAAGGCTATTAAAAGAGCTGATTCTGCTTCTGTTGGAGTAACTGTCTCTACTGTCCAGAGAAGAAGACTTTCTACTTGATTCTGGAGGAGCATTGCTGTGAGGATTTGATTGCAGTCAACGACATGAGTGTAAGTGAGGTCAGAGTGTTTGATGATGATCATCATCCCCAACTCATCCTATTCAAAAGTACTGGATGGAGCTCCACCACCACCATCATTCAGAGAACACAGCTCCTCCACTGCTGCACAGCTCCTCAATGCTGGGGGGCTTTATACCCCTCTAGCCCACGCCTGGCATTATTAGGCAGCATGGAGCCAATAGGGTCATGATGTTGATCTGCTCCAGAGGGTCCTATTCTATTGGCAGTACTTCTTCTCTACAGGGACTAGACAAACTGTGTGTGCATTTGCATGTCTGTGTGGGTGTGAATTAAAGTAGCTGAATGCGTTCATTAAAAGGGGTGTCCACAAACATTTGGACATGTAGTTATGTAGCTATATACATCACCGTACTGATATTTTTGAACACATCTCTCACTCAGGGTAACAGAGAAAGAGAAAGAAGGTGAAGGAGAACCTGTTAAAAAGCACAAAACCACAAGCTTCAGAAGAAGGCTTCTTTGTTAAGACAGACCCAGGTTTGCTCTGTCACGCTGACATGTGACCACTCCTACACACCGAAGCCGTGCGAGACGAGACCTGGGCATAACCGTATCCAACGCTCACAAAGCCTCAGTGATGAACCGCACAGTGGTTTCAGACGAACTCCGCTGACTCTGCTGAGAATCAGACTCATGTGATCCTGAATATTACAGTTTAGGAGTTTGGGGATTGTGTGAGGGCCTTTTAGGTCTTCTGATAGGGAACGCAGACAGAACTGCAGGAATCAGTGGTTAGTTTGCCACAAACTGGGAATTTGGAATTTGGAATTTCAACATGATCAAAAAACTCCAGATATACAACAGAAACCTGGCGGAGGAACAACACACCTAAAGAGGCCTCAGTGTTTACAGTGTGTGTATATACCCTCCTATACTAGGAGTAAACTTCAGAACCATGAGGATTTCAATCCAACTGCATCATATTAAAAGTCTACACTTACCAACACAAACCAACACTGATGATCCAGTTCCAGTATCTCCTGTCAAGAGCTGGATCTACATATTAGTCAGCGAGTGAACGGTCAGTTCTTGAAGATGATGAAGGTAATGAATCAGGAAAAAATGGACAAGTATAAGAATCTGAGACACTTTGACAAGAACCAGACTGTGATGTTCTAGATAATGACTGGGTCAGAACATCACCAGAACATCAGCAAGCAGGTCTTGTGGGGTGTTCCTGGTGTGCAGTGGTCAGTTCCAAAAGAAACCAAAAGTGCTTCAGTGACAGGGTTTTGGGCACCCAGGGCTTACTGGTGCTCATGGAGGTCCCACCTCACAACGTCCAGGACTTAAAGGATCTGCTGCTAACATTAGTCTTGGTGCTTCAGATACCACAGCAGGATGCCTCCAGAGGTCTTGTGGAGTCCACATTTCGACAGGTCAGATGTAGCACAAGGGGTGCTTACACAATATTAGCCAGGTGATTTTAATGTTCCGATCAGTGAAAATGTAAAAATAATACATACAAGAATACATCAGTGTATAATACTGATATATAATATTCTGATATATCAATATTTGATACAGTATCAAACATATTGCTCAGTACAATAACTGTGGGCCACATTCAGTTCCCTAAATTCAACCCAATCAAAAATCAAAGGCAGCTGGATTCATTTTAAAATAACAAACACTTTTATAAAAGGCTGGGGAACAAAAGCAGGGGCGCCTTGCTGGTTCTGGTGCAGCCTGGAGTTAAGAGTTTTACTCAGAACTAACTGAGAGCAGAGTCAGAGGAAGGACGTTGCTGAACCAGTCATAGCAGCTTCCTGAAGAAGCCAAACCACTCCCTGACCTGCCTTCATAAACCTGAACACAAAACCACAAAACTGACATTGGGCTGGTAAAGGACTTCAGTCGGCTGCTCCAAACATGAGCCACCTGGCTGGATCCATCCCCTTCTGAACTACCAGATGCTGCAGCAGCTCAAGCACCACAGCAATCAGGTTCTCCTCTTTAGCAGAGCCATCCTGCAGGACAATCAATAGGTTACCGATCATTACTGGCCCTCAGAATGACCTCTTCCTGGAAAGCCTCTTCATCCTTACTGGAAAACCAACTAAGTAATACGGTCAGATCCAGAGTGATGGTCATTCCAGAGGAGGATTAACGAAACAGCTGTATGGAACAAGCTGAGTTTTATATTAAAAGCAAACCAGGGCCAGATTTTAGTAACTTCCCATCCTCCCCCGCAAACCTCTGATGACCTTTACAATTTTACACAAATGAATGAACACAGAAATTTACAATAAGACCAGTTCAGACATCTCCACTGCACAGCCTCACCACAATCCCTCAATGAAAACAGGGCTGCTGGATAGTTTATCAAAATTAAATTCAATGCATTTTAATAACGTCTACAATAAAATGACCACGGTCCTAAATTCTATGAAGCCAAAGGAGTTGCACCACTTCAGAAACACAACAGGTTCATGTTCATCCACTCCAGAGAGCCCTTTTCTATTGGTGCAACTCTAAGCAGCTGAACGCATTCATTAGAAGGGGTGTCCACAAACATTTGGACTTTTAGCGCATAAGGTATCTGATGGCTCTAGGGTGATTTTTTTGGGGGGAAATCTTCCACAGACCAGTTTTGTGGCTGCTTACTAATGAATCATGCAAAATCATAACATGCCCTTATATCAAATAAATGATGCTGGTTCAGCAGCAAAACAAGCCCCTTTTGGGTCGGGGAGTTCCAATGACCACAAAGGAAAAAAAATAATATCCTGGTGTTTTCAATCAGTTACTTAACGTGCTTGCATGCGCCCGGGGAGACGAATGCTTTGCAGCTGGCGAAGTTCATTCCAGGACAAGAGTCCCTCTGACTCCCATTAATCTTTCGATTACCTTACAGGCTGCAGTAGGTGGCTCAGGCTTTCCTGGGTGGCCTAGCACTGAGGCTCTAAAGCAAAGGGGGATTATTCCACGACCTGAGCTCGGGTGACTCCTGCCTCGATTGGCTTGCGGCTCCCGTTTCACGTGGCTTCTCGTCTGATCCTCTTGTCTGATCTGTTGCCATTTAACACCTTCAGCGTTCAAAGGCAACAACAGCGTGAGTTCCTGAGAACCCCCCCCCCCCCCCGAATCCCCCCCGTCTTGATGCTTACATGCGGTTTATGAAAAGGAAGGATTTCTGCACTTTGAGACTTTGAGTCTTAAAAGTTCAAGCTTGATCTCGTCCTCAAATTAGAGCTTAGTACGGGTTTCCCCTCCCTTTTGTTTCACTGACTTTCCACTCTACTCATGTTCTGATGTGTCACAATGAGTGTGGGCAGACCACTGGAGCACATGGAAGTCATCCAGGGAGTGTGACTCTGGTAATCTCCTCTGTCACGGCTCAGAGCTCACGAGGACAGCCTGCCGTGGCGAGGGGAAAACTGCAGTCTGCAGTCTTTTATGAGCGGAGAAAGCAGGATGCAGCGCTCAGCCAAAGAACTACACCAACCAGGATGCCTGAGCCTCCCAATAAAGACAGTTCTGAGAAATCATTTTCATCGAGCTTTATTTGAGGCCAAATTTGCATCTGTCCTTTCCATGACATTCAGCCCTGTTGGGAAGTTGGGCATCACTTTGCTGTGCTATTCAAATGAACTGGCCTGAACAGGATCTTATAGGTTGGTGTTTCTGAAAAGCAACGTTACTTGTCATCATTAAATGCAGCTAACCTCAACTGAAATCAGTCACGGCAGTCTCTGGACTTAAATAATCTAATTATAATTACCACTCTGTACTGTATGGGTCAGGGTTTCCCAGAATTCATAGTGGCTTTGTTTATTTTTATTTATTAGTTAGTATATTTACTTTTCACAATAAACTACAGCTAATGTCAAATACGTTTGTTACTGCACTTCAAAATATATCCAGTATGGCTGCAATATGTTCCTAGTGAATGCTGGCGATGGTGCAAATGAACTGAAATCAGTGGTTCAGTGGCTTTTAAATCTAAATCTAAATGTCTGCGCTACACTAACGTACTGTAGTTCAGTCCAACTCTGTCATTTTTAACTTCAGCAAGTTTTTTTAGTTATTTGAATTATTATTATTAATGATAATTAGAGCATATTTAATCTTGTTACAGAGGTAGGTCAACGAAGTGTCATTAGTGTATTGGTACAGATGGCGTAGTCCTGTTGGTATAGAACCAAGTATTCTTGGTATTGGATTAGTAAAGGTTTTATTAAGGTAATAAAAATACACAACTTTCCCATCCAGACAGGGATTAAAATACTGCAGGATGAGAAAGTTTAGTACCTGAATGTGTGAGCAAAGGTGGTCACATGATTCTAGGCGGTGGCTCTTATTTCAGTTTGGGGTGATAAAAAGTTACAATAAAAATCTTTAATTTAATTTAATTTCCGTGATACAATTCAAAAAGAGCTCATTATCTAGTTAGGGATCCTGGACAGAAGCTTCAGTTCAGTGACAAACAGCAGGTAATTCAGTGACACAGATGAAGCCAATCCAGATCACAGAGGAAATCACCTCAGGACCTCATCTTCATGTAATCCCGTCCAGACCAGGCTCAGCTGAACGTACAGGCTGCTGCGCTTCATCCCTCTGTGCTGAGAGAATCCAGTGAGCTTCTGAAGGAACGTGACGTTTCTGACAGATGACGTCACCTGATCTCGGTGAGCCTTTAGTTACAGAACGTGTGAGAATTTCAAAGCTCCTCAGTAGGAGTGGATGGGGTTTCACACGGCTCGATGAAAGACAACCAGCACTTAAGAGGCTGATAACATCACTGCGCTTACGAGTCGTGTGTACGTCGTTTTGAGACAACCAAATGACTGTTAGCTCGTAAACGCTCTGAGAACTTAGTCAGAGATTAAAATTTCACGAGGGGAATAACTTACTTCACAGGCGAACACACAGGCGAGCAGCACCATTCAAAATATTGCAAAATTAATGAGGGTTTTTAAACACGACCCGTTTCAATCAGTGGAAATGAGACACAGAAACAGTTATCAGTCCGCTGGGCAACAAAGGAGCATTCAACAGAGCATTCACTCATAACGTGCCATAAACGCTGTCCTGGGATGTTGTGTAATGAAGGAACCATAAATCCTGGAATTCTATCAGATTACTCTGCTGCCCCAAATAAATACAGAAGCCCAGTGTGATCATATTTAACCTCGACTCCAAAAGAAATTGAAGCAGCGTGACCCAGACCTGAGAGACCCTGTGGTGAAGTTCTGGATGACCTTCCTCATCATCTCTACACTGCAAGCCCAGCCAGTATCTGTACTTCAATAATCAAATTATAATGACTTCATTAGTCACAGTTGGTTCTCGCTTATGAGCTTCTATTTTTTTTGTATAATATTTTCATGTTATAAACATACACAGACCAGCCATAACATTAAAACCACTGACAGCTGAAGTGAACAGCACTGATGATCAGGGTCCAGTGGTTCCTGTCTAGAGGTGGATCTACATATTAGGCAGTGAGTGAACAGTCAGTTCTTGAAGGTGATGAAGGTGACAATGCAGGAAAACATGAACAAGCGTAACAATCTGAAGAACCAAACTGTGATAAATAGATTGATGTATAGATACTGTTGCATAAAAATCTTGTATCTCCAATTTTGTAATTTCACACTTTCTCTCTAATATGAATCTGCAGCTGTTCTTTATACTGTATCAGAATTTCATGAATGGACCAATAGAAATGCTCCAAAACGAGTTACGAATAAAAAAATCTTTTTAACATTGACTTCCATTGTAAGTTAAGAAGGTTCTTTCCTCCTCCTGTAAAGTTGACATATGTATATATACACAAACACATATATATATATATATATATATATATATATATATATATATATATATATATATATATATATATATATATGTATGGGCCATGCAATACTTGTTTTCAACAATATTTTCGATACAACAACAATAAGAAGTGTCTCAGATTTGGAACAGATAAATAAAGATTCACTAATAGAACATTTTTAAAGTCTGCCGCACCACCCTTTAACAAACTAAACCCTCCAATCACAAACTGGAAATATTGCCTTAAACTTCAATTTAAATTATCTCTTTTTTTACTGCATTACACCTTCAGTAGGATATAAATAAGTGTAGATGTGATTCTGATTATGATCATTTTGTTTAAGTAGTCTGTTTCCCCACAGCTGACAAGATTATTTTTTAAGCCTATATTTTGAGTGATAACTATTTATAGCCTACTACTGTCCATTATAGGCTTAAACGTATTCAGCACAACTAGGACTGCATGATTATATATATATATATATATATATATATATATATATATATATATATATAAGCTGACATTGCAAAGTTTTTTTTCTTGATATTATATATATATATAT
Source organism: Salminus brasiliensis (assembly GCF_030463535.1). Taxonomy (NCBI): domain Eukaryota; kingdom Metazoa; phylum Chordata; class Actinopteri; order Characiformes; family Bryconidae; genus Salminus; species Salminus brasiliensis. Next base: position 911,877 of record NC_132894.1, on the reverse strand, counting down.
ATATATATATATATATACATACAGTAATTTTCACCAGATTACCGCAGTAGTCTTTGGTCCAACATGTTATTATAATGATAATGTGCTTTGTGTATCCGAGACTGAAATAAAATACATGATATTGGGCAGATATTATCAAATATAACAATTCTTTTTGTATTAAAAGCTGCCATTTAATTAATTTTGACTTTCATGACATTGCATCCCTGCTATGTGATTATTGCTCACATGCAATGACAATACTGAAACGATACACTGTATCTGCCCTCAACACAACCTATAATCATTAAGAAAATATCAAAGAATTAATCAAATTCCCTACAGATGGTGGAACTGACTCTCTGATCTGAACCTGGCAGATTGGCCCATTTTCAGCCCCAAACTAAGCTAAACCAGACGCTCAGCGCAGCTCCTGAATGTGACCAGGCCTCTAACCAGCCTCTCTCTACGCTGTCCTTCCTCTCACTGGTCATTGAACTGGTTTACTGTCAGGCTCCACCCACTCTCGGCATGCCCCTGACCTTGCTGGTCAGCGTGACGCTGCTTCCTTTTGGCTCCAGAAACCCAAACATCATCTGTCAGATGCTGCGGTTCGACTCCAGGTCACCGAGATGACATCTGACCACATGTTTCTTCCAGCTGGTGATTAGATGGCACATTCTAAACCAGTGCCAATACATCCCCGCCAGAACAAGCTTCCCTGATGTTCCTGGAATAGGATGGGTAAGGTTGGATGGAGCGCTCTATCCAAATCAGTTCAAGACCAGCCAGATTGAGAGGTAAATGATTGAAAGCCCAATTACAGAGGCTGCACCTGGCTTCATATGAGTGGACTGTAAAAACGCATGCTGTGGAATCCCTAAAATGGCAACGAGATGTTCTGCGGTCGCTAACACAGTTCCAGTATACCCCTTTACATGACGTGACGTATTTCTGTTCCGAGCACACTTTTTTCCGTTTATGAATCTCATGATGACACATTTCCGCTGTTTGTTGGCCCAACAAACATGGGAGTGGAAACTGTTAAATAAATAAATGATTATTTTCCCACTACAGATTAAAAACACTGGTTTAAAATCAAATGTCTTTTCTTTTTGTCTGAAGAGCAAATTCAGAGGCAGGCAGCAGTGCGCGCCCAAAGAGCTTCTTCTGCGTTGGATAGTGGTGCAGAATTCAGGCCCAAAATGTAAAAATCACTTCATCTGTTGAGCTGCAGAGTGACCCAGGCAGTAGGACTTTTACTTTCTGCACCTCTGGCATTTGCAAGATAAAAGCTCAGAAGGGGCAATATGATGTGATTTCAGATAAAATGACTGTTATTGAGACACACACTAGACAGATGTTGGCTCACGTCAGAAAAACAAAATGTTTGGCTGCTGTATTTAGTTTCCAAGCACTAATCTCCTCCAGTGGATCCTAAAAACCTTCTGAATCGCTACAGAAAAACTGGATAATCAAGACAAACCTGGTTTTATCTTCTTCTTCACACAGTTTTCAGAGCAACACCATCAGCTTTCTAAAAAGGTTAGCTTCACCTCGTATAAGACGGCAGAACTGTAATAACAGGACTGCATTCCTCCTCCAGAACAGCGTCTGAAGTGTACTTGAGGTTTTTGGCGATGAGCAAGTCTTCTCAGTCTAAAACGATGGCATCATCCATGGCAGAGCTTAGCAAAAACGAGCTGCTGGCTAACCAGGAAAGCGTGCGCTGAGTTTCAGTGGGCGCAGCAGCGTGTGAAAACCTCGGTTCTAACTGACAGCCAACCAAACATCATCAAACACGAGCAAACACGAATTCAACCTAACGCATGTCGAGTTCGACAGCCGAGGCGCACCAGCCCAACACCTGTGTTTGTTCGTGTATTCGTCCGGCCGCTGTGCTCTGCCTTTTACCATGATGGACCTCATCGTCCGCACAAACTGCACAAATAAGAAAACACTGGGGAACATCAGAACCTTCTCAAAAACTGTGCAAGTGGATTTTCAGGAGAACGTTCTTCCTAAGGACAGTTGGTGTCAAAGGCCCGATGACTTTACATCATCCTGATTCAAATATTTTCATCAGTTTCTCAACAACTGTGAACTGTAATACATCATATATTCCATTAACGCAGGACATTTCATTACTGTGAAACCGATACACTCGTCTGCATCAGTTTCTTTTTTTCAGCGTAGAAGAACCGGCCACTCGGCCATGACATTTGAAGAGTTTGGTGGAATCTCAAGTTCTTCAGCTCCAAAAGCAGCAAGAGGCTGAGGAGAAAAAGGGACTAACCCAAGCCGACCATGGGAAAGCTGTGGGTGGATGGAGCGCCAAGACAACACTGAGACTTTAGTCTTTGACCCTGACAATTACTAATAATGTATCAGTGGGAACTGCATTCAGAAACTTTGATCGACGTAATCTTGCCCATATCGGTTACTCCGTCAGTACTTTCCTCACTTTGTGTTCATGTACTGTCCTCTTAAAAACATACTGTTGTGTGTGTAGTCACGTGACTCCGTCCTGCCCAGTCTGGAGGAGAACTTCAACCCTGAGCCGACTGAGCGACTCCAGCAGCTGATATAATCGTTAATGAACTCGATGATGACTCAACTGATAATCGATGTCAAATAATTTAATTAACTGTAATATCGATTTGATCAATATATTGGTATTGATTAGTGGATCTGGATTGGAGCCGATTCACGAAAATTTTATTTTAATCCTGATTCAGTTTAGATTCTTTGTTTTTACCGCTGTGTTCTAACAGAGCACCCTTAGGCATCCGCTCAGCGTCATTATTGGACATTATTCCCAGCCGGCAGCAGTGAGGAGCGTTCCCAGAAGGTTTTAAGACAGTCTACAGTGCGGATTTTCCAGAGGAACATGAGAACTTAGCGTAATATCTGTGGTTCTAGTTTAGCTTTGACTGTGTTCGAGATGCTTTTTCTCCAGGCGTTCTCTGCCGTTTTTGCCCACGCCTTCTAAACCATGTGGGGAAACAGTGTTGTCATATTTTCTGTCTCCTCAGCTTGTTCTGACTCTATGGTCACATTAGGTAATTTCTGCCGTTTCTCCAGTATTGCTCAGCCTCGACACAAGGAAATTTCCCCGAAATCCCAGAACTTCCAACTGGTCTTTCAAAGCAAACACGGAAATACTGACTAGAATCACACAACTGTCCTTTTCACTTCCTCTACCAAAAACACCCCTTCATAGCAAACCCTGTGGTTGAACAAAGCTCATTCATCAAGCTTCTGTTGGTGCTTTCCTTCAGAAGACAAGTGCTGAGGAGATCAGGGTTCATATCTACCGAAGTTTTAAACCGCTGCAGTTTTCCAATTGAACAGGCAGGCTCTAGGCATCCCTGACTGCAGTATATTAAACCGTATAGGTCTTAATGTTGATGATGGGGTCTGTTTTCGGCCTCGCCTTGTCTCACCTGCCCACTCTGTAGTCTCTTCTTTGCTCCACGTCACCTGAACACTGGCTGATCTCACCTGTATGGAATCTTAGTTTCATTATAAATGCTGGACTGTCGTTGTTGGAAGGTTTTACCCACGTTTTCTCTGAGATTACCGAGCAGTTCCTTCCTGTACTCTCCGAGTTTTGACCTGCTTTATTGTGGGACTTCATTTCTGGCTTTTCCCTTCTGGGCTTTGTTTGCTGTGCTGGTTCTGTTTTGGCTGCTTTACCTGGCGTTGTGTTTGACCTCTCTTTGGGTTGTGCCTTTGGATTATCATAGAGGTTGGTGTGGCGCAACAGATAACACCACTACCTGCCACTGAGCTACCTCACCATGTGGGAGACTGGGGTTCAATTCCCAGTCTGGGTGACTGTGCTGCGCTACACCAATAAGAGTCCTTGGGCAAGACTCCTAACACTACACTGGCCCTCCTCTGTAATACCAGTAACCTTGTAAGTCGCTCTGGATAAGAGCGTCAGCTAAATGCTGTAAATGTAAATTACTGTCGTTCTTGCTTTTAGATACATTTACGTTTTTAACCCTGTCTTTCATTTTTCACCAGGAGAATCTTCAGAGTAGTAGTTAATGAGTCACATTAGTTACTAAATATTACGTCTTAATGTTAACATGGTGTGCTATCTCCTCTTTTCTAAGGGGGTCATCGTCTTGACATGCTTGTGTTCGTTTGTTTTTGTACTGGTTTTGCCCACTGGCCGACTTTTTCGCTTCCCAGATTGCATGAGTGACTCTAAATCATTGTGGGGATGTTTCCCTTCATTCCCTGGAAGAGGGGGACTGTTTTAAGACTCATAAGGACTCTGTCTGGGCTGGATAAGTTATTTTATGCTGTGGTATGGGGAGTTTCTGACCATGTTTTTCTGGGAAACTTTGTGTGTGTTTGTAGCTAATGTGAAGCAAAAAAGTTCTATACATATTATACTTACTGTTATTACTATTATTATTACAATTATATTTATATTAACACGAACTGTAAATATCCCAGAGAAACACAAAATACTAAATTCACCCAAAACTTAAATTCACAGCAGGGCAACAATACAAATGCCACTAAAAGCCTGATAAATGAGTAGTACTGTGATTCTGTACAGTCGCTGAGATTAAGAGCAAATTGTGATTTAAAAAAATGGTCCGCCATAATACCTACACTATATTTCCAAATGTTTGAGAAGTACTGCCAATAGAATAGGACTCTCTGGATCAGATCAACATCATGACCCAATTGGCTCCATGCTGTCTAATGCCAGGCGTGAGCTAGAGGGGTATAAAGCCCCCCAGCATTGAGGAGCTGTGGAGCAGTGGAAGAACTCTGTTCTCTGGAATGATGGTGGAGGAGCTCCATCCAGTACTTATGGAGGGATGAGGTGGGGTGGTGATCAATCATCCAACATCCTGACTTTGCTTCTTCAGAATCTAGTAGAAAGTCTTCTTCTCTGGACAGTAGAGACAGTTACTCCAACAGAAGCAGGGTCAGCTCTTTTAATACCCTTGGTTTCAGAACAGGTGTCCCAATACTTTTACGATTTGACAGGCCTTGCTTGAACTTGGTGAACGTGGTTCATAAGGACACTCACAGAACTCTCAATGCTGGTCAGTGTCTTCAAAATGCAATCATTAAGAATGTTCCCACACAGATCAAACATGAAATAATTCCGGCCTCCTTTAATGAAATAACCACAGAGGCCAAAATCGTGACGTCAATCAGCTGTAATTAATTCTGTAGCTCATGGTTTATATTGAATGCACTTATGTAATCAGGCTGCTGACCTTTAAGACACCCTAACAGAGAAGACGGGAAACAATGTGCTCTGTACTGATATGCTTACAATGAGGCCAATTAATTTGACTACGAGGCTCCAATCAATGCTACACATAGAGCGGTTTACCCCAGCCGTGCCAACATAACAGCAGGGTCCTGTTCATCCTGTTGCCCCTTCAGAATGATGTCCATGTTCAGGCTTAATACGTGAAGCATTACCTAATTCTAGGTTCCAGGAATGGAGAAATGGACAGAGCTATTATCCACTGCTGCCTCAACATTTTTCACTTTCTCCATCCAGCAAAATGGGAGTGAGGGGGGGGCATAAATGAGACATGTCAAGAGCAGCCAAAAGTAACTGGACAGTGAAATAAGACTGTACCACTGTAAAGTGTCCCAGTGTGACCTCTCTGGTGTTAGCCCTGCCTTACCTAAGCTGCTTTCACACATGAGCTTTCACCTGAGAACTTACAGGTAATTAAACAGGATGGGGATAAGTGTATTGCCAAAGACCTGGCAGTACAAAACACATCACGATTTCATCGACCCTGAACAGACAGTCGTGCGAGTTATAGTTTCTTCACATTGTGCGGTATAGCGCCCCCCTGAGGTAGCTGGTGAAGTCTGTAGTGTGTTAATTAAGCAGTAAAATGTAAACATTAGAATGCTGGAGGTCTTTCTGCACACTGTCCCTACGCCTGTCTAATAACACTGACACACTGAAAACGGTCTACTAGATTCTGGAGTATTGCTGTGAGGATTTGATTGCATCCAGCAACAAGTGAAGTCAGGATGCTGGATGATGATCACCACCCCACCACATCAACTCATCCCATCCAAAGGTACTGGATAGAGATCCTTCACCATCATTACAGAGAACACAGCTCCTCCACTGCTCCACAGCTCCTCAATGCTGGGGGGCTTTATACCCCTCTAGTCCACACCTGGCATTAGACAGCATGGAGCCAGTAGGGTCATGATGTTGATCTGCTCCAGAGAGTCCTATTCTATTGGCAGTACTTCTTCTCTACAGGGACTAGACAAGCTGTGTGTGCATTTGCACATCTGTGTCAGCAATGGGTGCAGCTTAAAGTAGAAGGAGTGTCCACAAACATTTGGACATGTGGCTTACAATGTTAATTTTCAGTTGGAACAGGGAGTTACAGGACCTGTTAGATGCTGCTAACATCTTGGTGGTTCCAGATATGACAGGACACCTTCAGCCCATGTCCCGATGGGTCAGAGCTGTTTTGGAGGCACAAGGATGACCTGCACAATATTTGGCAGGTGGTTTTAATATTATGGCTGATTGGTGTACAGTACCCGATTACAGTATGGTAGACTGAGTGGTCTAGGGGATCTCACCTGTCCTCCTTTAGGAAGGGGATGGAGGGAAATAAGGGAGAGAAATGGAGAGAGCTGAAGGTCAGGATGATGGGAGGAGGAAGAGGAGAAGACCAGCTCTGAAGACCTGACCAACCATCACTACTTTTGATAACAACCCCACACCCTTAAATTTCACTCTCGGCTCGTCACAGAGGACACTAGATTATAATAGCTTTGACGTCTTTCTCTCTGGAAGCTATTTCTGCTCTGATTCAGTGACGTCAACACACACCCTGTCGTCAAGAGGACAATACGAGTCAGACTGGGGTGAAGAGCACTCGGCTGCTGGACAGCTGAAGGAGACGGAGGGAGAAAATTAGCCAGTGCACTTAAAAGACTCTACAGTCCGTCTGAAAGGACAAATCAGAGACAGTGCAGCTCCTAGAAGGCCTTATTATTCATTATTATTAGTGTTATTACTACTATTTTATTACCTTTATTAATATTACCTTTTTAACCATATTAACTGACCAACCAATACTATTTTATTAAGTTCATAAAAACTAACGTTATTAACTGTACTAATACTATTTTATTAAGTTCATAAATACTACCTTATTAATGTTATTAACTGTACTAATACTGTTTGAAAAACTTTATGAATGTTGAATTCTTAACTTTATTAATTGTAATTGTATTTACTTTATATTTTAAATGTATTTAATCACTTTGTTTATTATTTATTATGGTTCTTTTTAACAACCATAAATAATAATAATAATAATAATAATAATGATATACATTTATTTATTATATTATTTATTATTGGTTATTATTTATTCCAATAAATTCCAATATTCCGTTTTTAAGTTAACATTATTAACTGTACTAACTTTATGAATGTTGAATTCTTAACTTTAATAATTGTAATTGTATTTACTTTATATTTTAAATGTATTTAATCACTTTGTTTATTATTTATTATGGTTCTTTTTAACAACCATAAATAATAATAATAATAATAATAATAATAATGATATACATTTATTTATTATATTATTTATTATTGGTTATTATTTATTCCAATAAATTCCAATATTCCGTTTTTAAGTTAACATTATTAACTGTACTAACTTTATGAATGTTGAATTCTTAACTTTAATAATTGTAATTGTATTTACTTTATATTTTAAATGTATTTAATCACTTTGTTTATTCTTGTTTATTTGGTTCTTTTTACAACCATAAATAATAATAATAATAATAATAATAATAATAATAATAATGATATATATTTATTTATTATATTATTTATTATTGGTTATTATTTATTATTCTAATTCTATTTAACTCATGTTATTGTTAATGCTATTAATGTCGTTTACTAAAAGTACCGTATTATCTTTAATATGGTATATTTCTATGACAGTATACCATATTAACATAATATGTAATATATAATAACTAAATATTAACTTAATACTAATACTGTCTTACTTATACTACTGTCTTCATTCCTGCTAATCTAAACTGTATTAATGGTTTGCACTGAGACGTATTTTAGAGAGAGAGAGAGAGCGAGAGACAGAGAGAGAGACAGTGGGCCTCTACTAAGGAAGGAAAACACAGCTGGGTTAGACCCGCCCAGCACGGCCAACTGAACAGGAACATCTCACAAATCTCGCTGATTCTCATTAAAGAACAAACCGCACTGATATCATCAGCAGCACGTTACTGTAACTCAGCTCACACTCACTCAGCCCTACTTAACCCCTTAAACCCTCAGAGTCTGTGGGGGGCTTACCTGCTCTTACACACACTCCCTACACACTCTGTTCATTACAGAACAAAATACGAATAAAATTCATTCATGTTGTTAATGAAGAATAAATAATGATTTTTTTATTAATAATAATAGAGTATTTTATTTATTCTGCATCACAGAAAACTGAACGTCAGCATCCTCTCTCTTCCACTTTGAAAGAAGAGTGTTCTAATATTTGTTTATTAATGGTTTATTAAACTGTCCATCAATAACCACTTAATGATTAATTAACACTACAACACGTGTAACAACTGTAAATGAGGTCCAAACATAAACATCAACAATGCTGAAAATGCAAACCTTTATTAAACTACATAATTAACTTTATTAAAATTATTTTATTACCATTATTAATCATATCTAATTACCTTCAATAATGTTTTCTCATTATTTCTCTTGATCCTACCGTATTACCTGTATTAATGCTAACCTGCTAACTTTATTAACACTGTCTGTTAACTTTAATAGTTACATTATTTTATTGTATTAGTGTTAAACTATTAACCATATTAATGCAGCTTTATTAACTTTGTTAAGACAAGACAGACCAAACATTCAGCATTTGTCCCATCAGTGCAGCAAACACACACATACCCCCTAGTGAACAAGGACCATACAGACTCATTCAGACTCATACGGACTCGTACAGACTTATTCAGACGCATACAGACTCATACAGACTTATTCAGACTCAGACAGACTTATTCAGACTTGTTCAGACTCAAACAGACTCATACAGACTCATACAGACTTATTCAGACTCATACAGACTCATTCAGACTCATTCAGACTCATACAGACTCTTTCAGACTCATTCAGACTTATTCAGACTCAGACTCATACAGACTCATACAGACTTATTCAGACTCATACAGACTCATTCAGACTCATACAGACTCATTCAGACTTATTCAGACTCAGACTCATACAGACTCATTCAGACTCATACAGACTCATACAGACTCATTCAGACTTATTCAGACTCAGACTCATACAGACTCATTCAGACTTATTCAGACTCATACAGACTCATTCAGACTCATACAGACTCATACAGACTTATTCAGACTCATACAGACTCATTCAGACTCATACAGACTTATTCAGACTCATACAGACTCATACAGACTTATTCAGACTCATACAGACTCATTCAGACTCATACAGACTTATTCAGACTCAGACTCGTTCAGACTTGTTCAGACTCGTTCAGACTCAAACAGACTCATACAGACTCATACAGACTTATTCAGACTCATACAGACTCATTCAGACTCATACAGACTCATTCAGACTTATTCAGACTCATACAGACTCATTCAGACTCATTCAGACTCATTCAGACTCATACAGACTCGTTCAGACTTGTTCAGACTCATACAGACTCATTCAGACTCAAACAGACTCATTCAGGCTCATTTATGATTAATTATACTACTGTATTTACATTTCTAATACTACCCACTGACTGTAGAGAACATGGACAGCACACCATCTCTCATAAGTGAAGCCACCACAGGTCTGGCTGGTTGCAGTATTATGTACGGCTCCACCCATCCCCTATGTTTCAGTGGGAAAACAACTCCTATTTTCCACCTCATTTCCCTCCTCTAAACAGTCTCTCCATCTCCAGTGTCTCCAAAGTCCAGCAGTTAGTCTCCCTGTGCTGATATGGACCCAATTTGTATTTTCCCCAGAAATCAGTTTAACCCTTACTCTGCTCGAACATGAGAAGGCGGGGCTGCACTTTTACCGTTGGAGCACTGCTCCATTTACTGGACAGACTGGGAGTCCAGGGGGAAATCCGCTCTGCTTCTGCACTGGAGGCTCAGTGAAGACGGTCTGAGACACTGAGGCTCGATCTGGGAGAAGGAGAATCTGACACCGCCTCTGGTCTCTACTGAGCAGACTCTGGTTGTAAATTTGACAACATGGAGGACAGTTCTGGCCTTGATTCTACAGAACGGAAGGGAACAGAACGGAACCACGGCGTATTACCTCTAATACCTCCATCAGTGCAGCTGTGTCAACTTTATTACCACTTCAGCCACAAGCTAATCTGACACAGTGACATAATAAGATTAATTTATTTATTAATACTTTATTTATTTATTAATGCTCACTCAAATATTTAAAAACTAGGACTGAATCTTATCAGTTCCGGACAGCACTAGATTAGCTCAACCCAAACGTTTGAGCCTGTTCTCCACACCTTACAGGAGTGACGCAATGCTGAAAGCCGAGAAAGCCCGAAAACTAAAGTTGGAACCAATAACAAATGACTTGACAACAAGAGCCCAAATCCAGCCCAGTCCGCTTATCCGCTGTAACAGGAGCCAACTTTTCTGACCGTTCTGCAGAAATGTTTCATCACAACAGTTCTGAGGAAGCTCAAACTACTTCCTAAGAACAACCCGTCTACCAGGGAAGTGAGCGGAAGGAGGAGCCAAAACAGATCCGTGTCTCTTCTGTGTTCGCTCAGAGCATCCCAAAGCTGTGAATCACGCCGGGGGCCTGTCCTCTCCCACAAGCTCAGACTCGTCCAGCTCTCTCTGTCTGACTGGCTCAAAGCCTCTCTCTCACTTTCTGTTTCAGACACACTTCACATTTCACCTGGATCCACAGTCAGAACGAAAACAATCCAACACGGGTTTCAACAGATGTACATCAGATACGAGCAATACGAGAGTCTGACCCCTCTCTATGACCCAGTATGAGGCAATATGATCAGCTTACAGCCGTCTGGTGGAATTATAGCATTATCATATACACTCTCAGCTTTCAGAGGGACTGTTTACTTACTGTTTACTAAAAACTCCAAAGCAAAAAATAAAACTCTCGTTATAATTATTCTCATTATACAAATAAACATATACATTCAAACACATATGAAAAATATAAGAGAATAGTATGAGCTACTGTCATAATTATGACAAAGAACGTATTATGTTAATATATGAAAGTATCCTGGTGTTTTGAGATATATTGTAAAATAAATGGCATTATGTCATAATTATGACATGGACTATATTGTTATTATGAGATATCATCAATACTATAAAATAAACATCTAATTATTATGACAAAATATCTTGCTATTATGAGATTTGTTGTAAACAAATGACTAATTATGATAAAAACCTGCCCAATATCACAGAACATGTTGTAATTTAAAGTATTTGAGTATTCTAAGATATGTTATATGATATGTAAAAAACTATATGAATATAATATAACATCTTGTGGTTAAGAGGCATTATTTTGTTATTATGAGAGATTATGTCATAGTTCTCATGAGAAAATAACTTCTGAGGATGATGAGGAATGATGTCATAAAGCCAACATGTGTTGTAGTTGTATGTTGGGACATTATCTTGCTATTATGAGACTTTGTTGTAAAAACATACATATACGTATATGTTTTTATGACGTAAAAACATAGTATATCATGAAAATTATATCATGGAACATCTTTTAATTATCAGAAAGTATCTTGTTATTGTTAAAAGTACATACACACTATACTGTATATACTATATACATCCAGTTATGACACACAGTATCTTGTAATTACGAGAAAGCATTTCAATATTAAGAGATTTTGCTGAGGAGACTCTATATTTATATATATATATTAGACATAAATGAGTTTATTAATATGACCTAAAACAGGAAGCTGAGCTCAGTTCAGTACTAGAGGAGTCACCTACACCTACTGTTCAGCTTTACACTGAACAAACTGACTGTATAAAAAGGGTAATATTGTTAATAAGGATAATAATGTTAATAAGGATAATATTGCCTCCATTACTCCTAAGATAGTTTTGCTGGTTTGGCTAAGCAAACGCATACATTTCAAAAGCTGTGGCAAATCCAGATCCAGAAAGTCAAAGTCCGCCCCAGTGTTTCCTTACAGCCGCCTGGGCAGCTCTACTCCGCCCGGCTGCCGCAGCTCAGCCCCCGCAGCTGGAACTAAATCCAGGAGCAGATTTCCACTCCCTGGATCCGGATTTTTCACCGTTACATTTCAGCAGCTTTCACAACTTTATTAAACACTGAAAAGTTTAACAAGACGATCAACAAGTATCAGAAAAGTCTCCAGTGACGACCTGAGGAAGATTACTGAGGAATAAAGAAGCAGAAACCTTCTTCTCAGATCCGCTCAGGCTGCGAGGTTCAGGCGGTAGCTGTCAGTTAAACCCCCAGAGCGAGAATTCCGCCACTGAGGACCGTATGAACTCTCCCCGCGACCATAACAGCTGGATCCATCCTCTTACCTTCAGCAAAACAGCCGCTCAGTCTGGCGATCACAGCTCCCAGAAGTGTATCGGACTACCTCGGCTGAACAGACGACAGTGTGTCTCTCCGTCCTCCCTGTGAGAGCCGCTGCTGCCGCCGCTGCGCTGTTCCTCACTGCTGGGGCGACGAGGCCATTTTGAACTGAAAGCCGATACTTCCGCCACCCTCAGGCCGCGGGGCAGCGCTGCGCTCACCCCTCACAGATCTCCCCGCGCCACCTTAAACACGCTACAGTGGCAGTCTGGCGCCGCTGCAGCTGCTCATATGGCTCTATGGCAGTATTTAAGGTGGAACGGAAAATTAATGAGTCTCAACATCAACATAGATTTTGAAAGCTGGAGAGAAAAATAAATAAAGAAACAGTTACATTTAAACTTTATTAATATTAACTGGTTGACTATACCTATTAATGCTAACTGTATTTTCTTTATTTCCATTTTTCATTTGAACTTTATTAATATTAACTGGTTGACTATACCTATTAATGCTAATCCAGTAACTGTATTTTCTTTATTTCCATTTTTCATTTGAATTAACAACTTTATTAATATTCACTGATTGGCTAAACGTGCATTATTTTCTTTTACTTATTATTAAAGTATTAATTACCTACTTAGCTAGCTTTTTAATGTTCCATTTTACCTTTATCTTATTAACCATATTTATTATTCTTCTTAAGTTGGATATTTTTATTATAAAACGTTTTTTATTTCCTTATTAATATTATTATTAATATTACTATTATTGTTGTTTCAGCTGCTTTTTAAGAAGCAATCTCTCCTACAGTTTTCGAGATATCATCACTACACCATTCTAACACAATTAATGCAACCAACAGATAACCCTAACAACATCTTAGTAACCACCTAGCAATGGCTTAGCAATCAAAAGCTGTACCATAGCAACACCTTAGCAACCAACAGCTATACCACAGCAACACCTTAGCAACCAACAGCTATACCATAGCAACACCTTAGTGACCACCTAACAATAGCTTAGCAATCAAAAGCTGTACCATAGCAACACCTTAGCAACCAACAGCTATACCACAGCAACACCTTAGCAACCAACAGCTATACCATAGCAACACCTTAGTGACCACCTAACAATAGCTTAGCAATCAAAAGCTGTACCATAGCAACACCTTAGCAACCAACAGTTATGCCATAGCAATACCTTAGCAACAACCCAGCACTCCTTAGCACAGTTATACCATAGCAACACCCTAAAAACTAGAACCTATATCACAGCTACACTGCTGAGCTGCAATCACACTTTAATTTTCTTCATTATTTATTATATAACTATAATCATTTATATTATTATTATCATTCCACATGTTTTTGTAAGACGCTTCTTCTCCTACAGAATGCATATTTTGGATAAGTGCAATAGTATTCGTACAGGAAGTGTCAACAAAAAATATTGTGGCCGAAACTCTTCTTCAGAAATGCAAAAACCTTCTAACTCCTCTACAGATCACGGTGTTCCACTTACAGACGGCAAAGTTGGCAACATAACGTAGTTTTATGCTTTTCAAAGGTTATTACTTCATTAACTGCATTAATATTAACAACCATATTCACCATTAATGTTGGACACATACGGAATATGCCCACCGCCTTTAACCCATCCATGCACACACACACACACACACACACACACACACAGTGACAGTGAGCACACACACACACAGCTGGAGCAGCTGTCACTGAGCAGAGCCCTCCACCCTTCCTGCTCCCTGACCCAACGGCCCAACGGCCCAACGGCCCAACAACCAACTAACTGCTGAGCCAGCTTCACCCCCACCATTAACCTTATTAACCTTATTAACCTTATTTACGCTCCCTTATTAACTTCATTAATGCTAACTGTCTACATCTATTCATGCTAACATATTTACTTTATTAACGCTAACGGAATAACTGTATTATACTAACCAGTTAACTTCATTAATGCTAACCTGTGAATGTTACAATGTTATTAATGATCGTTTGTAAACTTTATTCATACAAACCTGTTAACTTCACTGATGCTAATTTTAATACCTTTTTAAATGCTAATCAGCCAAGTTTTAAAAGCTAACCTGTAAACGTTAATATTGTTAACTGATCTATTAATCTATAATCTATTAATGCTTTTATAGACATTTGTTAAAGGTGTGAAGGCTTGTTATAAGACAGGAATGTTATAAGAGGTTGTGGGTCAGTTTTGTAGGATATGTTCACTTTATTAACGTCCCCTAAAGCAGATCATAATAAGTAATTATGGGCTTTTTATTATTATAGAATTGTATAGTTTTGTAGAATAAAAGAACTGTTTCACATAAAGCAAAAACCTGTGTTCACAGAGAGCCTAAAGACACTACAGGACCCAGCCTAAATAAGAGTAGTGAACTATGATGGTATGACGCCACCTAAAGGCCTAAACATGGACTGTTCCTACAGGCACGGTCGGGCACAGAGCTGTTACACACAGCAATAGAGGACATGTAGCTCCTGTAGTAATCTGTGGGGTAATAACTTCCATTGACTGTTAGCCACATTAGCTCCAGTGCTAATTGGTGGAATATATGTTTTTATACCTTGCTAGCCACATTATCATGTAGCTCCAGTGCTAACTGGTGAGGTAAAAGTTTCCATGAGATGTTAACTAAATCAGCCTCATAGCTGAAGTGTAAAACCAACAGCGCAAAACTTCAAACAGCAAAGACGACTTTACTGATGAACTACGTTTTATTTTGGATGAGAAAAAAATGATGCAATTTCATTTTATAGTGAACCATTCCATTTTCTTGCCGCTGCCGCCGTTGACTTTATCATAAGAGGCTCTGTGAATCTCTGTAAAGCTGTTTTGGGACCAAGCTTGTTGTAAAAAATGATAAATAATAAAAAACTAAATTGATTCAAAAGCTGTTATTTAAGTGAATTACAGTGTATCACAAAAGTGAGTACACCCCTCACATTTCTGCAGATATGTAAGTATATCTTTTCAAGGGACAACACTGACAAAATGACACTTTGACATGATGAAAAATCGTCTGTGTGCAGCTTGAAGTGTCTGAATTTTGTTTGGCCACCATTATTTTCCAGGACTGCCTTAACTCTCCTGGGCATGGAGTTTACCAGAGCTTCACAGGTTGCCACTGGATGCTTTTCCACTCCTCCATGACGACATCACGGAGCTGGCGGATATTCGAGACTTTGCGCTCCTCCACCTTCCGCTTGAGGACGCCCCATTGATGTTCTACTGGATTTAGGCCTGGAGACATGCTTGGCCAGTCCATCACTTTTACCCTCAGCCTCTTCAACAAAGCAGTGGTCGTCTTAGAGGTGTGTTTGGGGTCATTATCATGCTGGAACACTGACCTGTGACCCAGTTTCCGGAGGGAGGGGATCATGCTCTGCTTCAGTATTTCACAGAACATATTGGAGTTCATCTGTCCCTCAATGAAATGTAACTCCCCAACACCTGCTGCACTCATGCAGCCCCAGACCATGGCATTTCCACCACCATGCTTGACTGTAGGCACGACACACTTATCTTTGTACTCCTCACCTAACTGCCCCCACACATGCTTGAGACCATCTGAACCAAACAAATTAATCTTGGTCTCATCAGACCATAGGGCATGGTTCCAGTAATCCATGTCTTTTGTTGACATGTCTTCAGCAAGCTGTTTGCGGGCTTTCTTGTGTACAGACTTCAGAAGAGGCTTCCTTCTGGGGTGACCGCCATGCAGACCAGTTTGATGTAGTGTGTGGCGTATGGTCTGAGCACTGACAGGCTGACCCCCCACCTCTTCAATCTCTGCAGCAACGCTGACAGCACTTCTTTCAAAGACAGCTTTTGGATGTGACGCTGAGCACGTGCACTCAGCTTCTTTGGACGACCAACGCAAGGTCTGTTCTGAGTGGACGCTGCACTTTTACAATGCTGGATGATCTTGGCCACTGTGCTGCAGCTCAGTTTCAGGGTGTTGGCCATCTTCTTGCAGCCTTGGTCATCTTCATGTAGGGCAACAATTCGTATTTTAAGATCCTCAGAGAGTTCTTTGCCATGAGGTGCCATGTTGGAACTTTCAGTGAGCAGTATGAGAGAGTGTGAGAGCTGTACTACAAAACTGAACACACCTGCTCCCTATGCCCACCTGAGACCTAGTAACACTAACAGTCACATGACATTTTGGAGGGAAAATGACAAGCAGTGCTCAATTTGGTCATTTAGGGGTGTTGCCGGTGGTTTAGACATTAATGGCTGTATATTGAGTAATACTGAAGGAAGAATAAATTTACACTGTTATATAAGCTGCACACAGACGACTTTTCATTGTGTCAAAGTGTCATTTTGTCAGTGTTGTCCCAAGAAAAGATACTTATCATAGAAATGTGAGGGGTGTACTCACTTTTGTGATACACTGTATACCTGCGCCTGAAGTAGGCCTGTTTTCATAATTATAATCCCAAACTGAAGAACAGTAGTGACATTTAAATCTAGGCTTATGCACTCATGCAACTGTGACGTGGCCGTGTGAGACCCGGACTAATTCGGATTATGACAAAAGCAAAATATGCGACTTTTCCCAAAAAAACCCTTTAAACTGGTTCAGCTATGCAGAGCATTCCAGTATAACTCTGCTGCTCCTCCAGAGAGCTCTCACGGTAGGTCTTAGAGGTTCTATCAATGATAAAGAAGCAAACTGTTCTCTGTTTTTCTGACTGAGATTAGATAAAACTGCTGTTGCTTTTCACTCTAATGAGCCAATTTTCTTCACAGTGCTACGAAGAGTTGCCAACAGACACCTGGACCTAATAGACTGACTGTTTGCCCCTCAGGCAAGATGGTGCAGGAAATTTGCGTTTTCTTATTTTCTTTCACAGCCCTTGGTGTGCTTCAAATCATGAACACGGTTCCAGCATTTCAAGAGTAAGTCTTCACTTTTTTTTCTATTAATGACTTTTCCAAATGGGAAACAGCCGGACTGCACAGCTAGCTCAGTTTATGGATCATATGCATCAACATGGCGAGTCATTTTTATTAATATAGCACCTCTAAATTCAACCAAAGCCAACAGACGTGCTGCACAAACCAAGCATGTCAAAAATACTTAAACAAATGTATTAATGGAGCAAGACATTAAGACAGGGCAGATCAACAAGTCACACATTTCAATGGACCTTTAGAAGACTCTGTACAGTACAGTGGTGAACGGTGGGAGAAGATCTTATAAGTAGGTGGGCTCTTAATTAATTTGGTGCCCACCACAGAAAAGGCATCACCCTGTAATCTCAAGCAAGACTGGGAAATAGATAACAGATGCCCGAAGATCTTCTAGAAGAACTATAAAAGTGATAGTGGTAGTTTTACTGTATCCTGTGCTGGTAACCAGTGAAGGGAGGTCAGAACTGGACAACTAGCTGCTGTGGTTTGGACCAGACAGAGTTCTCCAAGACTGAAGATGAGATGTGACTGTTACCATATCTATGTTTGGTCTGAACAGGGACAAGAGTTGGGATTGCATGTTTTGGGGGGTGTTTATCACTGTCTGCCACCAGGGGGCAATAAGAGCATTTAGAACTAGTGATTCACATCCCAGTAGCCTGTGGTGCTCTAAGCTTAAAATTATAAAACACAGCATTTTGAGAAGCAGTTCTGAGAGGCAAAAAAGAACAGAGAGGCTCCTAGAGAAAAAGTGACTTCAAAAAAAAGTTAAAATCAGTTAAACTGAGTTAGACCGATTTCATGTCATGCTAACACGCTAACTACGCTGATTATGAGATTGTTTTGTGTTCGGTCTTTAAAGTCGAGGAGCATTCAGAGAACAGGAGTGTATTTGTGCCGTGACTGTTGGTGTTTTGCTGTTCATATGACCAGACAAAGCTCCAGAGCAACCTTTAACCACATAGTGGGATTACTGGGGTTGTTGGAAATGTCATACGATGTCAGGTCTGGAGTATATTTGCACAGATTAAAACCTGTTTTACAGAGGTTTTAGCACCATGGAAAGCCAGGTCATAGAGTCATCTGCAAATAACACTGTATCTGCACTGCGGCCTCCAACCATGAGTCTATATTTACAACACTGTCCCTCTGAACTGATCTCTTTTGGGAAGCACAGACAGTGTACTTACACAAATGAATGGGAATCGATAGAAAAATGGCCCGGTTGTAATTTGCCTACTAATTTAACAATGTACTGTTGAACCTGCAGGCCTACAGTCATCATGCAGACTGGACTTGGTGTCTTACTGGTCGTTTTCCTCCTCATCTACCTCGCCACCCGCTACAATCCACCAAAGGATCTTTTGTTCTATGGTATGAGTTTCGTCATCACTAATCACTAATCTCTCGATTCTTTCAGTTGCTCTCAAGATATCTCAAACACCAATAAGCCATGCCTACTGTTCCATACGTCACCTGGAATTTGTTCTGTCCAATGAGAAATGTCAGAAATCTTTAGCGAGACAGAAAACAAAGTTTTATTTAGTAACAGGGGAAGGTAGGTCACACATCTACATGAAAGGCTCTCATTGTGTATTCATTTAGCAAAGCAGATTACCTTGATCAGGATCTTTGGAAAGCTGTGACCCAAACTGGCATTCCAGTGGAATGACTCACCACCAGAACGTAAGAACCTGCACTGCCTGGCATCCCAGTTCATGCTGTACCCGGTTTTAGGACACAACACAGACAGCATAGCCTACTGCAATTATGTCGCTATTATACACCAATCAGCCACCAGCCTAATACTGTGTAGATCCTGTCGATGCATGGACTCTACAAGAGCTCTGAAGGTGTCCTGAGGTATCTGGCATTAAGACCAAAATGTCAGCAGCAGATCCTGTATGTTATAAGAAGGGACTTCCATAAGCCTCCATTGCTGAGCTTTAGGTGCCCATGATCCTCAGTTGTCCATCCTTGAAGCACTTCTGGTAGGTACTGACCACTGCATACTGGGAGAGAACACCCCACAAGACCTGCCTGATGTTCGGGAGATGTTCTGACCCAGTCATTGTCTAGAACATCACAGTCTGGTTCTTGTCAAAGTGTCTCAGATTCTTAGCTTGTCCATTTTTCCTGCTTCATCACCTTCGAGAACTGACTGTTCACTCACTGCCTAATATGTAGATCCAGTCCTTGACAGGAGTCAATGGAGCCTGCCAGTGTTTTTAATGTATTGGCTCATCAGTGTATAGTGACTGTACCATTTCCCCTGCATTTCCCCAGCCGTAACACTGATATACGAGGTGGTGTTATTTCTACAGCAGCTTCAGTGTAAGATGGCTCAAAGTCACCTGGTGCACCGCAGAACGTAATGCTAATCCCCTGCTAGGATGGGGGAATCGATAGAGCCTATCTCACCTGTTAGCTAGGTAAGCTAAACCAAGCCCTCCTGGGGATTAGAGGGGCATATCTCCAGCAGAATGAGGCAGAAAGAGTCAGACAGAGAGAATGCTCCTATCAGGCAGTATATCAGTGCTCAGCAGAGCCGTCTCACACACCGGCAGCGCGGCTCTTCTCTGCTCGACCTCATATCAGCTAGGCCCTCCATCAGATACTTGTGGATGCCAGCATAAGGACAGTTGACAACATCTGTTCTCGCAATTCAACCATGAAATT
Organism: Salminus brasiliensis; assembly: GCF_030463535.1. Taxonomy (NCBI): domain Eukaryota; kingdom Metazoa; phylum Chordata; class Actinopteri; order Characiformes; family Bryconidae; genus Salminus; species Salminus brasiliensis. The sequence continues at coordinate 891,581 of NC_132894.1, read as the reverse complement.
GAACATCGAGGAGATATCTGCACAAATCTGTCGCACAAGCCCCACACTTCTGTTCTTGCTTGTGCTCTGTCACTTTCTTTTTCTTGTGTTTGCGTGATGTGATGAAAAAGACCTTCAGCCTTGTTTTTTGTTTGTTTTCGCTGAATTTGGGATGTAAACATGCATCTGGTTCGAGTGGCCGTTTGTGATAATATTCAGTAAAATAAGTACTTGTTTTTTTCAGTAAAAAGCAACATTTGCAGGTCATATTCAAACATGAGTCAAAAAAAGAAATAGTGCAAACAGTTGTTGTCGATAATGGCAAGATAATGACAAGGCAAGGCATGTTTATTTGTATAGCGCCCTCTATACACAGTGCTTTAAAGAAACACAGAAAAATACAGTGATATTAAAAAAGCATTAAAAAATTCCAACCTTCAAGAATTGACATAGTTTAAGATAACATGCTCGAGTCATTTTTTAGCACCTTGAGAGAAAGAGCAACAGAGTTTCACAATTTCACCCACAACTGACTAAAAACTACCGACGTCATTCCCACATAATCAATCAGATAATCAAGAGTTGAGACACGCTCCACAGCACCACCGCACCAGCTCACAGACGCCTGTGCCGGCCAACATCACTTGAAAGTAATGAGGCGAGAGAGCGCCATGTACCTACCTGGAAAATTGTGCTCTCTCTGACTCTGGACACTGATTGCATGGCTTTGGGATTCAAACTCGTGACCCCCCGGGCCATGGTGGCAGCGTATTAGTCTGCTGCACAATCTACTTCTCTGGGCATATCGTGGATATCATCAGTGCTTAAAGAACACTGACCAACTGCACGCTTCATAAAAGAGAGTGTAATTAGTGCTTATTAATTGGCTGTTTAATTGGAGGTGCAGCACATTAAGAATAGAAAAAATTCAAGTATATGAACAGCAGTTTTGAGGAATCTGCTGCTACTGATGGAATTTGTCTGCATGCTTAAATAGTGTGATAAATATCGTATATAGTGTAATGATGTTTATTGCCTGCCTTTGTTGTGGAGTCCATGCCTCGATGGGTCAAAGCTGATTTTTTTTTACTGATTTGGACATTAGTCCTGTGGTTTTAATGTTATGGCTGATCGATGTGAACATATCCTCTCAGCTCACAGACATCATTAAGCCTTTGCCGCAGTGCAAGAAATCAATAGCTGGTAAAATAATGAAGAATGTGGTCGGTGGTCACTGTGTCGGAGGGGTCATTGCGATTAGGTCTCACAATAAAATTAAGCCACTGGGTTTCGTCTGGAAATAGTCCTGCTCTGAGTTACGGGGATGAATTTAGCTGTTTGTGGAGCAGGTGTAGGCCTATTGATAAAAGCTACAATCATTTATTTTGAGAATTTGAAAAGAGCTGTGAAAGAGCGTAATTACACCGAAGACAGTCGCCTTTCTCTCTAAACCCCTGAATAACAGTAATTGGTATAACTGCAAAGCCAAGAGCTTTTGAATATCTCTCATTTCCTCAATTCCACTATTGTTTGAATCTAAGCCAACCTTTGCACTGACGTGTTTCACAATGTAGAGTCTGCCAAAACCTCTTATAACAACAGCATATTAACCCCAAGCACGTCCCATTATACCACTATAACAGCTCTTAACATTTATACCAACAGAAGTAACATAAGAACTTCAGACTGAAGGTCTGTCCGGTTGTGAAACCGATGTCTTCCTCTCCACAGTGTTCGCAGAGTTTTCCTTCACCTGTGTCATCGACATCGTAAGCGCTCTGGAATACGACGGCTTTATCTCGGGATACATGGACTTCTACCAGAAGGTGGTCAGTATCACGGTCAGGCCCAAGCTTCACTTGCGATGTTCTCTGAGCTCCGTCTGATGTTGGCTTGCCTGTCCTCCAGGGGGAGCCATACCTCGGGTCAGCATATGCCATCATGATGTGTTACTGGGATGGGATAGTGCACTTCATCATGTACCTGGTGTTGATCCGCCGCATGTCCGGCAGGTTGGGACTGTCTGGTGTTCAAAGTTGGCTCTTTTAGCTTCTTGTTGCACTGAAGCTTTTGACTAATGTGCTGATCGTACACAGAGTGGGTCGGTGGTTCTGAGCCAGTTCTGATGAATCTCCTTTTCTTTCCAGGAAGCCTTACCGCAATCTGGGCCTCTTCTGGGCTGGATCACTGTTAGCCAACATGTCTGTGTTTTTGGTGGGGATAGTTGTTGGTGAGTAAACATGCACTACATGTCCAAATGTTTGTGCACACTCCTTCTAATAAACGCATTCAGCTACTTTAATCTGCACCCATTGCTGACACAGATGTACATATGCACACACACAGCTTGTCTAGTCCCTGTAGAGAAATACTGCCAATAGAATAGGACTCTCTGGAGCAGATCAACATCATGAACCTATTGGGACCTGTGCTCTCTGGAATGATGGTGCTGCTCTTTTGAGATGAGTTGGGAATTGTGGATGAGGTGAGGTGGTACCTAAAACAATACTTTTGCTTTAGGTATTGTACGTTTTTAATGTTGAAGACTCTAAAACTGAAAAAGCATTTTTTTTAGCCATTACTTTCTTTACTGTATAGATGAATGTGTCAGATTGCGACACTGCTGTGAATCAAATTGTGATTTAATTATCCTCTAACATTGAGTGGAAAAAGGCAGAACAAATACATACAGGAAAAATTAATAATTCTACACTCGGAATTCACATTAATATAATCTCACAGGACGCATTTTTTAAGTTTCTATGAAAATGTTCCTGTACTGTAATTGGACTGCAGGTAAATATGGCTCAGACATCTATCCTGCCTTCTGGATCAACATGCCCTTCTTATTGCTGCCTATATGGGGAGCCATACACCTGTTCCAGAAACCCAGGGAGCTGCTAGTTGTTGCTGCATCTAAGGTAGGCTAATTATGTACTGTACGTTTATAATGACTGTGAAATTAAACTACACTATATGGACAAATGTTTGTGGACACCTATTCTATTGCATTCAGATACTTTAGGTTGCATCCACTACTCACACAGTGCAAATACATAGTTTTATTCCCTGCAGAGAGGTATTGTCAATACCTCCAAAATCTAGTAGGAAGCCTTCTTCTCTGAACAGTAGAGACAGTTACTCCAACAGAAGCAGAATCAACTCTTTTTAACACCCTTTCAGAAGAAACAATGAATGAGCAGTTGTCCCAATACTTTTGTCCATATGGTGTAATTCATGTGTCAGACAAAGGTCTAAATATCCTGATGGTCATGTACTGTAGGCAGAACGTGAACAAAAGAAAGCTCTGATCTGGCGTCCTCTGGACCTTCTGCTCGTGATCTACCTTCTGGGCATCATGGCCTTCACACTTTTCAGAGGACTGGTGAGTCAAGGTTCTTAGACATCTTACTGGCCCATCTTTTGATGGTGCTGCCTTTGAGATGACCAGATTCTTAGACTCTAAGGAATACAAGAACTTTACCATTCACAGCTAAACGTTGATTTCTAGGCAACTGAGACGCCCAGAGTTCCTCAATAACAGTGCATTTGGTTGAGAAGTTAAATAAAGAATGCTTCAAGCTCAACCTTTAAGAAATGCGAAGCCTGAAGGCTGCTTTTTTGTTTTTCTCCATGTAGGCAGTTCTGGATTGCCCAATGGAAGTCTTCACAACGTATGTGAATCAGTATGAGCCATATTTGAAGGATCCCGCGGGCTTCCCCAAGGTTATGGTAAGAACATTTTGTTTGACTGAGGTTTCCTCGGCACAGTATCTGTACGTTTTCCAGTAATCTCATTTACACTGTGCAGATAACCACATCATCCTAACGCAGTCAAACAGAACGGCTCGGGGCGATCTCAGGGCTCGCTTTACCTCCAACCCCTTGTACCCAGAAATGCAGCAGCGATCAGATTACCATTATTCAGTATTAGCACACAGTATGAAGGGTGAACACCTCGGGAGATTCAGCCTCCCTCCGCTGTCACCCACTCTTTCTCTGTTGACGGTCCCGACCCACCTTGGTGTCAAACATGTTTTGGTTTTGTTTGGATCAGGGTTTAGTCGGGCCAACAGGTTATCAAGAGTCCTCTTTCTGGTTGGAGTCGAGGCGGGATGGCAGGCCATCGATCAGGCAGGAGCTGCACTGTGAGGACTTGATAAGCTAATCTTTCCCTCGAGTCCAGAATGAAGCCCTCTATTGAACCCCACACCCCACCCCACCAAACACACACATACACACACACACACACAGAGGAGATTACCTTGTGTAATGTGTGTGTGTGTGTGTGTGTGTGTGTGTTGAGAGATAAAGAGTGAACTGTATTGTTTATACAGTGTTAATGTGTGAAAACGTGGTACACTCACTAAATATTTCTGTAAATATTCACTGTTTGGAAAAAAGGGTTAGTGTACAGTAAATGTACATAACAAGAGTGGACGATATAACCAACACAATCACAATATTGTTATGAAATTATATATTCAGTGTTTTTTTGGGGAGGATTTTTGTGAAACTGCATGCATCATTTCAAAAGCCCAGCGTATGAAACGGCTTATAGAAACAAGCAGCTGGTTAGACTTTCATTTAGTTTTGCTATTTACATTAATTTAGTTTGGTTTTCCTCTTGTTTCTTTATTTTATTTTTTTCTCTGTTCCTCATAAATAGCAGAGACTCCACACTCTATACTCACTCTATACTTTAACGCTAATATGGTTAAACATGCTGTATATTAAGGTTGGGTGGTTTGACCAAAAATGTGTATCACTGTATTTTTTCATCATTTTTATTTTAAGATTGTAAACCTATAAAGACAGGCTTTGAGGCAGATCACTAGTCAGTTTTCAAAGTCAGTTTTACTGGCAAATAGTAAATGAATAAAATAAAATACTGTGATACATTATAAAAAACACACTGTTAAAAGTATCAAATCAAATCAAATTTATTTGTGTAGCTTTTTACAACTGTTGTTGTCACAAAGTAGTGATCGTAATTAGTAAAAGACAAGAAATCAACAAGACCCAAAGCAGCCAAAGACCACCGAGCAGGAGAACCTCTCTCAGAGCTGGAGGAAGAAACTTTGAGAGGAACCAAGACTCACAAAGAGGACCCGACCCGTCCTCCTCTGATCAGAACTATTAAAAAATTATTGATCAAAGTCACCAAACCATCTAAACTGCTGAATTGCTCAGGTGTGCAGCATGTTCATAATCATAATATAATAATCATGGTGTAGAATAACTTAATATAGTCATGGCAGTGATGGTCAGAGTGATGAGAGGAATGATGGGTAATGGTGGTGATATTAATAGTGGCAGATAGTTAAGAGTTCCTGTAGGTTTTATCATGGTCATTAGGCAGGAAGCAGTGGCAGGAGGGTGTGCAGCTGGTCTGGCATGTATAAAATCCTTGAGGAGCTTTTGGAGGTTCTTCAATTTGAAACTGTGGAGGAACCTCTTAAAGTGCTTTGAAGAACCTCCAAAAAAGGGTTTTTATAAGAAAAAGGTTCCTTGAAGGTTCCTCAAAGCACCTTAAGAGGTTTCCTTTACAGACTCTGCTGATTGACGACCTCTCCCAAAGATCTTATAGGACTTCTATTGTCTGCCTCTCCTCCGTGGTCACGGGTTTACTTTAAATTAGGCACAGTCCGCGGGACCTTCAGGAGCTTTTCTGTGATAGCCTACTGTCGCTAGCAACAGCATGCTAAGCATTTGAGCACAAAAACCTTGTATCTCCATTTTTGCTGTTTTTTACTTTTGTCCATAATATAAATCTGGCAGTTGTTCTTTATACTGTCTCATGAATTTATACTGTAATCATGAATTTCATGATGAATGGACCAATAGAAACGCTCCAAAATGAATCTTTTTACATTGACTTCCATTGAAAGTGAAGAAGGTTTTTTCCTCCTCATGTAAAGCTGCTGATCTGGAGATACAAGTTTTTTTTTGTGTCACAGTGACGGTATACTAGAGTTTTCTAGGAGTTTGGTGCATGTCTGTGTGTGTTTGTGTGTGTTTTGGGCTTCAGTTGCCCTTCTAAATCACTGATGCTGATAAACCACTGCAGACACATGCCCCGGCACAGCGCATACTCTCTCCACTGAGAACAGCAGGGCATATTTGATTGGCTCTCTCTCCCCTCCCCTCATTCATTAGGATTCATCAAGGCCACAGTGAAGTGTATAAGCAATTTTCCAAAGGTATATCTGGATCCCATTACTGTGGCAACATGACTTTCATGCTTCAGTAATTCACTTAGCGGGCCTTCGCTCAAAGTCGTCCGCTTGTTTCTTTCTCTTTACATACAAGTTGTTGCAATATAATGACTCTGATCGACAACACAATGACACGGGTTGGTGTGCGATGGCTCGGTAATGTGGCCGTGATTGTGAGCGAGGGAACTCAGCCCGGGCGCTCCTCTCGGTATGCTGAGGGAGTAGCTGAGCTGCAGAAGTGATGGTGCCCTTGAGGGTGAAGTTGAACTGCATTAATTTGTGATCAGAGCAGTGCAGAGCGGTGTAGGCCACACACAGAGCTGCTGCATGTTCTGAGCTGCACTGATCTCTGCTGTAGATGCTGCTGCTGCTGTTCCACGCCCTGCCCCTGCTGGGCTCCTTTGTGTACGGACTGATAACACCCGGCTGCACCTGGATGCTGGACTGGACCGTGTACGTCGCTGGTGCCATATTACAGGTGAAGTGGTGCACAGTACACAACCATGACTAAGCAAATCTGAGAGAAATAGACTATATGGACAAAAGTATTGGGACACCTGCTCATTTATTGTTTCTTTGCAATCAATGGCATTAGAGAGAGTTTATCCTGTAACTGTCTCTACTGTCCAAACATCTGGTTTTCTACTAGATTTTGGAAAAGCATTGCTGTCAAGATTTGCCTGCATTCAGCGACAAGAGCATTAGTGAGGTCAGGAGGTTAGATAATCACCACCTGACCTCATTCCCAGCTCTCCAGCTCATCCCAAAAGTATTGAATGAAACAACACCCATCATTCCAGAGAACACAGTTCCTCCACTGCTCCACAGCTCAGTGCTGGGAGTGTCCCTCTAGCCCACGCCTGGCATTAGGCAGCATGGTGCTAATAGGTTTATGTTTATAATTTTCTACTGCATGTATTTTATCATATACTAATATTCTGTTTGTCACCTGATGAGGCAGTAAGGTCACAGGCTGTTCGTGCTGTATTTAAGGGTTATATATACTACATTTTTCCACATTATACACATTACGATAGATATAATGCACTGCTGGCTGTGAAATACAATGAGGGTACATCCATATCTTGGCCTACCTAATATATCCCTAATATACACCAGACCGAAAATAAGACCAGGATGGAGAATTGTGTCCTGCTCCTTCTGTTTCATCTTGTCTATCCATTATAATCTGCTGTCTCCACCCACTGCGTTGTGTTTTAGTTTTTATGTTGTGTGGAAGGCAAGGTTGGAGTTTAATATCTATGGTGATGTTCTAGAAGAGAGGGCCATCAAACATTACTATGATCAAAGGCCTGGTCTGTAGGAGCTCATCTGGCTCCCTCTCGCTCTCAGTATGAGGGCAGAGCTGCCAGGGGAGTCAGCATTTCTAATCAAAGCAGCACACGCAACCATGCTCTCCTGCAGCCCCCGCTGTAGATGCTCGGCTGTAGATACTAATGAATGTGGCTGAACCTCAAAGTGGAAGAGGACAACATCATATTTCAGTCCCTACGTCTCAGCCTTTGAGCCATGTAGTGCATTTCTGACAGTCTGAACACTGGATCTGGGTTTTACTCTTAATACTTTTTAAAAATTTTATCATCTTCAATGTTGGGAAGAGTGAGAAACGGAAATTAGCTTCCTAATGAATCAGTGTCTGTCAGGAAGCCACCAAACAGCATGTAGGATTCTAAAGCCAGCTGTTTGAGTTGGATTGTGTGGGTTTAACTTTATCAATAGACAATCAGCCCTTATTTATTTAGCAGTTATCTTATTGGATAAAAAGATAAGAGACTGCATATTAAGCATATATGTTAATCGAAGAGAAAATTAGTAACTGTCAGAAAAACTGTTCTATTTGTAAACACAGGACTTGAATAGTGTTGACCTAGTCACATATATTAACTCAATAATATGCCTGTATAATGTAATACTTATAGGATAATTAAATTAACAAGCCTAAATGAATAAAGTCTCATAATTAATAATAAGTCTACATTTTAAGGGGTTAAATTATTATCCTACAATAAAAAGGTCATTATTGATAGACACTGATCTATTGACTGTCTCTATGCTACGTATTTACATCATTATATAAGTATGATTATGATAATTATCATATAATATTAAGCTTTTATTATGTAGTAGTTTAAGAATAATAGCTGTGTTTATGTTAATGAGATAAAATAATACAATCATGTTTATTAAAGCAGTTATTGGTGACCTGTGATCTAGTTAATGTCAGTACGTGACAAATCACACATTTAAGTACACAATTACAATTCCAAACCCTGACTGGATTACAGTTGGCTTGCACTGGTTTAACTTCACACGTAGCAACTCGATAATAAGCCTTTGTCATCTAGTAGTTATTAGATATGATATATATCAAATAGGTCATTATTAATTGAACATGTTTGGTTTGTGGCTCAGACCCTCCCTGTAGTTATTACTAGACACTAATGACTGTATAATAAACCTACAGTTTAGGGGGTAAATAGTATGAATATATAATAATAACTGATGATTCTGAACCCTGTGTTTAAGCAGATTTGCTTGGTGTAGTGTCAGCTTCATCATGTGTAGTAACAGTACTGGCCTTGTGTGGTCTCTGTTTGGATCTTCCCTGTAGACCCACTGGTGTCACATTGGAGCCAGTCTGCACCCACGCACAGCCGAGGCGTACCGCACGCCGGAGTCGACCCTGCTGCCTGTGCTCCTCCTTAACCTGCTGTACGCTGTGGGACCGCTGCTGCTGGCCCTGCGATGCACAGGGGACCCGGCCTACTTCCTGTCCACTGCACCTGTGGGTCAGGCTAACAATGAGAAGAAGTGGAGTTAAACCGGCCGCATCTCAGACAGGAATTGAAGCTGCTTTTCTAAAGATGAACACCACCGCTTCAAAAGAAGCAGAGCTGGGTTTTATGCACGCTGAAATACGCTCTCACTCTCTGTCTGTCTATCTTCTGAATTGAATAATACAATATAATGTAATTTTAATTATAATGTGAATCATTGCAATGGGAACTTCACATTTTAAGCAGTGTCATGCTGTTAAAGGGGAATTCCACCAATTTTTAAAAATGTACTGCACAAGTTAAAAATTCAGTTACTCATTTTGCTGTGGTTTGCTGTGAAACAGTGGTGGTGTTCAGAACCAGGGCTATGAGGAACTCAAATATAGCCATTCTAGGTATGCTAAACAACCAGTGAGTCTGTATATGTCCCATAAGTCTTTCTATGTAGCATTTCTTATGGTAAGACAGGTAATTCTGGGGAACGCCCTACACGTACCCCTCCATTTAAAAAGAAATCAATTAAAAATATATACATAAAAATATACAATATAATACATATAAAACAATTTCTCAAGCTAGGTATTTAGACGTATTTGGACATTTATTGGACCGTCAGGTTCCATTCACTGACACTGTGAACAATTCTGTCTCAGCAAGTTTCTGTAGAATGGAGAATTTCACAGCTAACCCACTCTGCATGACTATGTTTGTATATGAAAGACTGAATTATTCAGACATTTAGAAAAATCTGTGGGATTCCCCTTTAACTATACAGCTGCATATATACTGATGGTATCTCTTTTCCAGCGCTCAGCTCCTGAAACCATCCCCAGTTCTTTAGAGTCTGATTTTCATCTTTTCTCCAAAGAGCAACGCTTTAAAGATCTTTAAACCACACTTATGTCCAGCGCTGTAAGACAAGACCATTAACTGTGCCGTTTATTTAACCCCTGGCCTCTGAAACCACTTTATGAGGCAATTTGTGTCCACTCATCTGTTTAAGGTTATAGCCAATTCCAGCTGACCACAGACACGCTTACAGAAGACTGGGTGTGATAAAGTAGAATAAAAGAAGTAACTCTAATCAACTTTTGGTCATTTAGATGTTTAAGCAGCACCAAAACAACAACACTGACATTTCTTCTTAATATCATCCCTATATGCATCACTTGGAGTTCTCTCTCTCTCTCTCACACTCTCTCTCTCTCTCTCTCTCGTTCTCTCACTCAGCAGGTTTTTAATGCTGATGTGAGTGAATGCATTATTTGCTTGCACATGGAAACACTCAGAGGGGCCCCCTGAATGAGCTCTCAGTTCCAGGCATTGACGTGTGCCACCGAGGACATCCATACATGCTGAGGAAGGCTCAGGAGATGCAGATTTGCCCCAGCTCTACACTTAAGCTCAGGGTGCTGAGCTGGTACTTTTATAATTATGTGCAGGGGCACATTTGCACCTCACAGACCAGCTAGTAGCCCATCCGCCTGGGTTCCAGCCGAAACTGGATGAGCAGCCTGTCCTATAAAATGCACCGTCTACCCCCCTGCCTGTTCATTTTGGTGTCTTATAAGACACAAATTTGTGCATTTTTTTTGTTTTGTTCAAACAAAGCAAATGAATATATCGTATATATATATATATATATACATATTTTAAAGAATTGGTCAAACACTCCAGTTTAATATACTTATATAGCTTAATTATACTTAATATATAATATATAATTATAATATCTTCATTTCGTATCTCTCTGGACGTTTTTATGAGGAATAAAACATAAAAAAGAAAAGTTAGGTTCTCTGGAGAATGCGGGCATCGATCCCGCTACCTCTCGCATGCTAAGCGAGCGCTCTACCATTTGAGCTAATTCCCCTCCACAGCGAGCACTGCGCCTCACTCCCATATAAACACTCGCCCGCCTTCCGCACAGCGTTACACCTCAGAAATGCTGCAAAATATGATGAAACGACTGTACTTTTTGACTGAAGTCGAGCATAAAAGTCAGAAAAAGTCACAGAAATTAACAGAGCTTTCTAAACTTCAAAAATAAAACGTTTAAAAACTATTAAAACTGAAGTGAACCAGCTAGCTAGCGAACTACAGTAGCGTTTAGAAAGCGTTAGCTTCATAGCTAACATTAGCCAGCTAGCTAACACCTAACACCAAACATAATATAATAATTTGCAGCCGAAAATATCCCCAATACATAACTTTAGAGAGTGTTTTATGGACATATTTAAAGCAGCTGTTTATTGCGCTAAAATACCACCTCAGTCCCGAAGTTTGGGCGAGTTTTGGCTAAGCTAGCTAATAGCCAGCCAGCACTAGTTAGAGAGTCTTTAGCTACTAACGCTGCTAAAGTTACCCACATAACTTCAGGACTAATACTGTGTTGTCTATTTACAGTGCAAATACATTATAATACACTAGCCAGGTGCCATGGTGGTTTTCTCGGGCTGTGCTAAAGAGGACACATGCCTTTAATCTCGCTTGGAAGCAGCTCACTTCCCCCAAACCCTGGAAACGGCTGCGTGCCGCTGGACTGGGCTGGAGGGCAGCTGCAGTACAGGGGAGAGGAGCGGAGGCGGTGGGACGGACTGAACTGAACTGCACCACAGCGACGCACTGTCCAGCCTCCTCACTGCACCTCAGGAACACTCACTACACACTCAGTAAAGCCTGCTCTGCCGGGATGATGGTAAGTTGATATTGTCGTTGCACGCCGTGAAAGCAAAGAGATGCCTATCCTGTATAACCTTGACCAATGCGACAGTGCACTGAGGGGACAGGGGAGCAGGACTGGGTTCAGCTGTGTTATTTTACTGCAGTGCTGCTGGTTGTTTACATGTTTCCCAAAGCTCTGCAGATCTCTCATAGCTCATATAAATGCTGCATATTATAGTATTGAGTGTTACAGGCTTTATCCATACAGCATATTCTTTATTAGGATTTATGGTTATGCTGCTTCTTGTTAGGGATTGTCTGAAATAGGACAAGGACAAAATGATCTCCTTCTTGTCTTTTTTTACACATAAAAGAAATATACACATCCAGTAATAAGGCGGCTTAACTATGATGGACATATATATTCAAAAATGCTTTGGCTGTTTCTGTTTCTCACACATTTACAAATCAACACAGATACAATGTGAAAGAATGGTTGGAGCTGGATACCATAAAATGTATATATATATATTATATAATGAGCTTTAACTAAAGGGTTAATAATAGTATATAATACTATAATAGTTAATATAATAGTAATTTGAGCATTATACAAGGGACCCCAAGGGCCGAGTACTTGGGCATAAAAGGGAAAGGAAGGGTCATGATCTGAAGCATGTCAAACATGGTGGAGGCACTCGCTTTGTCATCAGAGTGCTCTCTCTGGGTGGGTAGATGGCGGTCGCTCGCTGCATCACTCTCCGGCACAGGCGTCTGTTAGCTGGTGTGGTGGAGCTGGGGAACCGACCCTTTCCTCAAAGTGTGTCGGCTACCCGGTGACGCCGCATCCGCAGCAGTTCTAAAAGAGGTGGTGTCTGACTTTATATGCATCAGAGAAGGCATGTGTTAAGCCCTTACCCTCCCAGTGTTGTGAGCATTACTAGTGCTAGGGAGAGTTACGAACAGGAGGGTTCGTTGACAAACAAAATAAATGGTGGAGGCACGGTTATGGCTGTTATGGCTGTTATTAGTATGGCTGCTAATAGAACGGGGTCACTGGTGTTTGTTGGTGATATGACTGTTGCTTGATGAAGTAGCTGGATGAACTGTTAGCCACAGTGTAGTACTGAAACATTGAGCCACTCTGACCCTTATTTATTGTTGTGTCTGAAGCTCCAGGAGAAGCTGTGGTGGCTGGCATCGCTCAGCTGCACAGTCTTGCTCCTCTCACCCCCTACAACCCCCCACCCTGCTGACCCAGACAAAGGGAGAAGAAAGGTGGTGCATGTTCTTGGTAAGAACCTTCACCCACTGACCTGACCTTAATCCAAGTCTGTGGGTTTTTTCGTCCAGCTATGCTTCTCATAAAGATTTGAGATGTTTTCAACATAAAAACCACATTTACATTCTTACATTCTGGTTCTGTGCCTTTAAGACTGATATATGTAAGGCAGCTCTGTTGTGATTGGCCTATATTGTGCCTCATTTAAACACTCCTTATAACATGAAGGGAAGACCTAAAACTATATAGGTTGAATAGACAAAGATGTTTGCATACTATACCAAATTACTGAACTCTTTTTTATAATATGAGCTATTTAATATGTAAATATCAAGCATGCTAAACCTAAAGGTGCCACAGTTTATACTCCTTATTACTTCTTTATAATAATGCTGTCAATATTATTCAGCTTTATAAACATTAATCTGTGAATGGACACAATTGGACAAAGCCATTTTACAGATTGAACCTATCTAATTAATATAACACATATAATACAATATAATAAATACAATATAACAAATAATAAACAAAACCATTATCATGGTGAGGCGGGGGGGGGGGGGGGCTGCTGGTCAGACTGGTAGGTGGCAGCTGGTCTGACGCAGGTAGAGGGGACCCTAGCGGTCAGTCTTCTAACAGGCAGGAGGTGCGGACGGCCATTAACTTTAAAGAGACAGAGTTAGTTCTGAGTGGATTGATGGAGAGCAGAGAATGTTGAGCAGTATCAGTTTACTTTACACACTCACATTCTTATATGTCTAATTTCTATATATGTTATGTGTATATATCATTATTCCTATTCGCTATATATCCTATTTTTAATATTGCTTAATTTGTGATTTTTTTGTTTATATATTTACAGTCTTTTATATATTTGATCCATGCTGTCTTATATCTTGATTATCCGTCTGATCAGACAGTCATAAATGCATTTCAAGCATGTAGCTGTACCATGACTGTGAACACTGTGACAAATTCACTTTAATTTATTTGATATTGAACCTGTCTGCTTGGGTTACATGTAATGTGTCAAAGCTCTTTATAAATAAATCAAAATAAATAAACAAATAATTATATAATTAAAACAAATTCTATTATCGATTTGGCTCATTGAATGAATGTGTACAGTAAAAGGGTGTCAAAAACTAAATATGTACATACAGCATGTGCGCAGACATATGATCTAGTGTAATATACAGTATATTACAGTGCAGTATGCATATCTATACAATAATGCAGTGATTAGTGGTTTTCATGCACTGTGATTTTATTCCACACCTATTGTGTTCTGTATGACTCCCAAGAGCCTTTATAATTTTACAGATTTAGGGCCTGTCCTTGTGTATCCTTCGTGCTCGTTTATTTTTGTAATGGCTCATAAGTTTTAAGTTAAGACTCAGCCGAGTGGAATATATGAAGGATGTGGGGCGAGTTAGAGCTGCTGCATGTTTATGAGCAAGTTTGTGGGTCTTGAAAGGCAGCACACATGCAGTAAACAACTTTAAGACCCCAGAGGGTTAACCAGAGGGGTAGATTCTGTCTATCCGGTCTTTCCTTTGGCGGCTGTTGCAAAATAGGCCTTTGTAAATGTAGGTTGCGTTGGTGTCCCCATCACAGTGTGAGGTTCACAGTCTTTTGGCAGCTGCAAATTACCCTGAACTGGGTCTGTGGTTACCATGACATGGGCTTTTAATTTCTGTCCCGTTTCCCCAAACACATCCGTGGCTCTTTAGATGTCAGGCACTGAATTAATGCAGGGATCTGTTTACTGTTCGGCTTTCATCGGCTAACATTTGTGGGCGACAAACATTTCAGACAGACACTGAGTGGAGAGTTTTAATGACCAGATGTCAGAGCTGATTTTCGCTGCTGTGATCTGTCCTGAAAAGCTCAGGCAGTGTCGAGCAGATTCATTGTCTGGCTGCCCAGAGCTCTCCGGCTGAAAGACGGAGAAGCCTGCAGTCTGTGTGTATGAAATCCAGCTCCTGGGAGTCTAAACAATCTCCCGAAAGAAATCCTGGCATGTTGGCTTGCTTAAATAAGACTAACCAGAAGTCACATGCTAACCATACAAACAGTCTAAAGCAGACTGCAGGACTGCAGCAATACAATACAGGCTAATGTACCCACCATCAGCCATAACATTAAAACCATCCTCCTAATATTGTATATTATAATATTATAAAGTCCCCCAGCTCTGACTCAGCTAGGCCCGCACTCCACAAGACTTCTGAAGGTGTTCTGTGGTATCCGGCACCAAGACTAATGTTAGCAGCAGATCCTTTAAGTCCTGGAAGTTGAATGTGAGTTCCTATGACCTTGTGGCAAGCCAGTTTACTGGTTGTCCTTCCTCGGAGCACTTACGCTTGTCCATTTCCCAGCTTTAGCACCTTCATCACCTTCAAGAACTGACTGTTCACTCACTGCCTAGTATGTAGATCCACCCCTTGAGAGGAGCCACTGGAACCAGATCATCAGTGTTGTTCACTGCACATATGCCGATGGTTTTAATGTTATGGCTGATCAGCTTTATTAGTTATCCCTGCGGCAGCAAACTCAGTCACATCAAGGTGGTATAATAAGAAACGAGGTTACATTTCCTAATGCCATTCATTAACAGCAGAAGGCCGTTATGCCTTCTGAGCACTCTTGCAAATGGGCCAAACTGGAACTCAGCCTGCTCTCTGCCTCCCCTGTTCTGCATTTAGAGGATGATACCGGCGCAGTGATAGTGCAGACCGCTCCAGGTAAAGTGGTCACGCATCGAGGGGGTACCATCACACTGCCCTGCCGCTTCCACCACGAGCCAGAGAACGCAGATCCAGCCCGCATTCGCATCAAGTGGACCAAGGTGACGGATGCTTTTCAGTTTGAGGACGTGTTTGTGGCTCTGGGCCGACAGCAGCGGTCCTTTGGGCCGTACCGGGGGCGTGTGGCTCTGGAGCAGGCTGGACCCGGAGATGCCTCGGTCATCATCCACAACGTCACCCTGCAGGACTATGGTCGCTACGAGTGTGAGGTCACCAATGACATGGAGGATGACACAGGATTCGTGAGTCTAGACCTTGAAGGTTTGGCCCGTGGCTTGATTCAAGCTCTGTCAAAGTGACATCATATACATCGCCCATCAAAACTTTGGGGATGCTCACTGGTCATGTGGTCTTTGTTGGCTTACTATAACCATACCATTATTACTTATTATTGGTCTATGATGAAATTAAAGGCTGAAATTAGGATTATATTGAGGAAAAACATCACTCACATGACTGCGACAGGGAATGACACCAAAGCCCACAATTTATCCAACTACTTTGGTCACTCAGGTGACCACCATTGGTGAATATGCACTACAAATAGTCCAAATATTCAGACTCTACTTCTATAAAAATGCATTCAGGTACTTTAGGCTGCAGCCATTGCTGACACAGATGCAGCAAATGCAGCTTGACAGCTTGTCTAGTCCCTGTAGAGAAGTACTGCCAATAGAATAGGACTCTCTGGAGCAGATCAACATCATGGCCCTATTGGCTCCATGCTGCCTAATGCCAGGTGTGGGCTAGAGGGGTATAAAGCCCCCAGCATTGAGGAGCTGTGGAGCAGTGGAAGAACTGTGTTCTCTGGAATGATGATGGTGGAGGAGCTCCATCCAGTACTTTAGAATAGGATGAGTTGGGGAGTTGGAGATGAGGTGGGGTGGTGATCATCATCATCCAACATCCTGACCTTGTTAACACTTCCAGAATCTAGTAGAAAGTCTTCTTCTCTGGACAGTAGAGTTTACAGTTACTCCAACAAAAGCTGCAACAACTCTTTTTAATTTGATTTCAGAAGAAACAATGAATGAACAGGTGTCCCAATACATTTGTCCATATAGTGTATATATAATACCCCCAAAGTATTTATGTTTGGATGTTAGCTTGGTTTAGTGGAAAAAAGGTGTCCCCAAACTTTTGACTTCTCTATATAATGTAATTACCTTCAGTAAAATGATAATCTGAGTTTAATTACAGTGTAATATCTGCAGGCGTTGTCTTCCCGTACTACCCTCGCCTTGGCCGCTACAAGCTGAACTACCACGATGCCGAAGAGTCGTGTAAACAGCAGGACGCCATATTGGCTTCTCACGCCCAGCTGCACAAGGCCTGGCTGGAGGGGCTGGACTGGTGTAACGCCGGCTGGCTGGAGGACGGCTCGGTGCAGTACCCCATCTCACACCCTCGAGATCAGTGTGGCCGCAAAGACACCCCTGCTGGAGTCCGCAACTACGGCTACCGACACAAAGAGGATGAGCGCTACGACGCCTTCTGCTTCACCTCGAAGCTCAACGGTGAGTGCAGGCATTCATTGATGTCCAATTTTGTATTTTTTTAGCTTAGATGTTGGAGCTATGCATGTGGCCAGCGTAGGTACAATAGAAGTCAGTAGTGACCCCAATCTTCTCACACACTTCTCAATCCTACTCAAACCACATCCAGACCTTTTGTAAGGTGGTGCCGGTTTGCTTGGTAAGGGTGAGGTGAGTTAGGATGCTGTGTGACTGTGAACGATAAACATTAACCTTACCATGTAGCTGAACACTGGGGATAGCCACCTTGGGCAGCAAGTGACCAAGTCATGACCTACATTTAGTATAACAGCAGTAGGTCAATGTGATTCCTAAATCACATAGACAATTCTGTGCAAACGATGAAGACCTGGATGTAGTTTGAGCAGATGTAGAGAGCATGTATTTACTGAACAGATGACTAATGACTTTTATTGTTTGTTTGCTAAGTGAACCTTATAGCTCTAAATTAAAATGAAAGGAATTTGGAATTTGGATATCAATTTAAATACAATTTAACTTCATTAACCATTATTGTTAATATACTCATTCAGTACAACACGAATCCCAACTCGGAAAGTTAGCATCAGAGCACAGAGTCAGCCATGATGTTTTACCCAAAATCAGCAGCTTCAGGATCATGCTGATTCTCCACTGACTGGAACGGCATCTCCGTCATTCCCACTCTGGGCCGGGATGCTGCTGCTACTGCACTATGGGGGTTTGGTGGTGGAGCTGCAGGAGGAGAACCTCTCTCCAGAACTGCTGTAATGCTGCAGAACCCATAGAGTCATATTAGTGTGAAATCCTGTAGTATTACTCTACCCCCTCAGCCCACATGCTGCTCCACCTCCAGATCAAGCTTCTGGATCCCTCAGACTGTCCAGAAATGCATGTGTACAGCTGTCCATTAGGGGGCACTCAAAGCGTTTTTTGTATTTACAGCAGAGCAGAAAAAGGATGAATGAATTATACTTCTCAACTGTAGAGGGAGCCCAGTAGCAAAAATATCCAATGCTCAAGGCCCAACAGTTGCAGCACAGTGGACTAGTGATATTGAACTCACAACCTGTGATTAAAAACCCATAGCTTTAACCACTCTATTGCATTCAGTGACAAGAATGTTAGTAATGTAAGGATGTTGGATGATCACCACCCCAACTCATCTCTTAACTGGATGGAGCTCCTCCACCATCACTCCAGAGAGCACAGTTCTTCCACTGCTCCACAGCTCCTCAATGCTGGGGGGCTTTATACCCCTCTAGCCCACGCATGGCATTAGGCAGCATGGAGCCAATAGGGTCATGATGTTGATCTGCTCCAGAGAGTCCTATTCTATTGGCAGTACTTCTTCTCTACAGGGACTAGACCAGCTGTGTGTGTGTGTGCATTTGCACATCTGTGTCAGCAATGGGCGTGACGTCTAGTAGCTGAATGCATTGAGCAAAGCCTGGAGTAAAGAACAGCTCATACTCTTCTTTATACACAGCAGACTGTGTTTTTAACAGGTACAGATATAAAGCCACACATCATTTCATTTAAAAATAAAGGATTTTTTAAATTAAGTGATTTTGAGGAAAGCACTGATCATTTTTGTTGCCTATTTCTAACCCCTGCGGTCGGCCTCAGGCTACAGAGAGTCTCTGGCCTCCCCCTGTGATCTTGTGAGGCCTCGGGCAGGTGGACGAGTGCCGACTTTTGTTAATTTGGCTCTTATTGAAAGAGCTGGAGGGCCCCCTGCTTCTGCTTTCATCGCCGCTCCTTTGATAGTCGCTCGCCAAGCTGCGGCGGTGCCAGCGAGGTCCAGGTTGCAGGCAGATGCTGATTAAAGAGCCTGCAGAAACACAGAGCTTGCAGAGCCACGCATCCAACGCAGCGCTGACAGAATGATGCATCTGCTACAGCGGAATTCTCAAAATCAAATTTTGGTGGGAAAATATGATTTATTATGGCGGCCTGGGAGCAGAGTCAGATCGTGACTGTGTAGGAATAATGAGAGTAAACTCTGAGGAGAGCCAAATTCATTTATGGTTTGGGGTGAAGTGTGAGTTTGGGAGTATATATGTGTGTGTGTGTGTGTGTGTGTGTGTGTTTGTGCGTGTGTGTGTGTGTGTGGGAGGGTGTCTCTATGTTTTATTTTAATGTGTAGACGAGTTCTGTGTTATGTCACACCATTAGGGTTCTCTAAGTTCTCTTAGAGATAACAGCCTTTTCATTACATCCTCAAATGACTTATTACACAGCACATTTTGTCCTGAAATGCTCACAACCAGGGCGATCATGGCTGACGCTCCAGCTGGAGGACCTTTATGTAATGGCCCTCTGGGAAATATGAGACAATATCCCTCCGAGCAGCCAGCGGCCACCTTCACAAACACATCACTGATGGGTGGGCTCAGAGATGTGGAGAGATAGAGGTCTTTAGTAGAGACAATCAGTTTTTCTGTCTAGTCTCAGGTATAAACACACTTCAGCTCGAGGCCTGCGGATGAAACGGAGCTTTGCTTCATCGCGACTGAAGTGGCCTTCACAATCAAGATCCCATTTCTGAAATTCCGGGCCGTGGAAAGTCACTTTCTGATAGCGAGAAGTAAACACAAGCGTTTTGTAGTCGGTTTTGATGGAGAGCTCTCGCCTTGCTTGGCTGGGGATGTGCTTTGGGCTTCTGCAGTGCTGTATGATTGGAAATTCCAAGCACAGTTCTGATTCTGCTGCCTGGCAGGCCGAGGTATGGAGCGCTGTAATCTCGTGAAGGTCTTTTCTGTTTACTAGGCTTTTTCTCTTTCTGTGTGTGTGTGTGTGTGTGTGTGTGTGTGTTTGTTTGTGCCTATTTTAGGCCAGGTGTACTTCCTCAAACGCTTCAAGAAGGTCAATTACCCCGAAGCTGTGAAGGCCTGTCAGCGTGACGGTTCGGCTATGGCTAAAGTGGGCCAGCTGTATGCCGCCTGGAAGTTCCAGCTGCTGGACCGCTGCGAGGCAGGCTGGGTAGAAGATGGCAGTATCCGCTACCCCATTGTCAACCCTCGTGCTCGATGTGGCGGCGCAGAACCTGGCGTCCGAAACCTCGGCTTTCCCGACAAAAAGTTTCGCCTCTACGGGGTCTACTGCTTCCGCAAGAACTCCGCCAGTCCTGACATTCAGACCACCGTCCAAGCTCCACCTAAAACCACCACCAAACTCGCCAACAGCACCAGCACCATCTGAAAACCATGCATATCCAGAGCAGCCATCATTAGCACAACAGCTTCTGCAGCTTAGCCAGCATGACTGACTGACGGAGCAGGTCAGCTAACAACCGCAGACAAGCTAGCGCTAGCGCTGAACCCGCGGCGTGGTTATGCCCGTGTTATCTCACCCTCTCAGCTGAAATCAGACGTCAGTCACGTCTGAAGAGAGAGCAGTTTAGCTAGAAGGCTACTTTCTTTACAAAGCCTAGCCTAGCCTGAGTCGCCTGCAAAACACAGCTCATTAGCTTTAGCGCCTTTTGGAAGTAGGCTAGCATGGTGGGGCTGAGCTTACATACAGTTGAAAAGGTTAGAGGAAGGTTAGCCTGTAACCTAGAAATGAAATACTCCAGGAGGGATCTGAGAAAGCGTAATAAAGGTTTGCATCATGACGTTAATAAAAGGTTTCCAGTTAGGCAAACGGTTACCAGTTTATGGAAATGTTTGAAGTTTGTAACATTCACAAAACTACAAATTCTAAAACTACACAGAATCAGACTCTTAAAGAATATTAAATTAATGTGACATAAATGTTTATCAAATTAAAGAACTGGAGCATTTATTTAAACACAGAATATTTTTAAATTTACTGATAATTAAAAAAAAAGTTTAAACGACCAAAGCCCATATTCAACTGTGAGAATAAACCAGGGGTGTTTCTAGACCAGGTGTTGTACTGGGGCACACACAGTAAATAATAAAGGCCTACTAAATTATTAGTAAACTGCCATCATAAAGAATAATAGTAATAATGTTATTAAGACTCATTAATATAATTATTATCATTAGTAGTAGTAGCATTATTATGACCACTATTATTATTGTTATTATTATTATTACTACTGTCACAAGCATGCATAACATATTTCCTTTTTGGCATAAAACTACATGTGAAATTCGGATTTTGTCTTTGCATCATCAATTCATTTTAGCCAGGCTTTTAAAATCAGTAGTTTACTGTTATATTGGATATATCACACCACATTTTGCAACCTTGTGTTATCAATGCTCCTGTTAATAGCTGGTATAAGTAAAGCCTATTCTAACATAACTGATGCTTTTGCTGATGTAATTAAAGCCTTTGCTTCAGTGGTCTAATAAGATAAGATAGTCCTTTATTAGTCCCGCAGTGGGGAAATTCTCATTCTAATATGTAGCAGTTGTTGGTAAGTTATACGGTTATAAGTGGTCTTAACCAAAACATACCACAAAGAGCTATTATTAGCTTGTCTGACTTTCTTTTAAATGTATATTACTCTGATCCATACAAACTAAATTAACTGGTTCTGACTAAATGCTAGCTACTCATGCTTTTGGAAAAACACTTGGGCGTTATGGGAAATGGAGTATCTGTAGTAAATTTACATGGCCTATCCTGTAGTTCTGCTCAGCAATCCAGGAAAAAATTGACTTTTACAATCATTATTTTAGTGGGGCACGGCAGCATTTTACAGAGGTACGTGCCCCAGTAAACGGAGTCTAATGACACCTCTGGAAGAAACGTTGATAATGATTACGGTTAAAGAACATCCAGAAGACTAAGCACCAAACGCTGTAACGTTCAGAAAATGCTCTCCAAACCAAAATTTGTTAGCTGGCGGGCTTTAGACTTTGTGTGTCTTGTTTATTCTTTGTGTCAAGAAGAAAAATGCTTCAGTGAAAGCCCCAGCACTGCGCTAATTAGCACATGAGTCAGTCGGAGAGCTAATTTAGCACACCCCGTAATGAATGTGGCACATTAAGCAGCGGCCTTGCCGGCCTGGTGACGATGGAGATGACAGAGGAGGGAGGACCGAAGCTCCAGTCAGGTGCCAGCATGAGCTCGGCTTGGCACAGCATGGCTTTGCCCTGTTTTGTTCAGTCGTGTGCAGTTGCACAGTAGTACAGTTGCCAGTTACTATGCACACAGTGATTGACTGTAGACACAAGCACCTTTTATGAGTACACTGCACAAATGAGATCCTAGTAAGTGAAATCCTCTTCAGTGTAGTCTGAATATCTGATATGGCTAATTTTAAGATTATTGTAGTAATATTATTTAACATTTATTAACTTATATGAACGTATTTTTAATTGTTTTAAAGGATTGTATCAACTATAAGTGTCTTATGGTATTGGCAGATCATTTTGCTTTATTCAGGAAATGACAGATAATTCAACTTTTGTTAAGAAGCAGTGTTTGAAACAAGCTAAATGATCTGCCAGTGGAATAAGACCCTCTCAGCAGGTCAAATCTCCTAATGCCTTTCCCACACTACAGGATAATCAGATCATTTGAGACTGACTTGCTCTTCCCAACAATCACAAAGGTGTCCCAGATTATCCTGCAGTGTCTAGAATCCAGTCCAATCAGAAATATGAGAAATGGTAAATGTTTATGACTCAGTATTCTGTAGGGTGGAGCAGATGTCAATTCTCAGCCTCCCCAGCAAAAAGTTTCGCCTCTACAGGGTCTGCTGCTTCCGCCAGTCCTGACCTTCAGACCACCGTCCAAGCTCCACTAAACACCACCACTAAACTCGCCAGCAGCACCTGGCACCATCTGAAAACCATGCATATCCAGAGCAGCCATCATTAGCACAACAGCTTCTGCAGCTTAGCCAGCATGACTGACTGACGGAGCAGACAAGCGAGCGCTAGCGCTAGTGCTGAACCCGCGGCGTGGTTATGCCTGTATTATGTAGGCTAGCATGGTGGGGCTGAGGAAAATGTCATTATGTGGGGGGTCACTTGTGTTTGGAATATTTGAAAAATCCTGTAGGGTGGTCCAGGCTTTAAACAAGTCAAATAAGTTAAGTCTTAAGTTGAATAATCTTAATAATAATATTTGTACAACGGTATTAAAATGAGAAATATCAGATATTAAGACTAGATTAAGAGTATTTTACTTGCTAAGACAATTTTGCTTTCAATACTTAGATGATCCTAATCCTGACAGCAATAACTCGAAGCATGTTTTTTTGGTAGATAATTATCCCAGCGAGTCGACGACTGCCTTTCATAATGCTGCTGCTTTACTACCTCATTAGTGGTCAACAATTGCACTATCCATTCAACTGTGATGTGGCACAATGCATTTTAGATTAAAGTTATTTACCTGTTTACGTTTGTCTCTTCATTCTTCGCCTGTGTCTGTTCTGCTCGTAAACAGACCAAACTTTTATAATGAGAAAGTGTTGAAACTGCCGCTGTTGATTGTTAGTAAGCATGACAGCGGCTCATTCTGTCTCTGGCAAATTGCATGGAGCTGTCTGCAGTGTCGAGAGCGTCTACAGCTCTGGAAAACACTTGAGAATATTTGTTTGCAGGGCCAAAACGACAGACGTGTCACTGTCATATCAAAAGCGACATTCGTAATGAGGCCTTGTGAATTTGGAGAGTTAGGGATTCATTAACCTGACTAAACCAGGTCACAGTTACTGCGCTCTGCTCTGTTGCTGTTCAGTATTATTGTTTACTGTTTGGAAGGATATTACACACTACATTAGAGAGTGCTGAGATGCATCAAAGTCCAGAGACTAATCCATACATTACACTGCGGCATTTTCTAATCACATTTGTGTAAGAATCTGTGGGCTGGTTTCAGTTTTCACAGCATAAAGCTTTCATCAACAGCTGCTCACTCACTAAGGTGGCATGTTTTATTTGGAAAATGAAAAAAACTTAATGTCACTTAATGCCACAATCTACAATAGGGGTTACCAACTAGATTTGAACTAGAGCCAAATACTAGCAGAGCAAAAACAATTAGCCAATCTGTCTGTCTGTCTGTCTGTCTATCTGTCTGTCTGTCTATCTATCTGTCTGTCTGTCTGTCTGTCTATCTATCTATCTATCTATCTATCTATCTACCTGTCTATATCTATATCTATCTGTCTGTCTATCTATCTATTTATCTCTCTCTCTCTCTCTCTCTCTCTCTCAAATATATATATATATATATATATATATACACACACACACACACACAATTCTTTTCCATAATGTGAATCTCTACACACAAAGGTAAAATATTGCAGCACTGGAATCTATATGTTTATATATATATATAGTACTACCTTAAATTGCCTGAGGGTAAAAGGAGAGACAAAGGGAAAGAAAGAGAAAAGCCCCAGTGAGCGTGAGCTGATGTGACATGTTGGTCCTGAGAGTGTGGCTTTTCATTTTATTTGGTCGTTCTTTTTCTTCCCTCAGCATAAAGTGAAATTAGGTGACCCTGGAACAATTGAGTGGACCCCGAGGGTAAATAGAGCTGAATCAGACGCCACGAGTCTCCATATGTGTCCCATTTCTCAGCTGTTGACAGGAGGCTCGGGAGCCCACATACAATAAGATATACAGGCTCACAGGGAGTAACACAAAAGATCCCATAAAGACATGGCCAAGGTGAAGGCCTCTCCTGATTGTCAGGGTGCAGTAGATGGATCTGATTCTGCTGCATAATCTACTGTACAGTATTTACAGCTAGGAGCACTGCAGATACTGTAGTGATTCATATGTTAGTGGAATAAATAAGCAATATGTAATATATAAATCATTTCTGAATATCTTTCCAATGCTGATTAGACGCTGATAAAACAGTAATGCATCCCTCTCTTTGTGCAAACGTAGGGCTTTCTACTGGAGAATAAAGATGCCCTGTATACATAATGAATTAGAAACACTCATAGATGAGAGTAATGGGCTAAACTGTTTAAAGAGAAATTCCCTCGAGCGGAAACGTTTAAATGTACAAAGCTTCAGAGGTAATTTGAAGTGTTAAACATCTAACTGAGCATTTTATAGATAATGAATTCCTGCATACATCAGATGTCTTTGAGAACGCTTCCAGCAGAGAGGATTCGCTCCTTTGTTTGTTTGGGCCGCGTTCTCTTGGAACAGGAGCCCCGCTGTTCGGTCCAATTGGAAGCTGTCAGAAGCGCAGATCAAGAGAAAGCGAGGTGCTTACGGACTGAGATTGAGGTGGCAAAGAAAAGCAGGAGGTTAATGAAACCGTTCAAACTCTTTGCTGGTCCGAGCAGGTCATTCACACGGCCCAAGAAGCTCACAGAACAGGGAGCTCACACTGCTGCAGTCAGAACCCAGAGGGGAAAAGTGAGGCTATGTGTCGTATGCTAGTCAATGCCGTCCTACAAACATGGCCTGACCTTCTGTTCAGCTGTAGAGTCTCACATCGCTCTTAGATGAACCCATCTGACCCTGGTTTTGTTTTTGATACCATTGAAAAACAGAAGACGAGCAGGCCCAGCGGCACAGCCTGTTTCATTTGGGGAGGGAATAGGTGGCTGGTTACAATTTGGCTAGAAAGCCCCAGAGACGTCACTGTGACAACCAGGCCATCACTGGGCTCAGTAAAGCATTTTATCACTGGTTCACTAAACATGACTGTCTAAAGCAGCATTTTTTGAGAATTGGTATTTTTTGCTCGTGGGCTCCCCCTACAGTTGGGGAGTATAACTCACTTCACTCTTTGAGCGCCCCCTCATGGTTGGTAGTCTTATGTGTCAGTTTAATCAGCCATAATTTTAACACCACTTCCTAATATTGCGTAGATCCTCCTTGTGCCACCAAAACTGCTCTGACCTGTCGAGGTGTGGACTCTGCAAGACCTCTGAAGGTGTGCCATAGTATCTGGCACCAAGAATACTTAGACAACATTAGCAGCAGATCCTTTAAGTCCTGTAAGTTGTGAGGCGGGACCTCCATGAGCACCGGGGAGGTTTGGGCTCCCCTGACCCTGTCGCCCGTTCACTGGTTGTGTTGGAAAGGTAGTGACCACTGCATACCGACAAACCCCCCACAAGACCTGCATGATGTTCTGGAGATGTTCTGACCCAGTCGTCTAGAACTTGCTGCCTATCATATACCCACCCCTTAACAGGAGCCACTGGAACCAGAGAACCATCAGTGGTTTTAATGTTACGGCTGACGGGCATGTACAGATAAATGGTCTTATTGGTGGCTTGTATAAAGTTTTCATTTGGAAATAAGAGGTTTTCTCAGGACAGTAACTCTTCGCAAAACCCCATATACATCAGTTGTGAGTCACCGAGGCCTCTGAGCTAAACTGCAGATGCAGCGAAGAAGAGCGCAGTCTGACTCGTGACACCTACGTAAATCAACACTGTTATGTGCCATGAAGGTTAGGCATTAGCCTGGCAGATCTCTCCCCGGAGGCGATGGCGCCGGACCAGCGCAAACAGTCCTCTCCGCACATATTCTGGCTGTCCCCACAGCCGGCGAGGCGTGAAAATCCTGTTGTACAGAAGATACACTAAGCTGCTTAATGAAGGAAGATTTCCGGATCATCAGCCACAGACCCACAGCAACGGCACGCTGGGCACCAGGAGCCGGAAGAACATGCCAGCCTGTGCCAGCCTGTAATGGCAAGAGCAGAGGGATGCTCGCCATTTATCTGTTATTTTTTTTGTCTACTTTGCATGTCACACTTTAAAAGCTATTAGCGGTGGAGGACTCACCATCTGCACAAACATCATTATCCTGTTAAATGCAGTTGCACTTGCAGGGATTAGCGGACCTGCTCTATTCATCAGAGTTTCTGTTGGAATGATAAATGGGCTTAAGAATGGGTATTAACCTTTGGGTAGCACTGAATCACATGCTGTTTATGAAGCGGCTGCATAATCGTATTCCACAGCTGAGGAGAAAGTTACTCCTTGCCAGTTTCGTATCTCTGAGTTGGCCGTGCAGCCGCAGCCGAAAACACGACAGCCCTTATTTTCTGAAATGACACCGCTGCCACATTTTTGGCCATGGCTGTCTGTTAACTGCTGGGAAGCTGTTTAGAATTTCGTGTCTGACAATCCAGAAGCTGTAAGCCCTCTGTGGTTAAATATATCCTCCACCGTTAAAAACAGGCCCTTCTTCAGGGCTTCTTTAGCAGAACCGTGACAGCTGAAAGACCCGTTTCAATGCTTACGTTGTGCTCTGCAGCTCAGAAAATGTTCCCTTTGGTTCCTTTTATTTGCATTTTCTTATTTACATTGATGTCTTTTATATATATGTATAAATACAGGTCATTATAATAATTAATACTATAATTAATGATTAATTATTACTATAATTAATAATAAGGGGCACATTTCACATTCATCATAAACCTGGTTATTCTCCCCCCAATTAATATTTATTGGATCAATTTGAAATAATAATGCAATGTTTTTTGTATGTATATTACCAGAAGCAGAATTGATACACATATTAACTAAATGACTCTCAGACCTCACCAGTCTTCCCCTCATTCCCCTTCATACATTAACTTAAATTTTACATCAAACAAATAATTAATTAATAATTAATTAATTTAAATAAGATCATTTTTTTTCAGTTGTATAGAATATCTATTTTCTGTAAAAAATGTAAAACTGCATAAATTCTGCAAACAGTTCAGTGATGTCACTTCCTCTGGTGGGAAACATGTGGAAGGCCGTGAGAAATGTCAAACCTTTTCTCTTGTTATTTTGTATACAGAGTTGAGAATAAATCAACAGTATATTAATTAACTAATTAAGTCTGTTAATGTGATATTGAGGGAATCCCTTATTCAGTAAGTTGGACAGTAACAAACCCAGGCAATGTGCTCATGTGGGGCTCACATGGGTGAAGTGTGGACATGGGCTCTGAGTGGGCTTGTACATGTGTACAGCCCACCCTTATCTCACATGGGTCCCATCTAGGGATATGCAGTGTACAACCCGGATGGGGTCCATGCTTAACCCCTCCTGATCCAATGGAGGGCATCCATATGTGGAGCTTCTCCCTATTCAGACCCCACATGGACATGAACTGGGAAAGTTGACTAATCAGTCAAATCTTTCCATACTTAAAATGTACATGCAGTTCTAGAATAGGCCTCCTGTGTGTGTGTTACAGTAGTCATATATAAGTCATTTACACATTATAACATCATAATTTGTGATGTATAGAAATCATCAGCAAAATCCACTGAGAACCCGTTACAGACCGTTCTTTAGCACCTTTACTTTATTCCTATGTGTTTTCAGTTGGAGCACAAATCCATCCTGAGGACAGGTGTGAGAACCACCGCTGCTGTACAGAAACCGTCCTGCTAAGAGTACAACACTGACTAACTGTTCTTCTGTCTAGAAAAGGCCTCGCTGAGTTTGTAGTAATGCTCTGTATTGTGTGTTGATTCAGTTATACAGCGGGGGAACGTCTGGCTCTCGGCTTTTCCGAGCGGCATTAACCTAACTTCACAGCTTGATGTTTAATGAGGACGCAGCGTCCTTGGAACGCAGGGAGTCGTGCACACATCAATCAGCCTCAGCGTTTCTCTCCAGCAGCCCTGACTTTGCGCTTAGCTTCTCTGTGAAGTATTAACCTGCAGAACATGCTTTCAGAGGAAGAGCCCGAGTTCATCTCGGGTAAACTGTCATCAGGTTTAATGTGTTTAGATTATGACACGCTGGGGTGGAAGCAAACCCAGCAGGCCGGCAGGAGGGCATCTCATGTTTTCTGAAGGCGACTCCTGACCTCCGCCTTGAGTGTAAAGAAAGATGATCAGGAAATGAGAAATGAACAGAGGCTGATGAAAACTATCAATACCATAACTCAGCACAAACACTGGGGACCCCGACAAGATAAAGGATTGGTATTCAGAGATACGTGTGGAATGAATTATTCACTGCAGAGCATGTTCTGGAAGCCGGTGATGATAAAAACAGCTCAGGACGGCTGATGGTAGCTAAAGCAGGTTGAATAAAAAAGTGTGTTTTTAATGAAAAACAAACTGTGAGGTTACGTTAACAGATCACTTCTGACATGACCAAATGAGTGCTCTCCAAAGCCTCTCCACACAGAAAATCGGAATCTCTAATCTCTAATACTTGTTTTCATGTTAGAATGCATGACGTAGCCAAAGTTAAAGGGTTATCGGTTTTATGGTTAATAGAAGACACTGGTCAGCGTTTCTTATTCTGTCTTGTTTCTAAAGTAAATGTACATTAAAAGTTTTGCTCGGCACCGTTTGGTGATATTTGTGGCCTTCAAAGCCAACAGATATAAGAAGAGTGAGCAAAATATTAGCAGAAGAAGGTTCCTTAAATATATCGCATCATAAACCATCATTAGATGTAAGACAGCTAGATCCAGATTTCAAAGCATCCTTTGAAGGAGCTTTACCCCGCGAAGAGACATAAAGACACACATGAACCACGCAAGCACTGATCCGATCCAATGTTTTTAATTGATCGTTTGTTAGGCAAAGAATATAATACAATGACAGGACTAGAATTCATAAGAACACCTATAAATATTGATCAATACATGTGGAGCACATTCACACAGTCTGACTCAACCCTGTAGAGGCTGCTGTCTAGAACTAGACTGTCTAGACTATCAACATGTCCCAGAAAACCCACACTTTTCTCTAAAGAACATTTAACTGGCGGTTAATGTGTGAGGAACTGAGCATGAGGAGTTTCAACAGAATGTAAATGTTCTGTACATTAAATCTGTTCCAACAACCATTCATCTGAGCCAAGAACCATACAGGAACCTTAACTTGTAAGACTGTACGCAAGCGTTAAATCTCTTTGCCTGGCTTTAGACAGAGCGTCAGACTGTGTGATTGAGATCCATTCAACTC
Source organism: Salminus brasiliensis (assembly GCF_030463535.1). Taxonomy (NCBI): domain Eukaryota; kingdom Metazoa; phylum Chordata; class Actinopteri; order Characiformes; family Bryconidae; genus Salminus; species Salminus brasiliensis. The sequence continues at coordinate 861,461 of NC_132894.1, read as the reverse complement.
TAAGCAACAAACACATCCAGAGTTTATTAGAAAAATAAATGAAATGAAAGGAAATGAAAGAAGAAAGAAAACAAACCACAGAGTATGTACATCACAGAGCTCGGGAGTGGCGTCGGAACGTCTGAAATCCGTTAACGCCACTTCACGTCAGAGTGGCTGCTGGTATTGGGACAGAACCCAGGTGTGACTAAAGCTTCAACTGCATTTCCACTCAGGAACGAGTGGCCAAAACCCTCCATTTGCTCCACTGTGTGAAAAGTGGAATACGACGCAGTTTGTTGGACAGATGTGAAAATACTGGCAGTGCAGGTGGGAGGGATCACACTGAGGCCTGTAGCTCAGGGAACTCTACAATGTTGTATTTGCATCCCATATAACACTACCTACACCATTTTACACCCTTGACTCGTGGGTAGTTATGGCGAACAGGCATTCCAGTAATTGAAATTTCAGAATTCTGCATATTTCAGTTGTTTAGTTGCAAACAAACTCATTCAGAGAGTTTTTAGTGTGAAATTTTCAGAGAAATGTACTGAAGTGGAATTCTTTACAGTAGGTGATAGGACCACAGTTTATTCAAATATAGCCACTTTATTTGCTACCCAAAATCTGCAAGGAGCTTTTAGAGTTCCAATGTCTGGTTCCGTTCACCAGCACTGTGAGAATTCCACTTTTTAAAGTCTCAAACTTCAATCAGTAGTCTACCTAGATAGCAATATTAATGTGCCCTAAGCCTGGGCCACATCTGGCATTTCCTAGTGGCTCACGTTTCACTTGGAATGATGGGCCAGAAGTGAGTCAGATGTGGTTTTGGGAACCCATTTATAGTTTGTTGAACCTATTCATACAGTTCTTTATACATAAACAGTACCATTTAGCATCATTAATGAAATGAAAATGATGATATTTAAACTTTATTATTATTATTATTATTATTATTATTATTATTGTCATATTAATCACTATAACTGTCTTTCACAGATGTGAGAGGACAGCATCTCATACACCTTTAAACCAACACTGTCAGAACTGACCCAACACTCCACTACTAGTTTAACAACTAGATCTAGTTAAAAATTTTCAGCAACTGCATCTGGCTCACATCTGGGCCATCATTCCAAGTGAAACGTGGGCCACTAGTAAATGCCAGATGTGCATGCCCAAGTTCAGGCCACGTTAATGTTGCTATCAGGGTATATTAGAGCACCACATTGGCTCAAAGAGCAATACTGTGTAAATAAATAAATTACATTATCATTTGGGGGAGGACCGTTAATTTGTCTTTGCATTGGCCCAAAGTTATGCCACTGGTACTGGGTAGAAAACCATTAAAGTTCAATTCAGTAGGAGCTCCTCACTGAGCATTATTGCAAATAAAACACAGGCTTGTGAAGATCCATAGGGAAAACAGCAAACACTGACAAAAACGACAAGATTTCTCCAAAATCAATAACTAAAAGCAAAAAAATAAATGAAATAATCAGTGCTTCGATTGACCACCGTTACGCCTGGTGATTTAGTGATGACCCTTTGCCCATTCTGAGAGACCCAGCGTCTGCATGCAGAAGCCGTTTAGAAAAAGTCAAAGAGCCAGACTCAATTTTGCTGCCGGGTTTATCTGCCGAAAGAGTGACTGTGTCAAGTCTTCCTTTAGGTAGAGGGCAAACTGCGGAAGCAAAGGTAGACCTAAATGCTATATAAGAAAAGAGGAACAGCAGTGAGCGGCTCGTGCTAGGTTTGCTAAGCAGCTGCGTCTGGAACAGGCTCTGCCACGGGGGGCCTGACTCGCTTCCTCGTTATGCTAATCCCTCTTTCTCTGAAACCATCCAATCAGAAACAGTTCCCCTGGACAAAGATAACGCGGCGCGAATGAGATACGCTCGGCACGCCGCTCATACCAAGTGGCGTAGTCGGCACAAGATGATGGATGCTCAATGCTAACGCGGAGTCTAGATTAAATAGAGGTCACTGCTATTCCCACTGCTCTGATCTGGCTCCTGTCTCGCTCCTGCCCCCCTTTCAAACTCATACAACAATGTAAATACGGAAAGGGCGAGGTTTACACCTCACAGCGTGTGCTCCTGAACGTGAAGTGCATTTATGCTCTCCTGACAGACACCGCATGGTTAGACAACAACGCTAATGCTAGTCTAAACACAGTTTGACTGTTGACGAAGGTGGAGGCCTGTTGTTGGCCTTATATTCTTCTCAATTTTCACAGAAATCCATTCTGTCCTGTTTGGCGCAGAAGATGGGAGACAGATACTGCTTCAAAAAGGGCTTGGTTCCAGAAACCTCGCCAGGTTTGTGGAGCTAGCCGGGCTGTGGAGAAAGCTCTGGGATTTTGACTGCTCTGCAGCAATTAGTCAGAAGAGTTGCCCCAGGAACACCCCAGCTGCCTCTTAGCACGCTCTAGAACCCTTGCCAGCACACGGCTGTGAGCAACCTCGGTTTAGAGCCTCATTTTCATAATTAAGAGTCGCTGTTAGGCCACCAAATTGTTAGCCATCTGACTCCTCTGGCTTTCTGGTGGCACAAGGACTAAAAAGATGATGCAACAATAGCATGTCGTTATGTCAGGTCTGTAAGAACTCTTTAGAGGAATCTTTAATATTGAGCAGATTTGTGTTGCTGGTTTGCTGATTTCATTGCATGGCTGAGCTTTAAGGTTGTATTAGAAGAGCACAGCAACATAATGTCCAATACCATCACCACATTTCACTGTCTTCATTAGCCCGCTGATTCCTTCTGTCTTTGCTACCATCATGTGTTGTAGCTACGGCTGGAAACATCAATGGAAACAACAACAGTCTTCCCAGTGTTCCCATTGTAATTTATCTCATTTCTTATTTATTTAAATGAACACTTTAAGTGTAAAATCCAATATTCTATCTATCCAATATGAGCTGTTTCCATCAACTCTTTATTTAATATGCCAAAATACGCTTACAGATATGTGTGGAAGCCTAGCTATCATCAGTAGCCCCTTTAACACATGCTCACTAACTGGGTATTATTTATAAAAAGGGGTTAACACAAGCCAGAGGGGAAATCCCAGTAAGTTCAGAGGACTGATGTGTGAACTGGAGCCGATATTTTAATGGTATTTACAGCCATGTTTAGGATGTGTCTGTTCCAATTTAGCCTAACAGTTTAAAGTTCAAATAAGCCAGAGTGTATTTTGTACATGATGAAGTAGCTGTTAGCCTGTTCCAGGCAGGGTTCCCTGGGGTGATGCCTTAAAAGAACCACTTTAATACGTTCAGAAGATGATTCTTAAAAAACTCTCCCCTGAAACCACTCAACTGGAAGATTATCTAGGAAAAAAGTGGTTCTTCAATGGCATCGCTCCAACCATCCCCCTTTTTTGCTACTGCATAGTGGCCACATCTGATCCTGTCCATCCAGTACTATTCCAAACACCTATCAGCCATAATATTAAAACCACTGCAGTGATGTTCTAGAAGACTGGGTCAGAACATCTCCAAAACATCAGGCAAGTCCAGTGGGATGTTCCTGGTATGCAGTGATCAGTATCTACCACAAGAGCTCCAAGGAAGGACAACCAGTGAACCGGCTTGCCACAGGGTCAGGGGCGCCCAAGGCTCACGAATTCTGATGCTCATGGAGGTCCCACCTACAGGACTTAAAGGATCTGCTGGCCATGCTTCAAAGGGTCAGAGCTGTGTTGGTGGCACGAGGGGGAACCACACATTAGGCTGATTGGTGTATTAAAGTCCTTCATGCTAGAGGTGTTTCAAGTCACAAATTAAACCAATGGAAGTCATGCTCAAACAAGCCCAGTTTCTCCCCTGAACAGTTCAGAGCAAGCGGCAGCCAAAAAGCTGTAAGTCAGGGCGATACGCAGTGACACTGGGTCTTTTGGTCTGGAGCGCTACCGCTTCATAAAAGGGGACAAGAGATGGGACAGCATGAGGAGAGAACCCTGACATTAATTAAGCATGCTCAGAAAAAGAGAAGATAAACTGTCCAGATATGGAGACGACTGGTTTTCCCCGTCACCTTGTACATGTCCTCGTCATTGACGAGCGGGATAGAGGCAGCGGGAAAGACTTTGAGAGAAAGAGCTGAAGGGTGGGTGTAATCTCCAGGGGTACTGAGAGAGTCAGAGAGAGAGAGAGAGAGAGAAAGAGATAAGCACAAGAGTGAAAGTCGGTATTAAAGAAAGACTTGGCCTTTTTCTTTAGTTTGGGAGAGGTGGTGCAGTCCCTGCTCCAGTCAGCTGTCGCAGCCTTCTTTGGAAAGCAGGACACGCACCTGGTTCTAAAAAAAAGGAAAAACCATCTCCCAGTCACGGAGAGAGAGAGAGAGCTCATAGTTTCCATAAAAAAGCAAACAGCAAATGTTGAGTCTCCAGTGACTGTCTCTGTGCAAGCTTCTCTGGACGTTTTACCCTCCTGACCTTAAGCGCAGCTCGTGGTGGATCAGAGGCACCTCTGCCACTGAGCCATTTACCCAGGAGCCCTCTTGGCATCTGCCTCGTACATGGCATAACACCAGCTGGATGAGCTGCTCGCTCTCTTTCTCTAGTGCAGTGAAGCTCCATCACCTCCCTTATTCCCTACTGAACTATCTGCAGCGCTTTGAGGAGCTAATTGTGGACACAGGCTGCTGCCCACAGGCTGAGGGAGGCAGGAAGTCTTTGGGACTATTTGATGTGGTCTTAATAAGGTCGAGTGCAATTAAGAGTGGATGGCATTCTCTCTCTCTCACTCGCTCGCTCTCCCGCTCTTTCAGTTGTCTCTCTAAATCTTTCTCAAGGCTTGGCAACACAATTTCTCCATGAGCGAGTCGGAGATGAATCCTCACACATCAGCTCAGGAGGGTTGGACAGAACGTTTAGAATAAAAAAAATCGGATCCATCAAAGCTTTATCTGTGATTAGAAAATGTAAAAATGAGCTGTTGCTCAGGGGTTGAGAAAGTATAATGTCCTACTATTACTCACAAGCATAAAATGCAATGTTCCTTTCAGATTAGGAAGGAAGAGTTCAACTCAGAATCCAATTTACCTTAAACTAACGAATGTAAATGTGGTCCATAAACCACAGTCTAAGCTTCCAAGTGTCTGCAAATTTGCATTAGACCTAAGAAGCTAATACTGCAAACCAGAAGGGGATTGGCCCTATGCAATCATTGCAGTAATACCTCAGCATAGGCGGCAAATTCTCCAGTGCTCATGTATGCAAAGCTAGACTTATACAGTGTAGGTGTTAGTCAACATTATATGTGGTTGGTGGAAATTTTGCTGTCTTCATGGTTTGAGGATGTAATGTCAGTAAGGTTCAACTTAATAAAATAATAAAAGCATTTTAGCTTTTTACATGACAAAAACCAGGACCAATCACAGTCAATGGGAGGTCTCATCAAGTAAATAACGATCAGGAGTTCTGTTCAGCGTCTGGAGCACACAACACCGTATGAACTTATGAACTACTGTGGGTCTGATTTTGTTTAAAGTAAACTGCAGCTTTACTCCCATGTTCGTACAGCAACCACATGGACATGTCTTTATGGAATGGCTTTATTGAATAATGAGACTTTGGGCATTGTCATATTTCTATCATGCTAATCAAGGGAAATTAGCTACAAACTGCAGGAGTGAAAGAAATATTCAGAACACCTCTAAAAGTGAATCTTTTTGGCCAAACTATTCCTTTTTTTAGTTACATGATCTCTGAAAAAGAAAGGTGATGGGAAACAGTTGCAACCAAGTCCCTTTAGATCACCTGTGCTAGAAATGATTTGAAACACCAAGACAAAACATAACGTTAAGCAATCTTCCCAAATCAGAAGAACCACTAATCCTCTCAGTGAAAACACTTTGATCTAATCAGTTAAGATAATGTCTTACAAACAGCTAACCAAAGTCAACAAGGGTCAAGAAATAGCCTCAAAATCCGAAAGAACATGATAGCAAAACGTGAGCGTTATTCCTTGACCATTTAAATGAAATTCAGAGCTGTATTTACACCTTAGTACCAAACCGCCACCTCCGTATGGGTTTATGTAAAAGTACAGTACATGAGCAGAGAGAGTTTCCAACATTGAAGGTATAAACAAACTCCCTGACCTAGGCTCATGGTAGATAGACTAAAATGATAGGGAGCAGGCCAAGAAATGGACAGATAAACAGAGCGAACTCGACGAAAGAAGGAAAGTCGTTATAGTCCGTGTGGGGTCTAGCAGTGCCCTTCTGATATCAGGGTGGAGGTGAAAAGAGAATGAAGAAGCTCCTTCTTCAAACGAAGAAGGAGTGAAGGAGAGCTTCAGTCGGAGATAGAGGCAATGGGTTTTGTTTTTGGTTAGAAATGGCCATGACCCTCCTGTCCACCCCGATGACCCCCTGAGCCATGCTTCTTGTGCTTTCTGCGCTCATGATGAGACTTGTGATGGTGGCGCCGGTAGCGATGGGATCGCCGAGCTGTAGAAAGAGGCGGAAAGCAAAAACAAATGAGCAACGAGCAAAAAACACCCAGCAACCAATGCTGTAATCAGGCATCAGGAATGCTGCTGGTTTTCGCTACCTTTGTTCATACACATGAACAAAATTGCTGGTACTCCTCGGTTAATGAAATAAAAACCCACAATGGTCACAGAAATAACCTGAATCTGACAAAAGTAATAATAAATAGAAATTCTTTGAAAATTAACCAATGAAAGTCAGACATTGCTTTTCAACCGATGCTTCAACAGAATTATTAAAAAAAAAAAATAAACTCATGAAACAGGCCTGGACAGAAATGATGGTACCCTTAACTTAATGTTTTGTTGCACAACCTTTTGAGACAATCACTGCAATCAAACGTTTCCTGTAACTGTCAGTGAGACTTCTGCACCTCTCAGCAGGTATTTTGGCCCACTCCTCATGAGCAAAACCCATGACCTGCAGCTGAGACCAAGCTTTCTGACACCGGGCAGCACATTTCTCTCTAGAATCCCTTGATAGTCTTGAGATTTCATTGTACCCTGCACAGATTCAAGACACCCTGTGCCAGATGCAGCAAAGCAGCCCCAGAACATTTTGTCTCATCTGTCCATAGGACATTCTCCCAGAAGCTTTGGGGCTTGTCAACATGTAGTTTGGCAAATTTCAGTCTGGCTTTTATGATTTGTTTTCAACAATGGTGTCCTCCTTGCTCGTCTCCCATGAAGTCCACTTTGGCTCAAACAACGACGGATGGTGCGATCTGACACTTTTACCTTTAACATGCTTGTCTATAATTTTCTTTCTAATCTCCTGAGACTCTTTCCTTCGCTTCCTCTGGTCCATGTTGAGTGTGGTACACACCATGTCACCAAACAGTACAGTGACCACCTGTAGCCCTATATATAGACCCACTGACTGATTACAAGATTGTAGATGCCTGTGATGCTAATTAGTGGACACACCTTGATTTAACATGTCCCTTTGGTCACATTATTTTCAGGGGTACCATCATTTCTGTCCAGGCCTGTTTAATGAGTTTACTTTTTAAAATAATTCTGTTGAAGCAATGGTTCAAAATCAATGTCGGATTTTCATTGGTTAATTTTCAATTTTCCACCTGACCCAGTTCTGATCCTTTGTTTTCACCGCTGTGTTTTAGCAGAGCGCCCCCTGGCGTCCTCTAGGCATTATTAATGGACATTATTTCCAGCCGGCAGTGGTGAGGAGTATTCTCTGAAGGTAACAGAACAGTGTGGGACTATTTTACAGTGGAACATCAGTACATTCCACAAATATCTGTGTTTTTTTTGACTGAATGTGAGAAACGTCTCCTTTAGATGTTTGTCTAATTCCTGCTGTTTTTGCTCACACTGCTGCCAAAACTATAACTACCAACATACCAACATGCTCTATGTATTTATTTATTGTTATTCCTGTAGAACAGTTTACTGGACACTTCATTGATACACACACTTCTCTACAGTTCTGGAGTGTGTGGAGGTGTGATCTGGTGTGGTCACTCACACTTTGTGCAGATGATTTTGGGGCGGTCCCATTTGCCGTTGGCACGGCACTTGGCAGTGGGGATGTGGCGCTGGAGGAACCCGTCTGCACACTGATAGCGCACCACCGAGTGGATGTCATAGTGCGTTCGCTTGCGGCCGATCAGGAAAGCATTGTCCACAAGAGGAGGGTTTCCGCACAGCACTGCAGACACAGAGGGACGGAGTGTGTAAGATCAACAATGTGAATTCTGGTAGAACGTAAACAGGACTGAATAATGGAAGCTGAAAGTGTGTGGGATGTGTTAAGCTGCAGAGTTAATTGGCACAGTTTCTGTATATTATGAAAAAGGTATAAAGAAAGGCTCCACAGTTCAGAATTCCCTTGAAGAAGCACAGTTTTAATAATGTGCTTAATAATAATGGTGTTCTGACAGCTTTTGTATGCTGTACTATTTTAGAGCACTGTTAAAGATACTGCTAAAAGAATAAAAAACACCTTCATTTTCACAAGCCCATCTTAATGCATTAAAACAAATAACTTAAATCTTAAAAAGAGTCTGTATAGCTCCTTATATTGTAGTAATATTACAATATTACACCTAGAAATGTAATAAAGTTGTGCAATTAACTCAATGTCACAACATTTAATAAAACCTAATAATGTAAAAACGTGCCTAATAATGTTATACAGGGTATCATTTTAATACATTATGGCATCATTGGTTCATTTGGGACATTTGTGACTGAGTTAAGTGCAAAATTAGGTTAAAATGTACATTATTACATTACTGGAACACAGCTTACAATATATGTGCTACAGAGGGATTCGGTAGCCAATAACTGGTTAATTAAATAAAATATTAATGTTTTCTGTAGCCAGGTTTGGAACCATTTGGCTTCTCATACATCTACATCTAAATCCATATGAATTTCCTGTATCACTGTTATACATGTTAGCATTTAATGTCTTCCCTGAATGTCTTGCTTTAAGAGGCCGAAGCTCAGTGGGTTCTCGTTACAGTTCCCTTCTCTTTCCGTAGATGGCAGTCTTGGAGCTTACACCCTGCAATCTGCTTCACTGAGGCTGCAACGTAAAGCTGAATGGAGTCTGAATGGAGTCTGAATCTGCTGCTTTGCTGTATTGAGATATGAAGAGCCAGAGGGAGGCAATTTGTGGACAACCACAGGCTCTGGTTATTTTCTGACCTCCTCGCAGCGGAACAGCTGTTCGCTGAACACCGTCACCCTGATCACTTTGACCAGAACATGGAACGCTCGACTGAGATGAAGGGCTGCAATGGGTGAACTTCAAACCTCCCAAAATTCAGCTGTTCCCATAGCGATTAGCCTTTTTTTATCAAGCCCTGCCAGCCAGGCTGGGGCTTCCAAGCTCAGAACATGATTTTACACCACATTTACAGTCCGAACGACGCTGCTGAGAACGACCGGGTTGTCTGTTGTGCAGACTGGTCAGATAGGCCGCTGAGAGAAGGGACACTGATCTGGGTTGTCTCAGGTCAGTGGATATGTGTCGTCCTGCGGCTCCTCGAGGCACGGAGAGAGACAGTGAGAGTTATTTAGGATATGAGTAGAGTGTAAAGTGTGTGGGATGTGTGAAGTTCATATTCTGTAGAGTTAACTGCTCCAGTTTCTTCGGTATATCAGTTGGTAATGAGGTGAAGTGAACGCCCAACTGATATGGTAGGCCTAACTGTCCAAAAACGTTCATTTAGTCAGTAATACACAAGGGTCACACACAGGCGTCCACCTAGGTTAGGATGCTGTGGTCAGGGGGTTCAAGTAGGCCTAAGTTGTAGGAGCATTTAAGTGTGTGTGGGTGAGAGGAGTTAAAAACCTCAAAATCCATGCAACTATATTAATGAATGTTGACTTGTTTACTAGTAATGTTACACAGCCTTAACAGCCAATCATCCAAATAACCTCTTTTCATTTCAGCTTGTCTTACAAAACTTGAGCTGGAGCATAATTGGACCATCAGGAGGAGCAGGAGCGGTGGTGGGGTGCGGATTTTCATCCCGAGGAGAGAGGAGCGGTTTAATAGAGCATTGTAATGGAGAGGAGGAGTCTGGGCGTGGTCCTTCTCCCAACCTTTAGTTATTATAGAACTCCATTTAATTTCATGCCAAAAATACATCAATAAAATGAGGTCAGTTGCCAGAAAAATCTATTATTTGACTGGACATAGTTCAGGACTATTATATTAAACTACTTTAAGCTGCACCCATTGCTGACACAGATGTGCAAATGCAAACACACAGCTTGTCTAGTCCCTGTAGAGAAGAAGTACTGCCAATAGAATAGGACTCTCTGGAGCAGATCAACATGAACAAAAATAAAGGTTACAACAGTAGTAGTAACCTACTGACCTACAAATACACTGTATATCCAAATGTTTGTGGACACCCTTTCTAATAAATGCATTGGTGACAGATAGAGCTTGTCTTGGTTGTGTGGAGAAGTACTGCCAATAGAATAGGACTCTCTGGAGCAGATCATGACCCTATTGGCTCCATGCTGCCTAATGCCAGGCGTGGGCTAGAGGGGTATAAAGCCCCCCAGCATTGAGGAGCTGTGGAGCAGTGGAAGAACTGTGTTCTCTGGAATGATGGTGGTGGAGCTCCATCCAGTACTTTTGGAGGGTATGAGTTGGGGAGCTAGGATTCCTGACCTCACTAACTCTTTTGTGGCTGAATGCAATCAAATCATTACAGCAATGTTCCTCCAAAATCTAAAATCTTTCCCTGCACAGTAGCAGGAGAGTTTTAATACCCTTGATTTCAGAAGAAACCATGTATGAGCAGGTGTCATAATACTTAGTAGCCGTTGTGTCGTGACATTGCAGCTCCTCCAGGCCTCCCTCGCCTCTTTGTGCGGCTGCCCTGAGAGCTGAGCTCCGTCATGGAAAGCAATGCAGCCAAATGTCATCCTGAAAAGACCCGACTGCTGCACGAAGCACAAAAGAGCGGATCAATATCGCAGAGGCCAAAGACAGCAGATAGCTTCCTCATTTCCTCCCACCGCCCGGCCCGTTCATACTGTATAAATCAACACGCTGAGGGGCTTTATTTAGCCGGCACGCTGCGGTAAGGCTGCCTTTCTCCAACAGCGGCTCGTGAAGAATTTCACAGCTGAAAGTCAGAACATTAATGGCAGCCGTGACAGGAGGAGTGTTGCAGAATACGCTGCGTAGCGTTAACACACAGCCGATGCTCGCACAACACTCGCTTCGGGTTGTCTCACTCCCCCTTCACATCGCTGAGAGAGCTGTCTTACACTCACAGGTAGGTCATTCCTTTACTGACTCAGCGTTCAGCACCGCGCGAGGGCTCTGGTTTGGTCTTATATGAATAAATATTAATACATTAACACATTTATTTCCAGAAGTAAATCAATTAGAAAGAGAGAAGAGAAGTAACTAGTTACATTTTTAGTTAAGATTAGGGTTAGGGTTAGGATTAGGGTTTAGGGTTAGGTTAGGGTTTAGGGTTAGGTTAGGGTTTAGGGTTAGGGTTTAGGGTTAGGTTAGGGTTTAGGGTTAGGGTTAGGGTTAAGGTTAGGTTAGGGTTTAGGGTTAGGGTTGGGTTAGGGTTTAGGGTTAGGTTAGGGTTTAGGGTTAGGGTTTAGAATTAGGTTAGGGTTTAGGGTTAGGGTTAGGGTTAGGGTTTAGGGTTAGGGTTAGGTTAGGGTTTAGGGTTAGGGTTAGGTTAGGGTTTAGGGTTAGGGTTAGGGTTAGGGGGTTAGGGTTAGGTTAGGGTTAGGGGTTTAGGGTTAGGTTAGGGGTTTAGGGTTAGGGTTAGGTTAGGTTAGGGGTTTAGGGTTAGGGGTTTAGGGTTAGGTTAGGTTAGGTTAGGGGTTTAGGGTTAGGGTTAGGTTAGGGGTTTAGGGTTAGGGTTAGGTTAGGGTTAGGGGTTTAGGGTTAGGTTAGGTTAGGGGTTTAGGGTTAGGTTAGGGTTTAGGGTTAGGGTTAGGGTTAGGTTAGGGTTAGGTTAGGTTAGGGGTTTAGGGTTAGGTTAGGTTAGGGTTAGGTTAGGGTTTAGGGTTAGGTTGGGGTTTAGGGTTAGGTTGGGGTTTAGGGTTAGGGGTTTAGGGTTAGGTTAGGTTAGGTTAGGTTAGGGGTTTAGGGTTAGGGGTAGGGTTAGGGTTAGCTAAAGGCTGGAGCTAAAGGCTTCACACAGCCCTCCTGCTCCTTTAGAATAAGAGGGTTAGAGGTAAGTTAGGGTTAGGGTTAGGTTGGGGTTTAGGGTTAGGGTTAGGGGTTTAGGGTTAGGGTTAGGGTTAGGTTGGGTTAGGGTTAGGGGTTAGGGTTAGGTTAGGTGGTTAGGGTTAGGATTAGGGTTAGGGGTTTAGGGTTAGGTTAGGGTTAAGGGTAAGGGGTTTAGGGTTAGGGGTTTAGGGTTAGGGGTTTAGGGTTAGGTTAGGGTTAAGGGTTAGGGGTTTAGGGTTAGGGTTAGCTAAAGGCTGGAGCTAAAGGCTTCACACAGCCCTCCTGCTCCCTTCAGAAAGAGGACACACATATTTATGTGTTTCTACTCGACTAAAAAAGCCTGAATACACGATTAAACATGAAACAATCGTTTCTCACTACACTAAACCTTATGTGGCAAAAGAATAGTTTATAATAGTTATTTAATTTGCAAATAAATACATTTATGAATTAAACTACACTGGTTTATTTTTCATCTTTAATATGGTTGGCTGTTATTGATGGTGAAAGTATGTTAATGAGGGCTGTTATTAAAGGTAAAATAGGCAAATCCAAAAAATGACAGAAAGACAGAAAGCGACGTTTCAAGGATCAGCCTATCAGCGACCATTTCTTGTAACTTGGCATTTTTCTACTTTTATTTCAGTTCTGTTGGTTCAGCTCCTGCAGCCAGACTGCTGAACTGTTCTCCAGAGGTGGGCAGAGAGCTGTCAGAGATATACAGTAACACACAGAAATTAAACAGAGAAAGGTAAGAGAGTAAAGCCGAGTTCTTTGGTGTAAAAGTAAAAGGATTATTATGATCAGTTTAGAATACTCAGAGTAGAAACCCATCACATTTGTACTTGAGTACATATTCCTCAGCAAATGCAACGATTTGCCAGAGATGTTCTCAGGTTGCGTCATGTGAGTCTGACCATTTACAGACTACACTCCTACAGTATTAACCCTTACAGACCCAAACCGGCTGCATTTTCACTCCCTTCGTATTGAAGCTCACAGAGAACACAGTCAGAGTGTCAGCACTGCACAGCGGTGGGATCTGCAGAACGTAAACTAGACATCTGAACATCACTTAGATCTGGGGTAATGATAAAAATGATAGAAAAATAATTTTATGTTTCATCAAACATGAATAGATCAGAAGATGGAAATCTCTGCAACACGCGATGTAAGGGCCAACAGGTCTTATGAAGGCCTGGGGAAAAAATTGAGTCGTTTTTAATTTGTTTTTAATTAAAATTGGAGATTTTAATTATTTTTGGAATAGCTCTCCAATGGGGGCTCTCAGTGGTCCACAGTGGTCCTGCCATCATTATCTGAGAATCACTGGTTCAAATCCCTGGTCATGCTGCTTGTTGTCAACAGGTGTGGGCTGATGGCGCTTCCAGCACAGGCGTCTGATAGCTGCTGTATCAGTGCTGGGGAGCCGTGCTTTCCTCAGGGCGCGTTGACTACCTAGCGATGCTGCATCAGTGGTAGTTCAAAAAGAGGCGGAGTCTGACTTCATGTGCTAGAGGAGACATGTGCTAGTCTCCTATGTTGGGAACAATGCAAATGAGAGGGGGAGTTCACATGAACTGGAAATAGGCCTTTCAAATTAGGGAGAAAAAATGTGGTAAAATTAGATATGAATTATAAAATAGTTTTGTAATCACCTGTAGGGGGCGCTAGAAATTGCAAGAGTCAGCAATTTGAAAACAAGAATACACTGCTGTGCAAAGGTGTCAAAAATATTGACATTCATTCCTCAGGTAGAAGTGAGTGGAGATACTAGGTTTTAAAAGACTTCTGTAGAAGCTGAAGAATCAACTGAAGCTTTTTACTCCAGTAAAAGTGTAAAAGTACTGGTTTCAGAACGACTTCAAGTAGAAAAGTAAAAGTAATGGAAGGAAAACAAAGGCTGAAAGCTTAGGCCGCGCCACAGGGGTCTATAGTGCACTACCCCCCCCCCTCCCCAAAACCCCATTTCTCTTAAAGCCATAATGAGGAGAATGATCTATTAAAATGTTGATGTTAAAATGTTGGGCTGCACTAGGCTCCTGTTTCAGCTGCAGATCTGCCCATTGAAAATGAAGCATTTCAGTAATATCAGCTCTATTAAAGGAGCGTCTCTGTGCTCTACTGAGCATTAACATGAGCTTCATGGAGGAAAATATGAGGAGTCGTTGTCTAGAAGTTTTGTAAAGCTGCAGAAAGTCAGACTTCAGAGGCGTGTGATCAATAAGCTTTATTGGAGTGTAAATGTGGGGCTCAGTCGGGACGTTTCACTGCAGCTCTCTTGAGTCTCTGCCACGGACACAGTCTTCATACTAGACTACAGACGTCTGCTGTGTCTCACTTTCCGGGTGGCGAGATTTATCTGGATAGGGTTTTTTTTTGGTGTTTTTTTGAAGAATGACGAGCCGGAATGAAAACAAATGGAAATGAAATAGGAGTAACGAGACTATTTTTAAAATGTGTAGATGTGAAAATGAGGAGAAAGTTCAGATAATTGGGTGAACATGTGAGGAATAGAAGTAAAATAATTACTCCAGTAAAGTATAGAGAACCAACATTTCTACTTAAGTAAGATAATGAAGTATTTGCACTTCGTTACTTGACGCCTCTGCTGCTGTGTCTCTCATTAACTGCTGGATCCCATTAAAGCAACGCAGCTCACTCCAGTGACTGACCAATAAACTGAAACCAGTAAAAATGAGAGAATTTTAAGGAGCCAGTGATGCTTGGACTAGTCTAATGCAATTTACCAAACCTCATTAGACACATGAGCTACAGTCAGTGATGATTTAAATAAAATCTGTGCAGGAACGCTAAGGGTTAAACAGAAAAGTGTTTCAGTCCAGACTCAAACGACTGCCACCACAGAATTTAACCACTATTAAATGCAATAAACGCAGACCTTGAAGAACATTTCTTCTCTGGCCTTTGAGAAGGAGCTTTAATAGAAAAGTGCTGCTCTGAAAACTGGTCATTTTGGTACTTTTAAACTAAATGCATATTTTCCATTTTTCGGGAGGTCAGAACAGAGGCTTTAAAACTTTTACAGCTACTCTTTTCTACAGTCGACTGGTGTCAGTTTTAAAAATGCAGGTTATTTGGATTTTGAAATGTATTTCTAACATTCAGGCTGATTTGGAAAGATGGTGTTTTGCTGAGTCTGGCTCATGTAGGTGAGAATAGGGCACTCACTGGGTTTCATATTAGCATGCAGCCTGATTAGATGCACTGACAGACACATCGCTTGTTGATTTTACAGCAAAGCAAAGCTGTTAAAAGCTTAATCCGTTAGTCTTGTGTTCACATGCAGTCTATTCAAATGAATGAGAATACCATGTTGGAGACTTGTCCTCCCTGGTCATTGCACTGGCCCAGGTGCCCATGCTTACTCTACACTAGTCAAATCCACAAGCTGAGCTTAACAGTCAGCTGAAAATGTTCTCAAAATTGTTAAGAGCAGCTACAGCTAGTTTATGAATGGAGAACATGTGTTAAATGCACTGTGCATTATATACACTATATGGACAAAAGTTTGTAGACACCTGCTCCTCCAGAGGTAAATCAGGGTCATAATAGAGAATTTGTTTTCCCTTTGCTGGAGCAATGGCCTCTACTCCTCTGCAGAGGCCTTACACTAGATTTTGGAACACTGCTGTGAGGATTTGATGAGTTTCAGCCATGAGAGCATTAGTGTGGTCAGATACTGAAAATGGATGATTGATTATAGATTTACTAAAAACAGCTACTCAAACATACCCTAAGGTATTGGCTGGAGCTTCAGCACTGACTGTAGACTCATGTGTGGCTTCTACAGAGCGTCCTGCTATATCAGCAATGTGCACAGTGTGCATACAGCACAGTCAACATACTGCAGTCTACATACAGCAGTGTGTACATACAGCACAGTCTACATACAGCACAGTGTACATGCAGCACAATCTACATACAGCACAGTTTACATGCAGCACAATCTACATACAGCACAGTCTACATACAGCACAGTGTACATTCAGCACAGTCTACATACAGCACAGTCAACATACAGCAGTCTACATACAGCAGTGTGTACATACAGCACAGTCTACATACAGCACAGTGTACATGCAGCACAATCTACATACAGCACAGTTTACATGCAGCACAGTTTACATGCAGCACAATCTACATACAGCACAGTCTACATACAGCACTGTGTACATACAGCACAGTCGACATGCAGCACTGTGTACATACAGCACAGTCTACACGCAGCACAGTGTACATGCAGCACAGTGTTCATGCAGCACAGTGTTCATGCAGCACAGTGTTCATGCAGCACAGTCTACATACAGCACAGTGTTCATGCAGCACAGTGTTCATGCAGCACAGTGTTCATGCAGCACAGTCTACATACAGCACAGTGTTCATGCAGCACAGTGTTCATGCAGCACAGTCTACATACAGCACAGTGTTCATACAGCACAGTGTTCATGCAGCACAGTCTACATGCAGCACACTGAATATAAGGCTGCTCATTTCACAAAGTCACAAATACACTCTCCACTCTCCAATCAGCTTTGGATTGGAATCCTTCTGACTAGACTTTGAGACTACTGATGACCTACACTGGTGCATGCTGGGACATGCTAATCATGCTAAGCATGGAGGTGATTTCTTGATTCATCCTCCTGCACTCTGATTGCAGTGCAAAAATCAATCCTGTTCTACCGACCTGTGATTGGACCACCAACCTCTGACAAGAAGCCCACTGATAAGTCCTTATCTACCAGAAATTAGCAGAGTCTGAGCAGCACAAGCTAAAGGCCTCCACCGTGATTCAAATTAGGAAGCAATACGAAAGGGTGGTCAGAAGGGCGGACGCAGGGTGATCTTTTTGTGGATACCCTTTCTAATGAATGCATTCAGCTGCTTCAAGAACTTTAACTTACACTCATTGCTGACACAGATGTGCAAATGCACACACACAGCTTGTCTAGTCCCTGTAGAGAAGAAGTACTGCCAATAGAATAGGACTCTCTGGAGCAGATCAACATGACACCACAATGAGGGGGTTTGTTCAGGGGGTTTGCTCTTTTACATTCACACTTAGTTATTTGGCAGAAGTGTGTAAATACAACTTCTCATCTCCAAACAGTATGTATTGTTGAGTAATTCTAAAGAGATTACACAATACGGACAAAAGTATTGGCACACCTGCTCATTCCTTATTTCTCTAGATTTGCGTTAGTGAGATCAGGATGTTGGATGATGATCACCACCCCACCTCATCATCCCCAACTCCCCAATTCATCCCAAAAGTACTGGATGGAGCTCCTCCACCATTATTCCAGAGGACACAATTCTTCCACTGCTCCACAGCTCCTCAATGTTGGGGGGCTTTATTATACCCCTCTATGCCTGGCATTAGGCAGCATGGAGCCCATAGGGTCATGATGTTTATCTGCTCCAGAGAGTCCTATTTTATTGGCAGTACTTCTCTAAGTATATGAATGCATTCATTCGAAGGGACATACAATATTTGGACATATGACATATGTATATTTGAAATAAATTGATGAACGAAGCAAACTCAACAAAAGAGCAGAAATCGCTGTAAGCCCTGGTTACTGAAGCGGAGGTGAGACATCTGGTTGCAAGGGAACTGCAGAGCCAGCAGCTCCCCAGAGAAGCTTTGGGTGGAACACAGGGAGAACTTCCCTGAACCCAGAAATGATCTCAATCTTTAAAGCTGAGAAGCCCCTCAGGGCCCAGCCAGGGCAGTCGAACCCTGTTGCTCTCCTGCTTCTGTCTGATGCATATGCAAATTGCCAGACAAAAATGAATTTAACAAGCCCTCTGAGGAGTGAACCGGACAGGCCATGTCGCAGCCAGGCGGTGGTGGGTATTTAAGCAGGACCTGAAGCTACTTCATGTTATAATGGGGTTTTAAAAAAGACGGCCACTCTGACAAGCCTCCAATCACATCCTCACTTCTGCCCAGACTGACTTTTATCTGAAGAGGCATGAGAGAAGGTACAGGGAGGTCAGTAAGAGAGCGCGAGTGAACGATGGTAAAGTAAGATGAGAGATATGACAGGATGTGATGGGATATAGGATAAATCAGCAAAGATATGAGGAGACAGCAGTTAGACTAATATATACAGATGACACTGACACAACCACTGGTGAAAATGCGGTGCAATCTATGTGAGCATTCAGAAGTGCTATGATGAAACACGTTGGTGTTAATATTAATGTCGGGGGGATTTTTCCAGTCTAGAGTTTTTCAAATACCTCATTATTGTACCTGAAGTTCACTTTTGGGCCACAACAGATTTGGATGCAGTGCTGAAAGAGATTTGCAATGCTCTTCGGGTCCTGGAGGACTGCAGTCCAGCACAGTTTCATGCTTCTACCTTCGATCAAACCTACTTAACCTAGCAATTAACAGATAGGTTAAACCAAGCAGGAACAGGAACATCTCTAAATTAGATTGTGGACTGCCAGGACGAGGAGCAAACTCCTGACTTAAGACTATGAGGCCATTGACAACCCAATGGGAAATTATGCAGATTATTGTTTTACTCTGATTGCAGCCCACTGATAAGTCCTTATCTACCAGGAATTAGCAGAGTCTGAGCAGCACACGCTAAAGGCCTCCACCGTGATTCAAATTGTGGAAGACTATAAAAGGGTGGTCAGAAGGCCAGGGTCTTCTTTTTGGTCACTTCTGCTAGAAATGAGCTTCATCAAAAAGGTGAAACGAATTAATGCTGAACAATCAGAAGAAGCCTTTAACAACTTCTAAGAGACACTAGATGTCCAAATGTTTGTGGACACCCTTTCTCAGCTGAAGCTAATTTATAATAGTCAGGCAACATATATGCAAAATATATACATATATATATAACGCACAGTTTTTAAATGGGAAATGTTTTGTAAAGCCTCTGCAACCGAGCAACAGTTGCTATGAGAGAGCGCAGTCAGGTGAAGGGCGGAGCTTGGGGAGTCGACGTGGAAAGCAGAAGAATACGCATTGTTGGCCCTCGCAAAACCAGGAGGGGGAGCCATAGTGACAAGTTTACACCCTAATGATCTATTTATGCAGAAATTGTGCAGAAAAATGACAGAATGATGCATAACTATGAAGAAATACCCGAGTATGAAATAATAAGACGGTATACAGTACTTGGTGGTACAGCTGTCTTTGCCCTCTTTCCTTCTACCCCTCTCCTGCACTCACATATAGCCTCACTCGCACGCACCTGTGCCTTTCTTGCAGATGTAGGGCAGGTTGTAGTTGCAGGGCACGTCGTTCCATTTGCCATTCTCATGGGCGATCATCACCACACAGTCCTCCCCGCCCGCAAAGAAATTATCCGGCTGGTTCTCCCTCCAGTTCTCATATTGCTGCAGGAGGAAGAGGGATATTTCAGACTGCAACCCAATCCCACGGCTTTACTGGTCATTTAACATATCAGGCCACATAGCCAATGCATTACAAACTCATTTCTAGACACAGCAAATGGCTTTTAGATCCTGTGTTTTAGAAACACTTGTGAGAAAGTGGGGAAAGAGGAGAGAGAGAGAGAGAAACTTTTCGAGGTGTAATCCGTGGGAGAACAAGCTCTACTTGTCTTTGGGCTCTGTGATCTTTTGTTCTGCTACTTAAGAAGCAATTAAAAGCACAAGGACAGAGAGAAAAGCCCACACTAAGCAGTTTTTGGTCAAATATCGAAGCTGTGATGTCTTGTGCCAGGGGCGGCTCTCTTGCACCACCACTCTTTTTCTTTTTGAAAGACGATTCTGCAGCTCGCTCACTGTCTCACTGTGCCTCTCCCAGTGAAAAGACCTAATCCCCTAAACATCCACTCATGAACCAGGGAAGGCTGTTCTGCAGGTTACTGTACAGGTCGTTGTCTTGGTTTCATAGGACAATTATGACCATTATGACCATCAGGGCTCATTTTTAAGTCTTTTCATTTTAGTATATGAAATTATGTACAGTAAATATGCCATAATATTAAAACCTCCTCCCTAAGATTGTGTATGTCTACCTTGTGCCACCAAAACATCTCTGACCCATCATGGCATGGACTCCATAAGACCTCTGAGGGTGTCGTGCTGTGGTATCTGGCACTAAGACTAACATCAGCAGCAGATCCTTTAAGTCAGTCGTGAGGTGGGCGGGGCCTCCATGAGTATTAGTGAGCCTTGGGCGCCCATGACCCTGTCACTGGTTCACTGGTTGTCGTTCCTCTGAGCCCTTTTGGTAGGTGCTGACCACTGCATACCGGGAACACCCCACAAGACCTGCCTGATGTTCTGGAGATGTTCTGACCCAGTCATTATCTAGAACATCACAGTCTGGTTCTTGTCAAAGTGTCTCAGATTCTTACACTCGTCCATTTCTCCTGCTTCATCACCTTCATCACCTTCAAGAACTGACTGATGAGTTATGGCTGATAGCTGATGGAAGTATGTCTACAAAAATGGTGTCAAAAGTTTGAGAACTGCAATCTTTTTCACAGCTGGTATGAAGACTTTGGGGTGTGGGACTATGACTAGCATCTAGCATCAATCTTCTTCACAGCTGGTATGAAGACTTTGGATAAAGGATAAAGGTAAAAAGGTGCACGTATTCGTCACTGTACAGTGTGGACTGTACAGCGAAATGTGTCCTCCGCATTTAACCCATCTGGTAGTGAACACACACTCACACACACACACGTGTTAGGGGCAGTGAGTACACACACACACCCAGAGCGGTGGGCAGCCAACTCCAGCGCCCGGGGAGCAGAGAGGGTAAAGGGCCTTGCTCAAGGGCCCAACAGTGGCAGCTTGCCGAGCCCGGGAATCGAACCCACAACCCTGTTATCGATATCCCGGCGCTCTAACCGCTGAGCCACCACTGCCCTCCCACTGCCCTTTGGGGTGTGGGACTAGGACTAGCATCTAGCATCAATCTTCTTCACAGCTGGTATGAGGACTTTGGGGTGTGGGACTAGTCCTAAATATGTGTTTGTGCCAGTACAGGAATAGGACAGAGCAGATCAGGCTTTTTTGTGGTTCCACCTTTTCAAACACAGTGACTGGAAATTTCTACTGACTGCAGGTCCCTTTCCATTGAAGTAAAGCCTGGTTTTGCATAACTGGAAAAAGCAGCTTATGGGCATTGCCAAGACAGCTGCCGAGGGGCCTGTAAGGACTTTGCATGAACGAAGCAATCACAAGCTCAATACCCAGTTCAAGTGAGTTGGGGGAAAAGGAGAAATGTGGATTATCTGGACTAGGAACCACCGCTCTATTGCACTACTGGTCTACTGGTGCATGCAGAGTCTAAGGCCTCACCAGATCCATGTTATCAGTCCACTGGAAGTCCTCTTCTACTGTCCTGTCATTCAGACCAATCCAGGTGTTCTCGTGGCTCATGCCTGTCAACAGTTGAAAAACAGAAATGTAAAAGAAAAAAAACAACAATTTAGTCTTTTTATTCAGTCTGGATGCTCACAAAACCAGTCCCCCAGACCAGTCACACAACCAGTGACCACTCAGACACTAAGACATTAAGCCGAATTTCATTGGGTGACAATATGCAGTCATAGGAAACCCTATTAAATTCATTGTCATTGGGAACATATTTAAACATATGGACATTTGATTCTTTCTCAAGGATTTATTATTATTATTATTATTATTATTATTATTATTATTATTATTGTCAGCTTAGAGGCTGTTATCATTTTTAAAGTATAATTTTGTTCAGTTAAGCCTGATCTCCATTACTTATGTATTTGATATAATTATTTATTTTTAAAATTTGTATTCTTCATGTTTTTCACTGAAGAAATGTCTTTAATTATCATTTATAAAATGAAATTAATAGAAATGTAATTTTCCTGTGAGGTAAAAATTGTAACCCTCCAAAATGTAGTACTACTTTAAATGTGTAGAATTATAGTCAGGAGCAGAAGATCAGCTGCAGATGATCAGAACATGGTTGGAGAGGATTATTCTGGAGGAGTCTGGAGTCAGACATTTAGTCTGGTCTGCTCTGGATTGATGGTTGAAGTGAGGGGTGGTGAAGAAGATCACCATGGCCAGATCCAGATCCAGAGAGCTCTCTGAGGGTGTAGATGCAGAGGAGTCTGGGAAGGGATTCTTAGAAGATTTCAGAACAGTTAGAAATACAACTGAAGAAAGACATCTGTTTAAATATTGTTACTTTCCTGCAAAACTCTTGTATCTCCATTTTTGTTGTTCTTCGCTTTTCTCCATAATGTGAATCTACAGTTGTTCATTATGCTGTATCAACATTTTATGATAAATAAACCAACAGAAAAGCTTCCAAATGACTCGGAATAAGATCTTTTAAAGTTAAGCTGGCTTTTTCCTTCTCCTGTAAAGCTGAACATTGTTGTGTAATAATTTGTATGTAATAATTTTTTCTCATGACTGTATTAGTATTGTCATCACAGTTACAGGCAGTCCCGAAGAGGCTGCCCCCATTCCCTATCATGTATTCATGAGTATTTTTTTGGAGGATGTAATGGAATTTCAATCACGGTGTTACTGATTAACATCCTTATGGGCGCCATTAATCTTCCTAATGACTGTGCTCCCTTTATTGCAAGGGTGGAGACCAGCGTTTTTCAAGGCAATTGAGCACAAATTTCTGAACAGCACTGTGGCTCTATGTGGAGCTGTTGGCAGATAACAGGTGGGAAGCGTCTCCAGTGACTGTCAGTGTGTCTCGACTTGGAATACTGCAAGTAGTATCACTACTGGAACTTAGATTATACATTTACATCTATTGTATTAGGAGTCCTGGCCAAGTACAGCCCTGTAGTCGCTGCACCAACAACAACGTCAGCTGGTGAAATTTCCTCCCTCCTAGATCTTCCTCCATGAGCTGTGAGTGGTATTTGTTACGGTGTGGTGTGGGGTTTGGACTCAAGTGCAGTTAAAGTTTGTTTTATTATGATCAAATGGAACTACTCTTATTGTGTGTGCTTGGTGACTGTTGGGCTGTTTACCAACCCTGGTAATGGGAACCCAGTGTATTTACACTGTGCCACCATGGCTGTGAGGGGTTGCAGTATAAATGCTGATCTTGAGCAACACAGAAAACGGCAGGAAAACAAACAAAGGAAAAACCAAGAGTGACGTTCACTCAAACTAAAGACAGCAACTCAAATGCTTTTCACTTTTCTGTTCACAACTTAAACCCACTGTTACTGTTCGCCCCTCTACAAAGGTACGATGGGGAAGTGTGTTTGGCTGGGTGTATTTATACAGTGCCACACAGGTGGGTCTGGTCAGTGTTGATTACTGCTGGGAATTCTGGGGCTTGGAGTTCTTTGCTCCAACCCCACCAGCTTTCCTACTTTGCTGGCCGGGCCCCCTGCTGGTGGCAGGCGGTACATGCTGCCTGCTCACAGTATTATTATTGAACAGTGGAAGAGTTTAGGAGGAACAGCTCACAGAGAGCAGCTCAGTGTCCACCGAGTGTCTGTCAGACCACGTAAAGTTACAGAGCGGGGTCAGGGCCGAGTGCTGAGCTCAGAGCAGAGTGCAGAAAAGCCTCCAACTGACTCAGTAACTGCAGCAGAGCTCCAGACCTGCTGCTGCTGGTAGAGCTGCTGTTAAAGGGAGACCAGCTCCATATTAATACAGCCTATGAGTTTAGAACGGGACATCATATAAAAGCTCCTGTAGGTGGAATGTGTAGGTGTCCCAATATTTTTGTCCATTTAGTGTAGTATCTTTATCACACACCTCTGCAGTTTCTGAACCTATGTTGGATATCTGTCACTATTCTGAACCCATAAGTGACACGTATGTACGTATGTCTTACAACCACTGAACTCATACCAGCAGTACCCATAAACATGCAGTGCCGAGAATAGCCCACCACCCAAATGATACCTGGTCAATGGTGGTCTGTCAGTGGGCTGCTTCCATTGGACAAAATAAAGAGTGGTTGACCGACTGTCCATTGCAACAGATGGGCTATAATCATTAGTTTTAAGCTTGCAAAGTTCAGCTACAATATATAGGCGGTGTTTCTAATATAATGGCCAATAAGTATAGGTACAATGTACATGGAGTAGATAATACACTCTGGTAATATTGTGCTAATGTAGGAAAGGTCTAGAGAGGTACCGTTAATGAAGTCCTGCTCTTCCCTGGTGTGTATGCTGGCCAGATGACCATTGTGCTCTCTGCAGTCTTTCTCTGCATCCTCCCAGGTGCGTCTGTGGGTGAAGTACCTGTAGCAGTGACCATGAAATTTCCTCCAGGTATGATCACAGCCCTCTGTGTCTGCAGAGAGAGAGAGAGAGAGAGAGAGAGGTTAGATTCTTTGTTGGGTTTAATGCTCATGGAGGTTCCACCCAGGTGTGCAGTATGGTAGACAAAGTCAAGAGGGGCCTAAAATGTATTATTTGAGTTGTGGTGCCCAGTTTAATATATGTTCATGGGGCCCAAAATCCATTGCAGCACCCCAGTCCTATCTCACAACTTAGAGGACTTAAAACCCAGGACTTAAAGGATCTGCTGCTATCGTTAGTATTGGTGGCAGAGACCACAGCAGCACACCGTCAGAGGTCCTGTGGAGTCCCGGTCAGAGCTGTTGTGCATCAACTCAATATTAGACAGGTGGTATTAATGTTATGGCTGATCGGTGTATATGGGAATGCTAAATCAAGTGTGCTGCAGTTTCTCATTTTGCGAAGTGCGGACCACGCTTGACTCAGGCAAGGAGGAGAACTCGAGAAATTTGGGCTGGAGTTCTGGGGGGCTTTGAGCTGATGGGACCCGAAGCCAGACCCCCCTTGCCGGGCAGAGGATAGATAAAATTAGACCATCGGGAGGAGCAGGGGTGGCGGAGGGATGCGAGGGGTTTTCGTCACGGGAAGGAGAGGGCAGAGAAGCAGCTATATAGTGCATAGTAATGAAGAGGACGAGTTGGGCGTGGTCCTTCTCCCAAACTTTGGCTAATGCACAGTGAAGCTGACCTGACCTCGCTGCAGTTGCTATATAACACAGCATTGTTCAGATAAGAGAGAGAACTCACACACACACACACACACACACACACTCACACACTCACACACACACACACTTGGTGAGTAATCCACTCTGTGTCACACTCACATACATGCCAGCTCAATTGTACGCTCAACCTTGGCCCCCCTAAAGCGTCTGACTCCCCACATTCAGACTCTCTAATCCGTGTCTGTGTGCATGATGAGCGGGCAGTTTAGCATTAGCACAGAAACAACAGAAAACCAGAGGAACGGCTTCCGCTGCTGGACTCAGTGGCTAATTAAGCTCTGTCACATCCCTGCCTGAGGCCCAAACCCACCAGAGCTTTGTAGCCTCTGCACCTGCCAAGAAAACTTCCCCTCACCCCATAATCAGAAATCCAGACCCATCAGACCATGTTACTTTAGTCATCAGCTGTCCAGTGTTGCTGAGCCTGTGCTGAGCCACTGCAGCCTCAGCTTTCTGCTCTTGGCTGAAAATAGAGGAACCTGATGTTGCCTTCTGCTGTTGTAGCCCACCCTCCTCAAGGATCGATGTTTAAGCTTTCTGAGATGCTTTTCTGCTCTCCACAACCTTACACAGTAGTGATCTGAGTTACTGTAGTCTGTAGAGAAATACTGCCAATAGAATAGGACTGTCTGGAGCAGATCAACATGAACCTACTGGCACCATTCTGCAAAAAACTGTGTTCTCTGGAATAATGGTGGTGGAGCTCCATCCAGTACTTTTGAATGGGATGAGTTGGGAAGTTGGGGATCATCCAACATCCTGACCTCACTAATGCTTTTGTTGCTAATGCAGTCAAATCCTCACAGCAATTCTCCTACAGAATCAAGTAGAAAGTCTTCTTCTCTGGACAGTAGAGACAGTTACTTCAACAAAAGCAGAATCAGCTCTTTTAATTCAGAGGAAACAATGAATAAGCAGGTGTCTCAATACTTTTGTGCACAAAGCACATTTCAACAGCATTGTACATGTTTAGCATATTGAGGCTTACGTGTCTTATCAGTGAGAGTTTGCTTTTAGCCCACTGCAGCGCCTTGGCGGGCTCATTTTGTGAAGCTATCAGCACAGCACCCTCTTTCTACCTCCAGCAAATCTAAAGCGACATCGCTAAATTGGACACTGCAAATTGGGGCTCTGCTTAGCATGCAGATGCACAAACGGCCCAGACTGGACAAGAAGACGGTGCGCTGGAGCACAGCTCTGAGACAGGTGTTAGAGAAACAGACTCAGCTGCTGATGTCATTCTGCCTGCTCAACTTCTCCAGGCCCCTCATTCCCAATCAGAAGAGACGTGACTGCTTCTGATGAACTTTCATCAACATGCTTATTGTAATAAAACTACACCCATCAGCCATAACATTAAAACCACTGACAGCTGAAGTGAAGAACACTGATGATCTGGGTCCAGTGGCTCCTGTCTGTCGAGGGGTGGATCTACATATCAGGCAGTAAGTGAAGAACAATCAGTTCTTGAAGGTGATGAAGATGTATAAGAATCTGAGACACTTTGACAAGAACCAGACTGTGATGTTCTAGACAATGACTGGGTCAGAACATCTCCAGAACATTAGGCAGGTCTTGAGGGGTGTTCCTCCCGGTATGCAGTGGTCAGTACCTACCAAAAGCATCATGGGCTCCCACCCCACAGGACTTAACATTAATGCAACATTAGTCTTGATGCCAGACACCACAGGACACCTTCAGAGTTCTTGTGGAGTCCATGCCTTTGAGCTGTTTTGGTGGCACAGGGGGGACTTATGCAACATTCGGTAGGTGGTTTTAATGTTATGGCCGATAATAATTGAGCTATCAGTGCATCACTTTTTCAGTGTATGATTTTACCTGCACATTCTCTGCTCTATACAAATGAATTGGAGTTACCTTCTTGTAGCATCCAAAGAATTTTACACGTCCCCAGATTCATCCTACAGACTTGTAAACTTGTATTTTTAGCTTCCAGACATCATTAGACCTTCTCTGAAGGCCTCCAAGGCCCTGAGTGTTCCTCACTGATGTGTAGGACTTTTGAAAACAGCTCTGAATTCTACCATCCTGCTAAAATAACAGTGTGAACCCATGTGATGTAGTTCTGCCTCCTGCCTTCAGCTCTTCCTGTAGTATGGTTGTCCACAGTGGCAGCAGCAGCTGTGTTCATGTGGGCGAGATGAGAACCTACTGCGTTCTCTCCATTAAACATCACACACACAATACACACACAGACACACTGTTCCCTGCTGAAGAACACCACACGTTTCTTATCAGATCGGACATCATCTGCCAGCCGGATGAAAACACACTCCGGACACAGCAGCGCTGTAAAGCTTCTCTGTTCAGATGAAACAACACCAGCTCATCTTCACAAGAAGATCTCCACAAAAAGAAAGAGCAACAGCTTTGTGTTTGTCGCTGTGGGTGTCACGGTGGAGGAATTTAAACCATGCAGCACACACACACACACACACACACGTTTCTCTCCTCTCCATTGGAAGCAGTGTGAGAGCACGGTGGTTGGTATATTGTGGTACAGTGGGAGCACGTCCAAATCAGCCTGCTCCAGTGGAGCCCAGCCCGTTATCTCCAGCAGCAGCCAGAATAGAGAGATGCTGGAGGCTTTACAAGCTTCTGTGGGCACACGCTGGCTTCATTCCTGGACATAGAGTCAGCGAGTGGGCTGTGTGTGTGTGTGTGTGTGGGAGTGTGGGAGTGTGTGGGAGTGGTGGTCAGCCATTATTTGGTCCCTACTTGCCAGTATTTGTCATGGACAGAAACAAAGAACTGCAGATATTTTTGTTCTTCAGGGTATTTACTTTCTGCAGTAATTGTGTTGAAGTGTTGGAGTCTGGTGTTCGCTGTATCTGACTAACACACAGACCAAGATTAGGAAGAAAACAATAGATCAAACAATGTTGGAATTTCATGTTGTCTTGATGTTATCATTATAACGTCTCTGTCTCATGATCAAATGCTATGTAATTCTACAGCAGTATGACATTTGGAAGATGTTGGATCGCTATTCATACCATAGAAGTGGTAAATGTTGGTCACCTGATGTCACATTCTACATTCTACACGTCCCGCATCTCCACGTCCTGTCAGTCCAGGGGGCCAAACTCCAGTCCTAAACCCACTTTTTCAGCTTTAGACCACAGCTGCCATGAGAAGCTAACCAGCCTGAAGCTGAAGCTGCCTTCTTATCAAACTTTTCTGTTAACTGCTGCAACATTTACAGGCATCAGAGTGAGAAACATCCACCTTTCTACACCTTGTAGTTTCTGTGGTTTAGCTGAGGAGGCCCTCACACACCACGTTTCAAATCACGACCATCAAAATAAAATAAAGGTGTTGAAGCAATCCAGCAGTTTTCCAATGCAATGATAAAAGAAAACTGTTCCAAGATTGGAAAGAAAAAACAACTTTGGGCAGTGAAGAGGAGGCTGGGGGCACCTGAGAAACATCTGGAGATCTTTGAGACCTGGCAGTCCTTAAAGAGCTAGGAAAATACACTGAATTTTGTTCTGCCGTTAGCTGGAACCCTGTTCTCTGGAGTGCAGACTCACTGTTAGCTATCTGGCAGTCCGATGAAGGAATCTGGATATACACTACCTGCTGGACTGCACAATTTGGTAGAGGTGGGATAAGAGGGGTTGTTTCTCATGGTTTTAGGGTTTGAGCTCGGCCCCTGAGTTCACTCAGCTCCAAAATACATTTTAGAAAATGATCTGCTTCCATCTTTGTGGCAGAAGTGTGAGGCTGCACCCTTGTGATTTGACGAATTTGGTGTGGAGGAGCCTGAACAGTCTGCAGTCTGAGCCCTGATCTCAACCGAACCAAACACTTTCAGGACTTGTGAACCAGGCCTTCTCATCCCACACCAGCACCTGGCCTCACAGATGCCCTGAATGGGCTTAAATTCCCTCAGATACACTCCATCACCTTGTGGAAAGCCTTCCCAGAAGAGTTGAGGCTGTTCTATTAATATGGGCTCCATATTAATGCATGTGGCTTTTAAAAGGGATGTCCAACAAGCGAAGATACATAAGTATGATGGTCATGTGTACACATACTTTTGGCCAATTAGTGTTCTTTACATATACTTTTTATGCATTTTAAACAAAAGTGCAGTCTAAGTATTAGAGAAGACATATCAGGAAAGGCTTTTTTCTTTTTATTCTTATCTTCTTATCTGCATCTTTCTGGTCAGGGTTCGGGTTGGTCCAGAGCATCCCTTGAAATCACTGGACAGGAAAATCTCATACACAGGGTGCCAGTTATAGTCCATCAATCCTCAACTCAATTCTGCTTCTTTCTCTCCAGCCTGAGAGTAATAGGCCTGGAGCATTCTCACAGGCCGTGTAACTGGCTAACGCCTCTGCTGTAATATCCACCCTGCCAATTATTATTACTAATATTTGTGAATCAGCGTCTGGGTGTGAAAGAGAGAGATTGACAGAGAGCGCCGGGTGCGAGAGGCAACTGGGAGCTATCCAAAGCGATCCAGAGCCAAGATCTGAGAGCGCTCCTCCACCTTTCCTCCTCTTCACATCCTTCAAAGCGTCAGTCTGTCTGAAACCCTGCTCTGATAGTTCTCAGGTTTATCCTCTGGCCCCCTCTGAAGCGCTGACTGGACGCATGCTCGGTGATTAATATCAGCCGTCTGAATGAGCAGCAGTTATATATAAAAGGGCAACTGCTTCCAGCTGACTGATTGGGTCATTTATCCTCATCACAGTGTGGTATTTTAGCGCTCTGCCATTCAACACCCTGAAGATGAAAGATCCGGAGAGGGGAGGAGGAAGAGGAAGGGGGTTAAGTCTTCTGATGGTGGTAAAGATTGGTGGCACTCTGCCATCTGCACCAAAGCCAGCACTCACAGCTATTACAGATATCACAACACTCACAGCACCTAAAACTCTCACAACACTCACAGCTATTACAGATATCACAACACTCACAGCACCTAAAACTCTCACAACACTCACAGCTATTACAGATATCACAACACTCACAGCACCTAAAACTCTCACAACACTCACAGCTATTACAGATATCACAACACTCACAGCACCTAAAACTCTCACAACACTCACAGCACCTAAAACTCTCACAACACTCACAGCTATTACAGCAATCACAACACTCGCAGCAATCACAACACTCACAACACTCACAGCACCTAAAACACTCACAACACTCACAGCTATTACAGCAATCACAGCACCTAAAACTCTCACAACACTCACAGCACCTAAAACTCACACTCACAGCTATTACAGCACCTAAAACACTCACAACACCTAAACACTCACAACACTCACAGTAATCACAACACTTACAGCACCTAAAACACTCACAGCACCTAAAACACTCACAACACTCACAGCAATCACAACACTCACAGCACCTAAAACACTCACAGCACCTAAAACACTCACAACACTCACAGCAATCACAACACGCACATTACACAGCTCTCACATCTCTCAGAGCACACAACAATTACAAAACTTACATCACCTACAACACTCACAGCTCTCACAACACCCATAGAAAAAAAGGAAAACATAAGTAAAAAATGTGAGACGCCTCATTGGCATAAGTGTGTGTGTGTGAGTGTGTGTGTGTGAGTGTGTGAGTGTGTGTGTGAGTGTGTGAGTGTGTGTGTGTGAGTGTGTGAGTGTGTGTGTAAGTATGTGCGTCTCTCCGTCTAATAGACCTGAGCAGTGAACAGCAGTAACACAGCGAGACTACAGCGCCTCCGGCTATCAGCCTCTTCACTGAGGGCAACACAGGAACATCAGACAGAGGAGAGGGTCAGAGAGAGAGAGAGAGAGAGAGAGAGAGAGAGAGAGAGAGAGAGACAGGTGGGAGAGCTCTGTGGGGTTAAAGGGGCAGCAGTGTGTTCAGGGGATGTGAGAGGACAGGTCTGCTGCAGTGAAAATGTACAAGCTTTGTGCAGCGAGCAATTACAGCCAGGCAGCAGCGGGGGGCGCATTACAGCAGGCCTGAACTCGGAGCTGAGTGAGGGGTGGGGGTGTTGAGGGTGAGGGTGTTTTGATGCTAAATTTAATAATTAAAGAGTAAGTGTGAGTTACAGTGAGCAGAGGTGTGTCTCTGCAGAAGATCAGGGTCACTTTCAGACATGACAGAAAGTAAAGATCAGAAATGAGCAGAAAATCATGGAGGAATGAGGCTGCTAATGTAATCACAGCAGCAGAGAAGCACTGAAACCGGCGTGCCGCTGGCGCTGCCCGGCTGTGAGGGCTGCACTTTGGCTGTCAGAGTGTGTGCCCAGCCTTCAGCTCTCTGAGCACTCACTCCGGCTCGTCCCACAAGGTGGCAATTTGTGCTAGAACACAACCTTGATTAGACTCCGAGAAAAGAAAGCCTGGCAGCCGCTGCTCCGAGGAGTAAAGACGAGGTGTGTTTCTCTCCCCTGAGCGAACACTGCCAGGATTCAGTGCAAATCTGTAAGCCAGCAGACATGTGCGAGGTGCGAGGTCTGTTTACAGCTGCTCAGATAACAAAATGACATCCTCATCCTCCTCCTCCTCCTCATCATCATCATCCTCTGTTTTTCTGGCATCAGGATCTGACTTCAATTTCTCAACAAAAACTCAACTTAAAGCCAGTCTCTGACCCTAAACAAAGCAGCCATAACATTAAAATAGGTGATGGGAACATCTCCTGTCGAGGGGTGAACAGTCAGTTCTTGAAGTTCTTAAAAAACAGAACCAGACTGTGATGTTCTAGACCATGACTGGATCAGAACATCTCTAAAACATCAGGCAGGTCTTGTGGAGTGTTCCCGGTATTCAGTGGTCAGTACCTACCAAAAGTGCTCCAAAGAAAGACAACCAAAGATCATGGTCACCTCATCACAGGTCATTGCTGCTCATGGAGGTCCCACCTCACAACTGACAGGACTTTAAGGATCTGCTGCTGACGTTATTCCTGGTCCCAGAGACCACAGCAGCACACCGTCAGAGGTTCAGGAGTCCTGCTTTGAAGGGTCAGAGCTATTTTGGTGGCACATGGTGGACCTATGCAAAATTAGACTTAATGTTATGGCACAAACAGTGCCTGATGAGTCATGTGATTGTGTATTTTATTATTAATATATGCGAAACAAACAAACCAAAATATGTGGTGAAGACTTATTTTCTTGGCCCAGTGCCGAAGTGGCTGATGTTTGATGACTTTGGGCTTACCCGGGATTTCAGTGCTACAGTCAAGTGCATTTTAGAGACGTTTGTTGACACACTGTGCATCTTAGGCAGTACGACCGCGTCTCAAAGAACTCTGAAATAAGGGACAGTAGCAGCTTAGTCGCTTGACGGAGTAAAAACACTTCCATTTGGTCGTTAGAGTCTTTTCTGGCCCGGAGTCGCATCGGTTAACTCTGAAGAGCAACTGGCGCTAATGGAAGTTTATTGAGTGTGCCGTGTTTCAGCATGACAGCGCCCCACCATAGACCCCTCTTTATCTGGGTGCATTCATATGAGGGACAGCCGATTGACTGACAGACCGATGGAGAGGTAGGACGAATGAGGAATTATCCGCCTGGTCTGAGCTGGAGTGAGACCCAGACTTGCTTAATAACTGAAACAGACGGTGGAGATCCACTGAGGTCCTGCATCAGCTAGTGCAGACGCCGGCAAATTAATTTCCCTCCTCTGGGTCTTTAGATACCATTCACACTAATGAAGATTTCTTAATTGTAGTAACGCGTCAAGAGAAGTACATGCTGAGGATTCCTAAATCGAGGGGGGTGGACTGAGCACTGAGTGCTAATACTGCTTTTATCATTTGAGAGCAGCATCGCTACGGCAAATGTTGCCAATGTTGTTGGAAAAAACGTAAATACAGCAAATACAAGCTACACAATGTCCAAATGTTTGTGGACACCCTTTCTAATGAATGCATTCAGCTACTTTATTTAATTGCGCTCATTGCTGACACAGATGTCAGGATCGCTAATAGAATGGGCCACTCTGGAGGTGAGAAACCTGAAACTATTGGCAACTTGTCTAATGCCAGGTGTTGGGGAGGTGAGTTGGGGATGAGATCCTCACAGTAATGCTCCTCCAAAGTCTAGTT
Source organism: Salminus brasiliensis (assembly GCF_030463535.1). NCBI lineage: Eukaryota > Metazoa > Chordata > Actinopteri > Characiformes > Bryconidae > Salminus > Salminus brasiliensis. Next base: position 828,149 of record NC_132894.1, on the reverse strand, counting down.
AGAGACTCCGACAAAAGCAGGATCAACTCTTTTTAATACACCTTTTCAGAATTTCAGAAGAAACAGTGAAGGAACAGGTGTCCCAATACTTTAGTACAGTTTAAACTGGATATTGCTCCACATGCTAGACAGAACTATTTTACAGAGGTTATGTTAGGAAACACAGATGAATAGTTCTGCCTGACATTAAAATCCCAGCATAAATGTTGGAAGCACCTTCTTTTTATCATCACCTGAGGACAAGCCACCTATAATGGGAGCACTGACCAAATGGAGGGCCAGCAAAACCATTACCTGCAGGGTCTGGCATTTAAACTTATGTCTCTGGAGCGTGAATGGACCTGACACGGTGAACCTTGTACTTGTGGATTTGAGTGGTTATGGGCCATTTACCAGTGCCACCACATCCACAGCTCAGACTATCAGCTCTGGAAAATCAGCTCTGAGTTTGCATCACCAACACAGCCGAAACGCTAAACTATCCAACGCCAGTGACCGACCCAATCATGCTTTCATGAGATATTAGGATTGTAAGTGGTGATATTTTACAGACATGCTCATTCATGCAATATATCATCACAAACATCATCAACAAACCTTGTATTTCCTTTATATTTTTACAACATTTGAATCTGAAAGCTGCCATTTGACTCATTTCTTAATGAATAGACTAATAGGAATGGTCTAAGATGACCCGGAATAACATTACATACAAAGAATGCTTTCCTCCTTATTCTGTAAATCTGCCATTTCAGAGATTTCAGATTTCTGTTAACTTTCCCTATACAGGATCTCACAGTTGTAGCCCAGATAGCAAAGAAGTCATGGCCCAGTTCTGGCACACCTTCTTCCGGCCCACATACCACCATGACTTGAGTAGAGCCCAAAATAGAAATGCTGTATAGTTGGTACGTCTCACATGGTACACTGCATGTAGGCCACTTGTGGCCAAGAGTTCAAATGCCATGACAAACCAAATGATGTGTCTTCTACCGCTGGCCCACAGTACACTTGCTATTGCCATCCCAGATAGCAAATGAGTCGAGGCCCAGTTCTGGCCCACATTTACACTTTCATCTGGCCCACATACGACTATGGAATGACAGTGAAGACTACATCTCAATCTTATGTGAGGCTCACGTGAGGTGAGGTGGTGTGAGGTGGAACGTGGGCTAGGTGGGTTCCACGTAGGCATGGGCTCTGAGTGGGTTTGTACATGTGTTGTTACTGGGACTCAGTTGGGCTTCCCAAATCGGTCCCATTGTTACAGCCCACCCTAATCTCCATCTAGGTCCCATGTGCAGTATACAACCCAGTTGGGCCCCTCCTGGTCCCATCACTGACCCTGATGGGCATCCATATGTGGGGCCAACACGGAACCCAAGGATAAAACTTTCTGGTTCCCAGTTGGGCTCCCCATACAAACCCCACATGGACATGTTAGCTGGGGAGCCACAGCTGGCTATAGTTGGACCAGTTTGTGGGCCGCATATGGGCAACAGGTGGCCCAGAGTTCAATTGCCATCACAGATGCATTGTACCATTCTGTACATTCTCAGCCAAATATGGACCAGTTAAAACCCTTATGGGTCTGCTACAGCTGGACCAGTCTTCAGTCCTGGCCCACATTATACTTGCCACTGCCATCTCCGAAATCAAATGAATCATGGCCCAGTTCTTACCCACACTTTCTCAGTCACCTGGCCTACATACTGCTGTAGAATGACAGTGATGCCTTCATCTGAATTGGCGTGCTGGAACACAGCCATAATTGGGCCAGTTTTGGGCCAAAATAAATGCCATCAAGACAGCACATGATTCTGGCCACATATGGCCCAGTTAAGGCACTCATGGTCTCTTGTGGCAATGATATGTGTATTGCGGCACAATATGTGGGCCATATGCAAAATTCCATATAAACATTGTGTAGCATTTCTATTTTGGCCCAAAACTGGCCCAACAGCAGCAAGCTGTGGCTCCATGGCAGTATGTGGACTAGATAAAAGTGTAAGTGTGGGCCAGAAATGGACCACATCTCATTTACCATCTAAGAGGACAAACCTTAAATGTGGCTAATACAGCTGGGCCAGATTTGGCCCACATTACACTTGTCACTGCCATAACTGACCTGTATAGCATCATTACTGGGCTGTATTTGGCCCAGAACTGTTTGCTGTCTGGGATAACTGACCTATAAGGGCCTTAACTGGGCCAAAATAATGCTTTAAAAAAAAATGTAGGCAGCCTTCCTCAGACACCATGACTGTAACTCCTTTAAATCCTGTTCTCAAGAGCATGGATTAGGCAGCATGGAGCCAATAGGGTCATGATGTTGATCTGCTCCAGAGAGTCCTATTCTATTGGCAGTACTTCTTCTCTACAGGGACTAGACAAGCTGTGTGTGCATTTGCACATCTGTGTCAGCAATGGGTGCAGCTTAAAGTAGCTGAATGAATTCATTAGAAGGGGTGTCCACAAATATTTGGATCTGTAGTGCAGCATGAAAACAGTCTTGAGTGTGCAACTGACAGCTTAGGGATTAATTAGCTAAACTGTGTCCTAACCGCAGCTTCGTTCAATTTGCAAATGGCTTGTTCTGTGAGGAGAGCGTCTGCGGCGTCTTTTCATGCACTTCTCTCTCTGTTCTCTTCGCTCAAGTTCTGACGATTAGCCGAACCAGCCGTTTATCACTTGTGCCAGCTGGGCAGAAACTGCCAGTCCTTCTTTAAGATGCGACATGAGTTGATGTGCTGAAGTAAGCAGCAGTGGAAAGGGATTGGGGGGGGGGGGGGGGGCTTTAAAGCTTGGAGAGAAAGTAAATAAAATAGAGCGCCACTGCAACTGGAATGAGGATCTACATGCAGGAACGTTCCTTCAGATGCCCAAAAACACAAAGAACCCCTCCACAATGAATAAATAAAAGCCCTATTCACCCATTCAGAGCATGTTCTACTGTGTCTCACTGCTTCACAGTTCATCCCTCATGTGCAGGAGAGCACTCAGAGCTGAAGGAGCAGGACTACGCTCCCTAACCGTGCTGTAATTAGCATAAGGCACTAACTGGCTGTTAGAGACGGGCGTCGTTCCACGTGATCTTCGAGCCAGGCTGGAGGCAGCCGCCGTCCAAAAGTGCCGTGGTCACTTTACAAGTTTGGCGAGGGGGAAAACTTATTGAATCTGGTCTCCATGGAAACTGGAAGGTCTCGCCGAGGGAGGCGAGCTTCAAAAGGACCGGAGGCCAGGCGAGCTTTGAGTCCTGTTACATAGGAAACTGAAGGAGCAAACAAATTAACCTGACACACGAGCAGCATTGCTTTGATCACACTAATCAAAGGGGAGTGTTTGCTTGTATATTTAACACATCTTGCGAAGAACAAGATCCAAATTGTTGCTCTCCAGCTCGAATGCAAATGTGCCACTCTGTTAGTGCTCCAAATCAAATACTGGCACACGTATTTATCTGCATAAGCAACTGCAGGTCTAGCTTCAGCAGCCAGGTGGCAACTGTGGTGTTTACCAGTGAGGAGCTGCGTTAATATCCACACATATTTACTTTTACTGTGCAACCATGAGGCATAAGTGCAGGTACTGTAAATTACAATAATACAGTAATACAGTAATACAATTTTCTGGGAGTACACTGCTTCACACATTGCTGACTCTGTAGAGAAGCGCTGTCAATATAATAGGACTCTCTGGAGCAGATCAACATCATGACCTTATTGACTCCATGCTGCCTAATGCCAGGCGTGGGCTAGAGGGGTATAAAGTCCCCCAGCATTGAGCTGTAGAGCAGTGGAAGAACTGTGTTCTCTGTAATGATAGTGGAGCTCCATCCAGTACTTTTGGGATATGTTGGGGAGTTGGGGATGATGAAGTGGGCCAGTGATCATACTGACGACATCTGGACCTCACTAGCTTTCTTGCTGCTGAATGGAATCCGTTAGTACCCTTGATTTTAAAAGAAACAATGAAGGAGCAGGTGTCCCAATACTTTTGTCAATTTAGTGTTTATGGGATTTAACTCACTTACTACAGCTGCCAGAAGTGTGTCTTCTATGAGAACTCCTACTACTATGAACTACTATGAAATTTTCCAGAGAATGCAACTGGGGTTCTGGGGGCTTTATTTCCCTCTAGCTGATGTTTGGCATTGGCCAAGTTAACTTCAGGCTCACGGGGGGCTGCTCCAGAACGTCCCATTCTATTGCCAATGATTTTCTATGTAGATCAGACAAACTGTAAGTGAACAAAAGTGGGTGAACTTTAGAGTAACTGATGTGGCAGGAGGAAAGCAGCGTCGCGGGTTCATACTTGGTACTCCTCCTTTGATAATGGACAGCTGGAGCTGGTTCAGGAAGGAGCATCCAGCAGCTTAAAAGCTCAGCTGCCCCCAGCATGAGGGAGAGGAGGCTACTTTCAGCCAGTGGAGTGGGTAAACATCACATGTGTTAATACACATGTGCTTCATGAGCTTCATACATTCATCCAGTTAGAAATGGGGTGCTACACCAGTAGAGGTGCTGTGCCCGCATTCTCCACCAACTGTGGTCTCAGAGCTTCATGCGGTTATCCAGTTTTGTGACCTCTGTCTGGGCTGTGATCACACTGAATACCAGTATGTGAAACATGGTGCACTAAGGGCTTTTCTACTGTCAGTCAACCATATTATTACCAAAATGCATCTTGTGACCATATAGCAGATATCTCTCCAGGACATCCAGAATATCTTCTGTTTGGGAATTTATTGCTTGTTCATTGCTTCTGATTGTATCCAACTACTTCTTCTCATTATATGTTCAAAACAAGAAGCTCAGCTTGGTTTGATCTGGCCATGAATTCATTTGTCTGTTTTATTTACCATCCAAGGTGCCTTCAAAACTTGCTTCCACCAAAGTTCAAAAGCATCAATATTTTTTCCTGCTTTTTATTGTTCGGGTTTCACATCCATAATGTAGCACACGCCGTTTGTGGGGACAATTTCTTCACAGTAGGCCTCTGTGTTGTCAATAATTGATCCAGGAAGGAGAAAGCTATCCATCACTTCTACATCTCCACCATTGATTGTAAAGCTAGCTATGGAACCTTTGTTTTCTTCCTCACCTTTCACTGTTTGTTTTCAAATTCTTTTCATTAGATTTAACATTTAAAGACAAGATATTCACCACGTACCATCTAGTGGATACGATAATCTTCTAACCCTCCCAATCCTCCCATGCCCACCAACCTATTTGCTGGCAACCTTCTGATCTGTGTTGGGAACAATGATTAACCCTTACCATCTTACCATCACAGCTAATAGCCAAATGAAAGCTATATGACACAAAGTTCATCTGATGGCTGTCAATCAATCAATTAGTCTCTATATAAACTGTGACAAACATTGAGGGTGGCCTTCAAAACCAGGCAGAAACAGGCACTGCTATAAGCAATAAAAGATACAATAAAAAGTAATAAATCAGTAAAATACAAAATAGAATTTTAAAAAACAAACAGAAAACAATAAAAATAAAGAAAGAAAGAAATATAGCAGACAATTAAAATATGACAAATATGATGAAATATAATAAAGAAATATCAAGAGGACTAAATTCTGCACCTAAGAACTAGAGTGACGCATTGGGCCCAGCCCATAGCCTATACTCTTCTCACCCATCAGGTCTGCACCTCCCTTTCTTTGTTGATGTGGCCATTAAAGATCTGATCAGGACCCCTTCCATTGGGAAAAGGAAGATCCAACACCAAATAGCTTAGGTTACACACAACCCTTCACTCCTCACCCGCTGCATCACAGGGGTCATCAGCCAGGCACCTCCCTTCAACAGTGTTTCGCTGAATATAGTCCATGACACCTCATGAAGGCTCAACAGTGATCCGGTCTGGCATCCGACACCCAGTCCCCTACAGGCTCACATCATGGGATTTCTCATGGGAACTCTACTCACAACCTCCATTCCACTTTACCCCTAACATCTCAAAATCAGATAAAACCTCACCATGATCACTGAAACAGGCTCAGGTTGACTGGACTTGGTCAGAGATTCATTTTAAGGGAAAGAAAAAAAATGATTAAGTATGCGCTGATGTATGCAAATATGTCATGCATAATTATTTTTCAGTGTGAGATGATTCAGAATAATCAGCTGGGCTTCATAGGAGCCGTTTATCTGTATTAATAAACTGACATTAAGATTCTCTGTTTGATATTATGTACATTATTGCATAATCACCCGGACCGCTGCTGCTCCTGCTCTACAGTGTGTCACTGTTTAATAATTCAGCAGGCCGCTTCATCCAGCAGGCGGAGCGGAGGTAGCCGGCGGCCCATTCCGGCCTGCTGCTCCAGCTGAAGCATGAAGACGCTTTCACAGCCGACTCTTCTGCTGCACTTTACAAAACAAAGAGGAGTGTGTGCATGTGTCTGTGACTGTGTGGGATAGACTGTCGATGGCAGACGGGTTTCCTCCTGCTCTAAACCACGTGTGTGTGTGTGTGTGTGTGTGTGTGTGTGCTGGGTGAGTAATCAGGTGAAGGTGAGTTTCACTCCAGTAGAGCGATCACAAGAGCACTGCGCCTTACTTTTCTTCTGTCTAGCTCTCTCTCTCTCTCTCTCTCTCTGTCTCTCTCTCTCTCTCTCTCTCTCTCTCTGTCTCTCTCTCTCTCTGTCTCTCTCTCTCTCGCCGCCGCTCTCTCTCTCAGAGCAGACTGAACACCTCACTGCCTGGTGTCTCTATGCTTAGGCGGAGGGTCAGGGGATGGCATACTAACTGCTTACAAGCTGTGGGTAGAGCTTTTCAATCAGAGCTGAGCCCGGTCCACAGCTCAGGTTTTACATCCACACATAAGTTATCAAAATTCTGAGCCAACCAACCTAAACTGGTCAATCATCATCAAAGTACCTACTAATATCTGATATAGCTGTGTATCAACAACAATAGCTCTATTAGATCATATACAGTAAACACACATGGTACACCTCGTTTGGCAGCAGTGCGATGTATTAAATCATGCAGATCTGCAGATAATGTTCAGATCAGCCATCAGAATGGGGGGCAAATGTGATCTCACTGATTTTGAGCATGGTACACAAGATATAAAATGATATCTTAGCAGGTATAATCGTAATAAATCTAGATTAAATATCTGATATTTTTAATTTATTTGTTTTTTTTCAAATATATATATTTAAAGGATATTAGACTACATTTAAGAGGATTGCATGTGCTAAGATTGTTTTTACAGTGCATGATTGTAGGTGTCAGTTGATGGTTTGAGTATTTCTAGAACTGCTGATCTGGGATTTTCAGCACAGTCTCTACAGTTACGCAAAATAATGGAATAAAGAAAACTCATCCAGTGAGCGGCAGTTCTTCAGTTCTGCAGACGAAAACTCATTGTGGATGAGAGACGTCAGCAGAGAAGGTTCAGACTGGGTTGGAGCTGACAGAAAGGCTGCCAAGAACAAAAAGCTGAGGCTGCAGTGGGCACAGGCTCACCATTACATTTAGGGCATTTAGCAGACATTACAAAAGAGCTTCACAGTTTACTGAAGAAGAACCTCAGCTAGTTTAAATAGACTTAAAGAATTAAAGCTCCTCTAATCTTAGACTCTACTAAACACAAGTCAGTGTACAAGTAAGTAAAGTCCTCTCAGAAGAGGAGGGTCTTCAGTCTGGGTTTGAGGACAGTGAGTGTTGGACTCTGCTGTTCGGACACCCAGGGGAAGTTCGTTTCACCACTTCGGTGCAGGACAGTAAAAAGTCTGGATGCTCGTCTTCAGTGGATCTTAAAGGATGGCGGGTCGAGCCGAGCCGTACTTTAAGCTGGAAGGGCTCTTGGTACAGATCAGCTTTTGACCATCGCCAACACTGGACAGCTGAAGACTGAAGGAACGTATCAGTCCAAAGTGTTATCATCACTGTCCATATGTTCTCCTGCTGTGCTGATATAGCTAGACCACTCTGTGTTAAAGCCAGATGTGAATTCTGAAGCCGAGCTCGACACACGTTTTAGAAATGATGCCTGAACCTTGCTGAACCTGAGGTGAGCAGTCAGGTCCTGTCAGGTTTAGATAAATATTTTAAGCAGTAGCTGTGGAAAGTGAGCTAACCCAACTCCAGAATTACATCTAGAGTACACTGAGTACATCTGAATTCAGATTATTTATTTTAGTGCAGTTTCACATTAATGTTTTATATTAATACTCAATTATGCATGAAGAGTAGCTACACCCATTGTGACCTTTCAGACACACAGCACATAGCTGACTCTTCTAGGCCAATGCCATAGAAGAAACCCATTTTGGTTCCTCAAATGAGATGTGTGGGTGTGAAGAACCTTTTTAAAGTTTAAAGAACCCCAGTTTACAAGCCCATGTATGGGTAACCCAACCGGGAACCAGAAGGTTTCGCCCATGTTGGCCCCACATTGATGCCCACCAGAGTCCCACTAGGGTCAGTGATGGGACCAAGAGAGGTTACACATGGGCACCATCTGGGTTGTACAGTGCACATGAGGCCTAGATGGGGGCTCAGCGGTTAGAGTGCCGGGATATTGATAACAGGGTTGTGGGTTCGATTCCCGGGCTCGGCAAGCTGCCACTGTTGGGCCCTTGAGCAAGGCCCTTTACCCTCTCTGCTTCCCGGGCGCTGGAGTTGGCTGCCCACCACTCTGGGTGTGTGTGTGTGTGTGTGTGTGTGTGTGTGTGTGTACTCACTGCCCCTAACACGTGTGTGTGTGTGTGTGTGTGTGTGTGTGTGTGTGTGTGTGTGTGTGTGTGTGTGTGTGTGTGTGTGTGTGTGTGTGTGTGTGTGTGTGTGTGTGAGTGTGTGTTCACTACCAGGTGGGTTAAATGCGGAGGACACATTTCACTGTACAGTGACAAATACGTGCACCTTTAGATGGGACCCCTAAGAGGTGGGCTGTAATGATGGGAAGCCCAACTGGGACCCAATAACAACACCTGTACAAACCCACTCAGAGCCCATGCCTACCTGGAACCCACCTAGCCCACATTCCACCCATGTGAGCCCCACATGAGCATGTTGGCTGGGCTGTACCTTCACATAATGCTGAGGGGTTTTTTTTTTTTTTTTTACCAGGGCTGCCCAGTCCTGGTCCTGGTGATCCACCACCCTGGTGATCCAGCACCCTGTGCTGGAACTTGTTTCCAAGAACAGTACTGGACTCCAGATGAATAGAACAGTGTGTGTGTGTTATTGAGTCTTATTGAAGTACCTTTTTCGCAGGTGGCTCCTCCGTAGCTGGGCAAACACAGACACACGTAGGAGTTGATCTCATCAATGCAGGTTCCTCCGTTCTGACACGGGCCTGACTGGCAGTCATCGATATCTGAGACAGAGATGGAAAAGAACGTTCAGATGGGTAAAGGGATCACAGCAGGACATGAATCCCAGTTTCCACTGACCTTCACTGAAACCTGTCTAAACCTCAGACCAGCAGCTTCTACTGCTTCAATATTAATAACAGCCATCAATATACTGATACTGTACCATGTGTAAAGTATCAGTAATTGAGGAGACATCTGAAGATGCGCCTCATCCTCAACTCCCCAACTCATCCCAAGTTAATTCCAGAGAAGACAGTTCCACTGGGGGGGGCTTTATACCCCTCTAGCCCCTACTCCCCAGCTCTGATACAACAGATAACAGACGCCTCGGATCATAGTGACAGCACCTTAGTCCACTGGACCACTCGGAGCTCCAGAAATAAGTTTTATCAGGTAAAGCTCACCTTAGAAGACAGTATGACAATTATCAGGTGTGACCGCATGCCTCCTGCACCCAGGATCAACAGTCCAACTAACCTGCGATTCTCGTTATTCTGCTGTTATGACTCTCACATTCTAGCTGAGGTTCCTGAAAACACCTCATAAAGCAAGAAAGGCCTAAAATGTGAGAGACATTTTCATAAGTACATTCTGTGAACTAGAACAAGACAAATAAGACCAAGGACAATTACGGACCACCGCAAGACGTACAATACCGGAACATCCAGTCAGTCAAACTCCGGAACATTTTCTCACTGATTCTCATTAAAGCGTGAGTCACATCCATGACTGCCCAGAATGCTTTATATTAAGCGGTAAAACGAGGCCTAATGCTTTCCTCTGGCTGTAATTACACTCAGCAATTAAAGGCACAGTGGCATTTTGCGTTAAGCTTGCCATGCTAGTCATGCAGCCGGGGTCAGGAACAATGGCTTGAACCTGCACCTGTAATCTGAATGTAGCTGCAGTGGAAAAGTGTGACAGCAGGTAACAGATGAGTGTCAGCTGATGTGTTTATGGTCACTGGAGCTCTTTGATTCATGGGAGAGTTCGGGCTGTCTCTTTCATTTACTTCACAAATCAGTATATCTACTATTGTGTGACATCCAGGCAATTTCCAGGAGGTGTAATTAATAAGATTGATTAAGGCTATCAATGGGGTTATTTGAGGTGCAGCAGAGCAAGTGATCAATGGCACTTCTTGGAATTCAACAGTAAAACACATGAAAGTATATATAAAAAAGTCAAGGACTTCCAGTGTTTCCATGTGCATGTGCAAACATAACAGCACAATAAACATTTAATGAGCTACTTTGCAAAAAATTGATGCAAATTTAAGCTTACTAATGTGATTTTACAACAATGTGTTATTTGAACAGTTTGTTGTATATATATATGCACTGCCACAGAAAAGCCTAGTATCTCCCAAACGTCAATTTTACAGCAGTAGGAAAATACCTTTTTAACTTTCAATGGAAGTCAATGTAAAAATAATTGACATTTTGGAGCATTTCTATTTGTTCATTCATCATTAAAGTCTGATACAATATTAAGTTGATTATATAATTATATTATATTATACATATTAGAATAAACACAAATAATATCAAAGTGGTGGTGGTTCTCCATCACTGTGTTCATCATTAGAACATCTCCAAAGTTCTCCTCATGGAGTCTAGTATTATTTAGAGTTCTCCTCAGATCAACACCTGGTTTGGTGGTAAATCAGGGCTTAATGATGGTAAATCATTGCTGATTTTACTGCTGCTGCTGCTGCTGCTGATGGAGTTGAACACATCCTCCACGCTGTGCTGGCTGGACTGGGGGGCGTCCAGGAGAACCCTGGAGGAACCGAGCTCTGTTCTTCAGACTAGCTCACCGACAAGATCTTACTACTTTCTTCAGAATGAGAAGCTCTTTTTTCTCGTTTCTGTTCTGATGAGATCTGGAGCTTCTACAGTAAAACCCTCTCACTGCTGAGAGACAGGATGTACATATATATATATATATATATATATATATATATATATATATATATATATATATATATACTGTATGTACATACACTAGATGTACAACCGGGCACACACACACACACACACACACACAAGCACAGACACAGACTGATAGTACACACACTCCCTCACACGTAGCAAAGTTCAAAGGTCTGCTTGCCAGTAACTACACTTTCCTTGCTGATCTCAGGCCTGAGGGAAAATCAATTACAGCGCAGCTGATGCATCAGCGCCCCGAGTCTACGAACCATCTGAAGGTATCTCTTGGGCCATGGCAAGGAGGCAAAGGGTTGGATCTCCTCTGCTTTTTGCCTGGAGTGTGAATCTCCCACGGCTGGACTAATGAGCTTTTTACAGTAAGGTGAAACACGCTGGGATGAAAGCAAAACTCCCCCGTAATGAAGCAGGAGACATCTCAGAGTCAAAGAGCCAGCTGATTTCATGCAGGGAGAGCTTTAGCAGGTCTAGACAGTAAACCCATGGATCACGGTGAAGGGATTACATAGAAAATCTACATGTCTGCGCTATCTTCTGTGTTATTCGACACATCTCAATGACATCAGTACTGCCAGTAAACAGTGCGTTTCGGAGGGATTCTGAATCCTGTATGTGCTTCGGAATAATAAGCTGGATGATATGATACATTTATACATATTTAGACAGAATTATTACTTCATAACATTATGAGCAGAACCACACTCAATTGAATGATTACTGTCAGACTTGTATAAGTACTGTACTGTACTGTACAATACTGGACTTCCCAACACATCATCTTCAGCAGGGTCACCTCCAACTCCATCACCACCAACACTGGAACACCTCATGATCTTCTAGTAGCATTGTAATGGACAGAGAGCTGTGCTGGCAAGATAGTGTATCTGTATACAGGCAGAATGTTCAACAACTACTATTAACTACTAACGGCTATTCTAGTTTGCTGACCTCTTGGCCTCACATAGAGCATAAAACATGAGGCACTTCGAACTGGAAATAAGTGGGTAATTCTGAAAAAACACTTGAAACCCCCATAGGACTGACCAAAAACACACTATATTATACTGTACTTCACTTTACTGTACTATACTACACTGTACTATACAATACTATACTGTACTATACTATACTGTACTATACTGTACTATAGTGTAATATACTATACTGTACTGTACCATACTGTACCATACTATACTGTGTTGTACTATACTATACTGTACTATATTATACTGTACTATACCATATTGTACTGTATTGTACTATACTATACTATACTGTACTATACTATAATATACTATACTGCACTGTACTATAATATACTATACTGTACTATACTATACTATACTGTGTTAAAGCCATTGCCCTTTTGTGCACTGCTTCTCCAGCCACACTGCATGCTGTTCTGAACGGGCTATTTCAGGTAGAATTCCTGGCAAAGAGAAGGAGAAGCATTCCTGGCTAATTCCATTAGAATATGCAAAGGCTCACACACCACCAGAAACAGGGCCAGACCATGCGAGCCAACACCTGAGCTGTAAACACCTGTAGGGGCTGCATGAGTGAAGCATGTGAAAGCAGTCACAGCCAGCCATTCAACCACGTCCCAGAGGGCAGCAGCCTGACATCGCCTTTCCATGCAGGGCCACACTCCCCAGCACCTACTGCTGGGTCTGGGGGCCCAGAGGGGGGTGTTTCATTTCACACTGCTCAGATTTATGCTTTCAATTTCACCAGCTGCCATAGCATTTGTAAACGGAGGGGAGGGTGGGGGCGCAAATAAAATGTAAACAGCCCCCCTCGTCTCTAATAAATGAGACCTCAAATTCAATCAACAATTTCACGGCCATGGATCTGTGCGGGCTTTCCGCTGGGCCTGGAGTCCGCTCTGAGGAATCTAATAAAGAGCTACCATAAGGAGGTGGGGTGAGGAGGGGGAGGGGAGGGGGGATCAATATCATGACCAAGGACTTCTCCAGAAGTGTGCTGAAATTTCCCTCGGACAATCCGCCATCACACGGCCCTTCTGGGTTCAAACGTTAATGATTAAAAATGTAAGCGCTCCTGACAGCCGCAGACAGAGCTCACTTGCTATGCGCTAGCTGTCTAAGGGGCCGGGCATCTCTGTCTTCTTCTCCCGGCTGTCAGCAGTCTTGCGCCGTCACCGAGAGCCATCAAAGAAGCTCTCTTCTGCTTCTATCTACAGCCGAGACAACAGGATCTACCTCAGGAGCCGGGGCCGAGCTGATGCGTGATGACTCGAAGAGAGACCTCTCGGGACTAAACTGCACTTTGAATGGGAGGTTTCAGATAAAAAGGACCGTTCAGAGAAGAGCAGGACAACAAAACCTGGTTCACTGCCTTTCATCCTCAGCATATTCTATTTCCAACCCTTTCATTACTGACCTTAAAAGTTACTCACTGCTGACGGCTGAAACTTTCTGCATGAGCTGATTACTGTCTGAAGGAAGACTATTTAAATTAAATATCAACATACTAAACACTGACCAGCCAAAACATTAAAACCTACCAAATCCGCTCTGGATCTCACATACCTCTGAAGGAGTCCTGCTGTGGTATCTGGCACCAAGACTAACTTTAGCTGCAGATCCTGTAAGTGCTGTGAGTTGTGAGGTGGGACCTCTATGAGCCTCCATTGATAAGTCTTGGGTGCCCATGACCTAAGGTTGTCTCTTCTTGGAGCACTTTTTATAGGAGGCCCATTCTAGAGCTGCAGGTACGTGTCGAATAATGAGAGACTGAACTCATCATCAGCTCTGTCATCATTAAACTGTTTCCACCAGTCAAACCATTAACAGAGTTGAGGGTAACTGGGTTGACCTTCTCCCTCAATCTAGATTCCACACGGCTCGTCTATAAACACAGTTTTATGGATTTACGGAGATTCCCTCATTAATACACTGTTGATTTAACCTCCTTTATTTGCCCGTCCACTGGTAGCGCTATTGAGCAAATCACACACTCACTTATCAAACGTAGGATTCGTCATTTCAGTGTGGTTAAGGTTAGAATAAGGGTTAAGGTTAGGTTAGGATTAGGCTTAGGTGTAGATTAAGATGTAGGTTAGGGTGTATGTTTAGGTGTAAATTAAGGTGTAGATTAAGGTGTAGGTTAAGATGTAGATTAAGGTGTAGATTAAGGTGTCGGTTAAGGTGTAGTTTAAGGTGTAGGTTAAGGTGTAGATTAAGGTGTCGGTTAAGGTGTAGTTTAATGTGTAGGTTAAGGTGTAGATTAAGGTGTAGATTAAGGTGTGTGTTAAGGTTAAGTTTAGGTTTAGATTAAAACAGATTAAGGTGTAAATTAAGGTGTAGGTTAAGGTGTAGATTTAGGTGTAGATTAAGGCGTAGGTTTAGGTGTAGATTAAGGTGTAGATTAAGGTGTAGGTTTAGGTGTAGATTAAGGTGTAGATTAAGGTGTAGAGTAAGATGTAGGTTTAGGTGTAGATTAAGGTGTAGAGTAAGATGTAGATTAAGGTGTAGTTAAGGTAATGGTTACAGTGGCGTTGGATTTGAAGTGGATTCTCAGGGGTGAGTCGACTCTCACAGAGGTCACCTGTAGTCTTTTCTTCATTGCTTCCTCTGGACGTATTTAAGACGATTTAAATCAGAGTTGACCAGAAAACCGGGACAGACATAATATATCGTTTTAATGACTGAAATGACCAAAAAAACCCAACAAATTAGACTAAATTAAAATCTGAAATTTAATGCTGTGAGGGCTGCGAGTCACAGTTCATATTTGGAGTAAGAATTTCATTAGTCAGAGTGAGAATTGAATGTAATTAATATTATTATTCTAAACTGATTCAATAAAGATTGTTTTTGGAAAAATAACAAAAGCAGAGATACCAAATGAACCCTCAATTCTAGACTGACCGAGGTAGTGACCACTGCTTAATGACCTGCTGCCTAAAACATCCACCTCCAGACAGGAGCCACCCTCAGTGGTCCTCTTCAGCTGGTGAATGCATAACGCATGTGAGACATCCTCTAGACCTTCAGCAATGGTCAGTTTCTGACCACAGAACTACTCAAGCCTGGATACTTTCAACATGGTGGACCCACTCTCAACCCAGCAGACAGTGACGTGTGTAAAACACTGCAGTGTCTGATACACTCATATCAGCAGCACACACACTGCCATGCCGCCGCCACCACCACCACATGTCAGTGTCAGTGCTGTGCTCAGAATGGACCACCACTCATTAATTCCTGGTCAGCAGAGACCCTGTGGTCAGAAATGCTGGGCAGGTGAACAAACGTCACCTCTCTCATTTCAGCTGGACAGACTCTGCTCATGGCTGCAGATATTTACCCTCAGATTCTCACCGCCCTCGTTACGGCCTGCCGCCCTCTCTGTGTTTTACTGCCCATTTCCTCCCGTTCACATCCCCCCTCTCTCGCTCTGTCTCTCACTCTCTCTCTCTGTCTCTCTCTGTCTCTGTCTCTCTCTGTCTCTCTCTCCCTCTGTCTCTCTCTCTCTCTCTCTCTCTCTCTCTCTCTCTCTCTCTCTCTCTCTCTCCTATTCTCCTATTCTGCCACCCTCGTTTTAGGTCCCTAATTAGTTATTGCCGTTTGAAACTGACGGTACTGGTTTAATAAGAAAACCAGTACGCTATTGTATGATAGCCACCTCAAATCTGCTCAAATTTCATAATGAGTTATGTTAAATATATTAAGGATAATATTTATAGTTATCCTTAAATAATTATATTCTGTTATTATATTTTGTAAGAACTTTTTTTTACCACTAAATATAGTCTCCTATATATATATAATTAGTAGATCATCTACCCTTTAATGATCATTCCTCTATTAAATTAAACTGAAATCTCTTCAATTAAACCTTAAATAAACCTAATCTTACACCTGAACACTGCTGAGTATCAACGTAGTTTCAGTGGTTTATTCGCACGTTGAAAGCAGGCGTCTACAGCTTCGTTTACATGTTATTTTGGTGTCTAAACTTTTGCCCAGGACATATATAACACTTATTATGCCACTAAACAATCCTTCTGATGTGTCCAGATGCTGATGACTGTCTTCACTTGAACTGCTGGCACCAGTGTTTCCAGTGGAAAGGTGCTGATGGGTTATAGCTGGCAGTAGAATTGGGGAATTGTTGGAGAGACAATGAGCATCAAACAATGGTGCATTAATCAGATCTGACCCGATCCCCCTTGTGTTGCTCTGAATAAATCTGGGTAAATATAAATACGCAACAAATGCTCCCGAGCGAACAAAACTCTTACAACAAATGTCCTTCCAGGAACACTTCAGAGCGAACAATGAAAGGATTCTCTGTAGACCCCACAGTCTCAGCTTGTCCCGCTGAGTTCTTGTCATTTCCTTTCTGTGGCACCTGAAAGCTCAGGCTGTCACAACACGGAGCACTAAGACCTCCTTGTCAGAGAACTAAATGCCAGCGCTTCTCAGATCAAATAACGTTTTGATCAATTAAACAGAGCCTGTGAAGCGCTAGCGGTGGAATTCTCCTACCAGCTCCGGATCGGCAGAGCCGCCACCGTGGGGAAACGGAAGAACCGTGGTGTTAGAGCTGCGGATCCTCGCAGCGGGAGCCGGCCACCCAGGTACACGGGCCTGAAATAAATGAGCACCACCGAAAGCCGGACGCGTCGATACAGCATCGACGTTTCTCCGTTTTAAGGAGCTCGAGACCGCTGAGAGATTCCGCTGCAATCCAGGATTGATGCCGCCTACTGTCACAGACCACTTGGGGATGTTTGATCAATAGAAGCCATTCGGTTATTGACAGCTGTGAGATTTACGCCGAGGCCTCAGTGGCAGGAGTCTATGTACACACAAGCTTTCTCTCCATTCTCAGCTGTAAGAACCTTAAAACCTCAGTGGATCAGTGGAACCGGTGGGACGCCGTGATGGTAAATCTGTGGAATTCTCACAGTTAGCTTTTAAAAGGGTTTTTTGTGAAATGTCTCAACAGTCAGTGCAGGCTTAACTCATCCGTCCAAACACTGGGGGAGTAAAAGTATTCGTACAAAGAAATGCCATAAAACAGATGTCACGGTTTGTGCTCACAGCTGTACGGAAAAACACGGAGGTGGACTGACTGTAAGCTACAGACTTTGTGTGACTAGGACTGATGAACGAAATGCGGAACCAAGTTGTACTAGTACATGTTTCACCTTTTTGCTCCTGGGCTCCCCCTACAGTTGGGAAATGTTATTCATTCTGTAATTCACCTTTTACTCCCCTGCTGTGAATACACATCATGCGTTGAGTGCCCCCTCATGGACAGCCACACTCATGCATTTGTGGACAAGCCAAGAGATCCAGAAGCAGCATCTGAAGGTAAAGAAGTATGTGGACTGATTGGGACACCTGTTCCTTCACTGCTTCTTCTGAAATCAATGGTATTAAAAGAGTTGATCCTGCTTCTGTTGGAGTAACTGTCTCTACTGTCCAGAGAAGAAGACTTTCTACTTGATTCTGGAGAAGAATTGCTGTGAAGATTTGATTGCATTCAGTCACAAGAGCATTAGAAAGGTCAGGATGTTGGATGATGATCACCACCCCACCTCATCATCC
Organism: Salminus brasiliensis; assembly: GCF_030463535.1. Taxonomy (NCBI): domain Eukaryota; kingdom Metazoa; phylum Chordata; class Actinopteri; order Characiformes; family Bryconidae; genus Salminus; species Salminus brasiliensis. The sequence continues at coordinate 810,264 of NC_132894.1, read as the reverse complement.
TCACCTCCCCAACTCATCTGAAAAGTACCAAAAGTACTGGCTGGAGCTCCTCCACCACCATCATTCCACAGAACACAGTTCTTCCACTGCTCCACAGCTCAATGCTGGGGGGCTTTATACCCCTCTAGCCCACGCCTGGCATTAGGCAGCATGGAGCCAATAGGGTCATGATGTTGATCTACTCCAGAGAGTCCTATTCTATTGGCAGTACTTCTTCTCTACAGGGACTAGACAAGCTGTGTGTGTGCATTTGCACATCTGTGTCAACAACAGAAGTAGCTGAATGCATTCATAAGAAGGGGTGTCCACAAACATTTGGACATATAGTGTGTCTCAGAAATCGGAGAAATGTGAAGTATCTGATTCCAGAAGAAAAACAGTTTAAATGGAATCTGAAGCCGCCCGGTTGTGCTGCCCGAGCTCCGGCTCCAGGAGTTCACTGGCTCTGTCCGGACGGTTCAGAGCTGGAGGTCAGAGGAGGCATCATTGTGAGCTTACGGCAGGCAGGCCGAGGCGGCTGTTGACAGGACCAGTGGAACAGCTCACAGAGCGCTGCAGAAGCTAATGAGCAGAGGTGTCACAACATTTCAGGCTTCTGCGCCTCACATCTGACAGACCCTCTGTTCTTCATGTGGCGTGAGGGAGGGTCAATCTCACTCGCTCTCATCACCCACTCCACACCACAAGCCTGTGTGTGTGTGTGTGTGTGTGTGTGTGTGTGTGTGTGTGTGTGTGTGTGAACTGCTGTGAGGCAGTAGGACAGAGCAAAAGAGATTCAGTGGGTGAGAGAGAGCGAGAGAGATACAGATATAACATGACAGAAAGGATTTAAAGCGATTTAGGGAACAAAACTGAAAGCCAATGGAAACAGACAGGAAAACTAATCCAGTTCTGGTGATTTCTTTGGAATACTGGGATTCAAACCGGCAGATTATGCAACTAATACGGCTGTAATATGATCCATTCCTCTGCTCTGAGTCACTGCTGCTGTATCACAACATTATAATTAATAAATGGTTCGTTAAGAGAAAATTAACACTGATCTGATACAGATTAGACTTGGATTATATTCACAGAAAAAAACAGAGGAAACAAGAATGAATTTGGGACACCTGCTCATTCACTGCTTCTTCTGAAATCAAGGAGTTGGAGTAACTGCCTCTACTGTCCAGAGAAGAAGACTTTCTACTAGATTCTGGATGAGCATTGCTGTGAGGATTTGATTGCATTCATTGACAAGGTCAAGATGCTGGATGATGATCATCACCCCACCTCATCATCCTCAACTCCCCAACTCATCCCATTCAAAAGCACTGGATGGAGCTCCTCCACCATCATTCCAGAGAACACAGTTCGTCCACTGCTCCACAGCTCCTCAATGCTGAGAGTACTTATATAAATATATATTTAAAAATATTCTTGGCCTTTTTAAACACATGATTTACCTATAAAGACCTACAGTATATCCACCTCCACTTCTATATCACGCCCACACCTTCAAATAAAGCATCTAGTATATAATGTCTTTTAACTGTCTGTTTCATCTAGAATGGCCAAGAAATGCAAATATACCTAGAATATATATATATATATATATATACCATTATTGTAGTGATTATCTTTAATATTAATGGTGCAAACTAAAGGCTTAAGCTCTGCAGTCACTGTAGTACAGCTGTCAGTATCAGAAAAGTATAGTCATACTGTGTCTATCATTACCTCTTATCTAACATCACATGGTTTTATTCTGGACCGTTTGTTATGAAATATTCATTTAATATAAAATCTAAAGGGCAGCTGGAAGACGGTGTAAAAATGATTAGATTTTTATGACAGTGGAAAAATATGAATGCCTTTTTTTTTTAACTGGAAAATCATCTACCAGTATTTCTAATCACCTCTGCAGAGTCAGGGCCTCTCCTGGCATGAAGCAACACTGGCTGAACGGAAGGCTAATAGAGCCAGAGAAAGAATAGTCTCCACAGGCTCCCTAAACACTCCTAAAACCCTGGTTGGGAGTCCATCCTCACAGCCTGTGATAGCAGACAAGAAAGAGCAGGCCTGCAGTATTTCTGCTGGTTATTGAGAAAGGAGGAAAACGCCCCACAGAACCCATCATATCTCAGCTAATACAGAGGTAATCACTGACTGGGTTCATTTGAGGTGCTTAAAATGAGCTATCAGACAGCGCTGACTTGCTCGCTAGTGGGCCGGTAATGTAGAGCAGATCCCCCGAGGAGGCCGGAGGGGGTACACTTCCCCTGCCTTCTTCCCTTCGCATATTATTAATGACATACTTACAGGAAGGCGAGTCAAGCCATTTCTTATTTCCTCCTGTCAGAATCAATTAGGATTTCACACAGCAAAGAGGAGAACCTCCGGATTAGGCTGAGAGGGTCGGTGCACCAGGCCAAGAGGGTCACACAGTACCGTGGAAAACCTTAAAAACATCAGTAAATGAGCTGCAGCTGTGTAAGATGTTCAGTCTGTGGCTCCTCCCCCTCAATCTGTTTACTGTCTATTCCTGTCTGCAGGTTAGAGCGCTCCCTATCACATAACCTTCCCTGACTGTTTTGACAATGGAGCTCTGAGGCCTTGCTGGGGTTTGAATGTGTGACTTCCACAGCAGTTAGACCATAAGGCCGCTCTAGAACTCTGAGTAAATTTACCTTCCCTTCTTTCTCAGACTCAGCTCTAGAGTGGAGCGACTGTCTAACTGTCATAAAGCTCAGAAGATTCTACGTTTTACTCATCATGGTTGCACAGCCCAAACATAAGGCACGCCCTATAGGTCACCGTATTTCATCGAATCGACTCAAAACATGCAAAAGGTTGATCTTACACAAACAAACTGAATATCTCAATTATTCATCATATTATTTAAATGATCATTAAGTCAGTAAGTAGGGAGGTTAGGTTTCACAGTGAGGTCTTTATCAGTTTCACCTGACATCCTGAGCCACCACAACAGCTCCTTTAAGGCCTGCTCAGGTGTTCTCCAGTGTTCTGGTAGGCCTCACAGCATCTGTACTTACTCATGATTTCTGCTCTTCCCTTTCGGCTCGGCGTAAATGAGTGTTTACTGCAGGAAGGTGCAGCCCACGGCTGCTCTCACACTCTCACACCCACCCACCCCATCACATGACCACAGGTCGCTTCTACTGAGATAAGAGAGCCCCCACTGCCTCATTTCCAGCGCTCATCTCCAGGACAACACAGCCGCCTGCCAGGCTGATAAGGGCCTGTAAAAACCAGGCGCAGACTTCATAGGAAATCAATTTGTCTGCAGATATACGGTACACATCGCAGCTTTATGAATCATTCCTGCCCCTCAGTGGAGAGACAACCACGCAGAGATGCCAACATACCAGAATCATCAGCACCAGAGCCCCAGAGCTGAGGAACACCATTGCTTCTGCTTCTACAGGCCTCAGGAGCTGAGGAAATTCCTCACATTCAGACTCGTATAGTCCTTTTAAACATTTCTTCACGGAGGCTTTTGGAGAACGCAACCCATAAAGGCTTATTAATGTTTACGTTCATGCTGCCAGACCTTCTCAGTCCTATGTGGAGCCACTGACCCAGCTGTCCTTTAGCTGTGTTTGTGATTGGGCGGTACAGATTTACTCCTCACGATGGATTTTCTGTCATTTTTGTCCATTTGTACACGTCTCTTAATCACTGCTTGTGTTTTTCTGTAAATATCAAATCCAGAAGAAAGTGATAGACGGTCAGAGGGTGAGATCAGGCAAAGTCGGGGAGTGTAAGAGTGAGGCGCTGGAGTGAGTGGGGTGACTAATCGCCTAGTATGTGGGGAGTTGTTCAGTACTCTGGAAGCACTTTAGAGCTGTAGATGTAGTGTGTAAGAGCAGTGGTGTATAAGAGCGGTATTGTGTAAGAGCAGTAGTGTGTAAGAGCAGTAGTGTGTAAGAGCAGTGGTGTGTAGGAGCAGTAGTGTGTAAGAGCAGTGGTGTGTAAGAGCAGTGGTGTGTAAGAGCGGTAGTGTGTAAGAGCAGTGGTGTGTAGGAGCAGTAGTGTGTAAGAGCAGTGGTGTGTAAGAGCAGTGGTGTGTAAGAGCGGTAGTGTGTAAGAGCGGTAGTGTGTAAGAGCAGTGGTGTGTAGGAGCAGTAGTGTGTAAGAGCAGTAGTGTGTAAGAGCAGTGGTGTGTAGGAGCAGTAGTGTGTAAGAGCAGTGGTGTGTAAGAGTGGTAGTGTGTAAGAGCGGTAGTGTGTAAGAGCAGTGGTGTGTAAGAGCAGTGGTGTGTAAGAGCGGTAGTGTGTAAGAGCAGTGGTGTGTAAGAGCAGTGGTGTGTAAGAGCGGTAGTGTGTAAGAGCGGTAGTGTGTAAGAGTGGTAGTGTGTAAGAGCAGTAGTGTGTAAGAGCAGTGTTGTGTAAGAGCAGTGTTGTGTAGGAGCAGTGGTGTGTAAGAGCAGTGGTGTGTAAGAGCAGTGTTGTGTAAGAGCAGTGTTGTGTAGGAGCAGTGGTGTGTAAGAGCAGTGGTGTGTAAGAGCAGTAGTGTGTAAGAGCGGTAGTGTGTAAGAGCGGAAGTGTGTAAGAGCAGTGGTGTATAAGAGCGGTAGTGTGTAAGAGCAGTAGTGTGTAAGAGCAGTGGTGTGTAAGAGCGGTAGTGTGTAAGAGGAGTGGTGTGTAAGAGCAGTAGTGTGTAGGAGCAGTGGTGTGTAAGAGCAGTGGTGTGTAAGAGGAGTGGTGTGTAAGAGCGGTAGTGTGTAAGAGGAGTGGTATGTAAGAGCAGTGGTGTGTAAGAACAGTAGTGTGTAAGAGCAGTGGTGTGTAAGAGCAGTGGTGTGTAAGAGCAGTAGTGTGTAAGAGCAGTAGTGTGTAAGAGCAGTGGTGTGTAAGAGCAGTAGTGTGTAAGAGGAGTGGTGTGTAAGAGCAGTAGTGTGTAAGAGCAGTAGTGTGTAAGAGCGGTAGTGTGTAAGAGCAGTGGTGTGTAAGAGCAGTGGTGTGTAAGAGCAGTAGTGTGTAAGAGCAGTAGTGTGTAAGAGCAGTAGTGTGTAAGAGCGGTAGTGTGTAAGAGCAGTGGTGTGTAAGAGCAGTGGTGTGTAAGAGCAGTAGTGTGTAAGAGGAGTGGTGTGTAAGAGCAGTAGTGTGTAAGAGCAGTAGTGTGTAAGAGCAGTGGTGTGTAAGAGCAGTAGTGTGTAAGAGCAGTAGTGTGTAAGAGCAGTGGTGTGTAAGAGCAGTGGTGTGTAAGAGCAGTGGTGTGTAAGAGCAGTGGTGTGTAAGAGCAGTAGTGTGTAAGAGCAGTAGTGTGTAAGAGCAGTGGTGTGTAAGAGCAGTAGTGTGTAAGAGGAGTGGTGTGTAAGAGCAGTGGTGTGTAAGAGCAGTAGTGTGTAAGAGCAGTAGTGTGTAAGAGCGATGGTGTGTAAGAGCAGTGGTGTGTAGGAGCAGTGGTGTGTAAGAGCAGTGGTGTGTAAGAGCAGTGGTGTGTAAGAGCGGTAGTGTGTAAGAGCAGTGGAGGAGTGGACTCTCCTGCAGCCGTCAGTCCCGGCAGTGGACGCTCTGAGCTCCGCAGGCCTGCAGGCTGAGGGGTTACAGGGCCGGTTATTAATAGCTCTGCCTTCATGAATCTTTCAAACTCAATTATCCAGACTGATGTCAGACAAAGCAGCCGGGCAGCGCGCTGGTCAGAACACTGAGGGATCGATTCTCACTCCTTCATCCAGAACTCCTCTGGTCAATCCACAACTCCAGACTGCTCCTCTCACGTGCTTCTGTCTCTCCATCCATTCTCTCGCTCTCTATCTTTATCTCTCTCACCCTCCTCTTCCTCCTCTCCAATCTTCCAGTCTTCTCTCTCTCCTTCCTCTTCCTACCATTTTTGTGTTCTCTCTTCTTTTTTCTGTCTCTGTCTCTCTCTCTCTCTCTCTCTCTCTCTCTCTCTCTCTCTCTCCATCTGTTTTCATCTTTGTTTAACTCAACTTTCCATATAGATAACCAACCCCCTCATTAGTACTCTCTCCCTATCACATGTAAGTCTGCGCAACCAGCCACCGTCTCTTTCCGAACTGCTGCCGATGCAACGTCACGGCGCAACCAGCTCTGATTCATCGGCTAGCAGACGCTCGTGCTGGCCAGCATCACACTGAAGTGCTGTGGGGAGAAAGAGAGAGAGAAGGGGCCATCAAACCACCTGGAGAGAGCCAGGCCAATTGTGCTCTCTCAGGCTCCGGCTGCTGATGGCAGGCAGCATGACCCAGCGATCTCCGGGTCATATGGGCTGCGCCTTAGTCCACCTGTTTATTTCCTTCCTGTCTCTCTGTCTCATTCTTCTTTCTTTTGTCCCTGTGTCCTCTTCTTTCTCATCACCTTTCCTTCATCCCTCTCTCTCTCTCTCTCTCTCTCTCTCTCAGAGGGACAGATTTACTCCTCACGATGGATTTTCTGTCATTTTTGTCCGTTTGTACGCGTCTCTTAATCACTGCTTGTGTTTTTCTGTATCAAATCCAGAAGAAAGTGATGGACGTTCTGAGATCAGGGAAAGTTGGGGAGTGTAAGAGTGAGGCGCTGGAGTGAGCAGATGATGCGGCGGTTGAGGAGATGAAGTGAATTTTAGCAGAGAAAGGCTGGAGAGCTTCAGGGCTGCTTTCACCCTCATCTCTGCAGATTTCCATGCACACACTCAGCGCCAAATAACAACACGCCGGCGGGGAGAGGGTCGAGAGAGCATCAGTGAGAGAGGGAATAGAGTTCTGGAGGGAAGCAGAATAAAGGCAGTTGGAGAGGCAGCACTGCGGTGGGAAGAGGGCAGAGAGCACTGCAGACGAGAAACGCTTCTTTTGTTGCATTTGTTTGTTTCCTTGCGAGAGATGGAGGTGTCGGAGGTGTCGGAGGTGTCTCTATCTCACCATCAGAGCCAAAGGTGATCTCCTTTAGCTCTGTCAGATTCACAGTCAAACATCCGTGCCAATAAATATCTCAGAGGGACGCAATTAATGAATTCTGAATCAGAGGCGGCTTTCCCACCGCAGGGCCGAGCGGTTCAGAGCACAGAGCCTAACCGCTCCAGTGCCTTTTTTTTCACAGTGATTCAACATCACTACTGTGGTGTTAGCTCGCCTGCTACCAGGTCCGTCCAACAGTACTATTGCAGTGATAGTACTGCTTGGATAATGGGCTCCTCCAACATCCCTACCATCCAGCATTAGCATGACCGGGCTACTGGGTTCATCCAACATCGCTATCAGGCTTTATCAGGCTTTATGGCCAGCTACTATTACGGTAGCTACTATAAGGTAGCTAGCATTACTGCTGAGAGGTTAAAAGTTGATGTGCAGGAAAGAGCCGGGTACCCAGCTCTGATCCATCGGCTAGTAGACACCCGTGCTGGACAGCATTTTCCTTAAGTGATGTAGGGTGAGGTAGAACCAGGCCAACTGTGCTCTCCTCGGTCTCCAGCGGCTGACGGCAAAGCGGCATGACCTGGGATTCGAAGCAGTGATCTTCGGGTCATGCTGTCAGAGCCTCAGTGTGCTGGACTGCTCATAGTCTGGTCATTTAGAAGCTTTAATAATGTTCACTCAGACGGTCAGACACAGGAACAGCTTTTACCCTCAGTCCATCAGCTTCATCAACAGCTGATCACCATCATCAGCTAAAGGCTGTAGATATTACTGATAAACCTTATCACTTTTATCCTACAGTTACTGCATTACTGCACCATCACTCAACTCACACATGTGTTCACTGCTGTGGTTGCACAATATTTAATCTGAATAGAGCTGAATACTGCTGTTCTGTGAATAACACTATAAAGATCACTGTATATAAATGTCCTGGGATTGTCTGTGTGTATTGTGTGTACTACTGATCTGTGTATAGTGTGTATTGTCTGTAAATGATATGTAGCTGTATGTTGGTAACAGTAGAGAGACGCTAACAGCCGGAAACTAATTCCTTGTGTGTGTGAACAGACTTGGCCAATAAACCTGATTCTGATTCTGATGTTAACATGATATTTCATAAACTGAGGAGTGAATTAGATCCAGCATGTGCTGCTGAGGTCAAACTGCCAAAACTGAGAGTGAGAATCAGTGGAAAGGGTGTGTATAAAGACCCTGGATTCAACTGTGGTTTAAATAGAGAGAGAGAGAGAGAGAGAGAGAGATGGTAAATAAAGGAAGACAGTAGGTGGTATCTGTGCGAAGCCTCCTTCATTATATCTCTAGAACGGCAGATTTGTTGCCTTCGGCTATCTCTGTTAACCAAATGAACAAAACCATTTAATAACGGCTCTATTTCGTCTCTGACCCAGACCACAGCGCCGTGAAACGGCCGCACATAAGCACCACTCATTTCCCCTGAAGGCTCAGTAAAACTGACGGATAACATCTGCGCCTCTCACTCGGTTGTCTCCGAGCTCTGGAAGCTCCTGATTCCTGCAGACATTCTTCCACAGTGTGACAGCAGCCCGCAGGTAACCGAATTCGGCTTCCTCTCAAACAAAGCTGATTTGTTGACCCTGGCTCGATAAATAGTGACTGCAGGTTAATGTACCTTCCTCTGTGAGGTAACAAGTTCAGACAAACTCAAGGAATTGGAGGAACTGGAGCTCCATTGGTTTTAACGGCTCGTTCTTCACCTCCTGCCGCTTTGCGGAAGAGCTACATTATCGTCTCGGACACAGAGATAAGCAAGCAGTGGAGGAAAATCCACACAGGGGTAAAAACTAAGGATCAGAACCGGATCAGGCCTAAAATAGCTGATACCGGACCCATTCACATATGCCTGGATTGTCCCTGACCCCAACTACAAATAGTGCCATTCAACCAGACAGTCAAGTGCAATACCATTAACACCCAGTACACTGAACACACAGGAGCAGACCAGCCGTAATCTACGCTGTAACTCCGCCACCTGTGACTGGGTTCATATGTCTCTCTCTGCTCGTGTGATTGACAGATGTGGATCTCAGATGCAGCTGAAAGTGTCTGGGGGAACAGGTCCAGTCCCTCTGGACACTCTCTGCTTACCTCATAAATGTTTCAGGCGCCCGGCAGAAACACACTCTATACATTATGCAGGGATCCTAAACGCCTCTTCCGAAAATAATTGCTGAGCACAACCTGAGTCCCCGGGACATCCTCTGAGGATACTGCTCTACCCTGCCCCACCGAAACACCATGCTTCATTCTGCACTACCTTCCCATTCACTGTGTCCACCAGAGAGAGGGAACCAGAAAGAGGGAAATAAAGACCAAAGGGGGAAAAACTAAAGGAATAAAAAAGAGAACGGGAAATGAAGAAAGAAGAACATAATGAAAACATAATTTAAAAATAATAAAATAATTAAAAAATAAGTAATAATAATAATAAAAATGACAGGTTTTCAAATCATATCAAATATCAAATCTACTACACCTCAACCTCACACCTGTTCACTCCCTGCTTAACTGTAGCATTAGGGAGAGGAAACAGGTGAGCAAACAAGGCCAAGTAGGTCTAGAGGGTGTCCTGCTCAGTCTAGTGGCACACTCCTCACTCTGCTGCCTGTTCCTAACCCTAATCTTAATCTAGTCCTAATCCCAACCTTAATCATAATCTTAATCTAGCCCTAACCCTAATCTAACTTTAATCTTAATCTAGCCCTAACCCTAATCTAACTTTAATCTTAATCTAGCCCTAATCCTAACCTCAGCCCCTAACCCTAGCCTCAGTCCCTAACCCTAATCTTAACCTAACCCTAACCTTTAACCCTAACCCCAGCCCTGAACCCTAATCTTAACCTAGCTCTAATCCTAACCTTTACCCTAACCCCAGCCCTGAACCCTAATCTTAACCTAGCCCTAATCCTAACCCTAACTCTAACCTAACCCCAGCCCCTAACCCTAATTTTAACCCAACCCCAACCCCTATCCCTAATCTTAATCTAGTCCTAACCCTAACCCTAATCATAATCTAAGACCTAATCATAATCTAGGACCTATGTCTAGCCCTACAAAAAATAAAGTGAAAGAATATAAGAAATAAAGAAAGAAAAGAAAGAAAAGAAAAAATATATATATTAAAAATATATATATATTATAAGATAAAAAATAAATAATAATTTATAACTATAAAAAACGATAAACAATAAAGAAACATAAATAAATACATGAATAAAAATAAATAAATAAATAAGGGAAACTAAAGGAAGGAGGGGTGAACTGAACTGTGGAAGTGAAGCTGCTGCTGCTGCTCATCATAATTCACCTCTTTCTCCTTCAGAGCGGCTCGACTGCAGAGAGCGTCAGAGTGTTAACTCAGAACAAATCTGGTCAAGTGTTTGCAGTAATACGTAATTAACCTGACCGCCTTTAGCAGTAATTAATACCACACACACACACACACACACACACACACACACACACACACACACACACACACTGAACCCCTCACTAACGCTCCACCACCACTGGCCTGAAAAGCTCATTACTGGAGCTCCCAGAGGAAGGTTTAAAACCCACCAAACACCCAAATAATAATAATAAAAAGTAAAGTCTGAGGACAAACGCTCGCGCCGGCCCGAGCGGAATGTGATTGGAATCCATAAATACCCACAATGCCCTGCGGAGTCTCTGGGCTGGTACACTGTGGTGCGCATGTGAAGCAGTTAGCGTACAGATGTCAGCGTTTATTGACACACAGATGGATCGAGCATCGTTTCGTCTATATTAGTTAACATAATTCAGGTATTGACTGGGCGGCTGGCGTGTGGAAAGATTGATAACGAGCCCCATGATAATCAGCATTAGCGCCCCCTGCTACGGCACAACACAGCTGTGACCTCTGACATCACCACTCTCAACCACACCAGAGCAGCCACTGCTTATTAACGGTTCTACAGGGTTCTTCGTGTTTCAGTGTTTTTCCTGAGGTCCAGTCATCACTCATCATGGACATGAAGGTCATGGCAATACTGGGCAGAAATAATAACTATGCACACTCTATGGACAAAAGTATTGGGACACCAGCTCACTCATTGTTTCTTTTGCAGGAGTTGATCCTGCTTCTGTTGGAGTAACTGTCTCTACTGTCCAGAGAAGAAGACTTTCTACTAGATTTTGGAGTAAGAGCATTGCAGTGAGAATTTGATTGCATTCAGCAACACTATATCCACCTCAAACAGGAGACACTGTAAATGAAAAAAACGGATGTTACTAATGTTATGGCCGATCAGTGCACAAGCTCTTTCAGGCAGAACGTATCCTAGCTGCACCTGAACCTCAAACTGTGTGAAAAATGTCTAGTACATCTGCTATATGAGCTCTCTCTCATCCTCCCCAGAAAACATTCTGCAGGTTCCTCTCACCTGTTCCAGAGCACAATACACACAAACTCTCCACCGCGAGCTGCCTAAACCAGCCCAGCTGTCCGCAGCCGCAGAGAAACAGCCCTTTCTCTGACTGACGACACTAATCAGTGTCTTCATCTCGACAAGGCTTAAGAAGTTTGAGTCTGTGTTAACTGCTCTGCCACTTCAGGGCTGCGGAGATGCTCACGGCCCTCATCAAGCCAAAATGACTTCAAGGTGCAGTCTTGAGAAGAAGAGAGTTTGTGAAAATGCAAATATGTTTACTCTCACAGCTCCGTGCACTAGACTCAGCGAGGCACTCGAGAGCTGGCTGCGATGGCCTTGCTGTTGAAATCAAGCTGCTGCAAAGTTATCGCCCTTAAACCGCACAAGCGCAAAATTACCAGCCCTGAGCCAAGAGTGGAGGAACGAGGAACGGGGGCTTCAACGTGCCTCATTATCCCCTTATAGCAGCACGGCCGTCATCATTGCCTTCATTGTCATCATCTATATAATCGCCATCATCAGCAGCAGCATTAGCATAAATTGGATCGTTATTGTGTGTGGCAGCGGCGGCGGCGGCGGCGGGAGCGGCAGCGGCAGCGGCAGCAGCTTAGCAATCAACCATCATTCACTTTTGGCCTCCTTCAAGAGCCCTTGACCTCTTGTGCTTGACCCCTCACTTTTTGCTCAACACAGCCGTCCGGTCACTCACCAATCTCACAGCTCTCTCCGGCATAACCCTGAAGGCACAGGCAGCTGTAGCCCTCGCCGTCCCGCAGGCAGCTGCCCCCGTGAAGGCATGGATTTAACTGGCAAGGGTCCTTCTCCACTGTTCAGACACAAAGAAGGAGGAATTGGGCTCAGAGTTACTGCGTCACTCTCATTTACCTATACATTCAATAAAGCTATAAACCAAACATGACAAACAGACTGGACAAATGGTTGCTTTGGCTTTTTAAGTGGTTTGTATGCTGTTGCTAACTGGTTGCTATGGTGCATATAAATAATAATAAGAGCCATTTAGCTACGTATTTAATTCGTTTCATTCTCTGATATGGATCAAATTGATTAATCTAAAGTGCAGAATTAAACATTCTCGAGTCTGAGGACCTGTAGAGTGGTGTACATGTAAATGTCCAGTACAGCTACAGACATGACAGATCAAGAGCGCTGTAGCTCTGCAATGATGTCATAACGTTGCACTGGAAAAATAAGACAGTCCATAAAGTCATGGATGATATATTTGAGTAAATTAGATCATGTAGGCAGCTTTCTGTTTCTTGCTCAGTGGAACAGACAGAGCTGCCATTTGATGCTGCAGCAAAAACACAAATCTGTTATTTGAGGGATTTTGTTGTTTAATAATACATTTGCCATATATTGTAAAAGTACTGGATTCGCACAGCATCCTATCCATCCACAGCACTCCATAATGTGAATCTGACAGTTGTTCTATATATTATATTAGAATTTTTATGATGAATGGGCCAATAGAAATGCTTCAAAACAAAAGAATTCCACACTTCTAATACAGGTTAAGAAAGTTTGTTCCTTCTCTTCCTACCATTTGCTTTAATGCTTTAAATATTTAATATTTTCTCCAGTTGTTAGAATGTAAGAGTGGAGGCATGATCGTCTGTGTCATAATGTGGAGGACTCTTAAACTCAAAAAGAGCTTTTTTCAGAAACTGATCATCTATTTCAGATCAGATTACATTTCATATTTAATATCCAAGTCCAGAGGTTTTAGTGCAGCAAGTGTAACTAGGATGTATCCTTCAGGAAAGAACTGAAAGGTCAGAAATGCCCAGTCTGTGTACACTCTCAATGCACGCACACACACACACACACACACACACACACACACACACACACACACACACACAGTGTGAGTACTGTGACATCAGTAATAATGTGGCACTATTAGTACTGGAGATTATAACAGACCTAACAGAGCACAGGATGGATAATCAATAAATCAGTAGTATAGTGATAATGGGGTGATTTGTTGATGATCTGTTTTGTCATTTGTATACAAATTACATCCTACTGTCCACACTGTTGCTGTTACCATAAAACCCTGTATCTTCAAAATAGCCGCTTTACAGGAGGAGAAAAAATCTCGTAACCTACCTGCTATCACGTCCTGAAATGTAAACAAATGTAATAATGTAAACAAAATGTAAACAAATGTAATCATGTAAACAAATGTAATCATGTAAACAAAATGTAAACAAATGTATCATTGATATTTTTTGTAGACAAAAAGCACTATTGCAACTGAGCGCTATGGCGACCAGGTAGGTGTTGTCTGGATACCGACTGAAAAACTGGGTAAAAAGTGCTGCTACAGCGAGGTTAAAAGTGTTCATGGTCAATTCCTTAAATTGACTGGTCACATGAACAACAGTTTTTTTTTCCTTCCTTATACTAGCTTATAGTTGCCTATCCTTCTGTTCGTCTTAAGTAAAGCCTGTGTGCGTTTAGATGTGCGGTACGTTTACTTGTTGCTCAAAACTAGTGATCGAGTAGCTGTGCGTATTCATCATGGACCGATCTGTCGCTGTCAACATGCTAATGTTTTTATAATAATTTGCTTAGCTTTTGGAGCCCAAGGAGGGTAAGGACCTAACACATGTCTCCTGTGATACATGTGAAGCCAGTCTTACCACACCAGCTAACAGACACCTGTGCTGACCAACATCAGTTTAAGACTGAAGCGGAGAGAGAGCGCCATCTACCCATCCAGAGAGAGCAAAGCGGCATGGCTCGGGATTTAAACTCGCGACCTCAGGGTCAAAGCTGTAGGCCACTGAGCCACTCACTCACTTACTCACAACCACAAATGTTAACTCCAGTAATTGTAACTAGTGAACTACATTTCCCACAATGCTGCTTCGGCATGCAGTTTTCCGACCCGCCTTTGCGACCGCAGGGGCACGTGGTGAGTGAAACGTAGCTTAGCGTATGTTTCGCCGGAGCTGTTTTTAGTAGCATGGTCACATTTCAGGCGTGATACCAGGTTGATTCACCAGATTCACGTGCTGTCAAAAACTAGAAATAGATACATGGTTTTTACATGGCAGCGACGATATATTGGGGAAAAGAAAGGGTTCCTAGCAGGTGGCAGATTGGCACAGGTTTGATGAGAAATTTACCCACCACCCACCCAACCTCCCCACCTCCCCACCCCCCCACCTCCCTAGGTCCCATGAATGATCCACTCATCACCCCCCCATGCTGCACGCTGCCATCTATTTATATGTAGAGTAATGGTGGCGTCCTCAGTTAATAACCACTCTGTTCTTCTCAGCTTCACCACCGTGCAACTCACACTGCATGTTTTTTGAGGAGCGCTGCGATAAACGAGAGATTTAACAGATTAAGTCGTAATTACATTCACTTTTCGACAGGGGAAACTTTTACAAGGACGGCTGCTGGGCGGACGCCTCGTTCCCTCTTTTTTGTCTTACTCTGGGAAATTGATTTAGCGCTGTTTTATAATTCATTTTCAGCGCCGAACACAATCTGACAGCGAATCAGACACTGCACATCAGACGCCGTGCACAGCCTCCATTAAAACTTTGGGCGCATGTAATGATGTACAGCAGGGAGGAGAAAAACTCAACACAGGGAAATGATTTCAAAAGGACTGCCGGCAGCTCTCACACACCCAGGATGACTCAAAAATGTTCAAATACCAGAACTGCAAATATTTAAATTGTTACTGAACAATAAAAAAATGCATTAATATACTCTCAGTGTCCATAAATGTAGACGTTTAAAATATGGCGTCCCACAGGGTTAAATTCTAGGACCTCTACTATTCCTCTTTAAATATGCTACTCCTGGGTGCTATTCTCTGCAAACATGGCATTATCTTGCACTGTTATTTAGAGCATGGACTGCATGGAGTCTTACTAAAGCCATTACTACTAGCATAACTACTAACACTGAGTTCATTACATATTTATATTAAGAACAATCAAAGCTCTAATCTCTTTTTCCCCTGATAATACTTCATCATTAGCAGCCTCCGGTATCAGTGGTTAAATCTGAGCATTTCTGTGTAGAATCAGAATCTGTGTTCAGTTTGTATTACTGTGTACTCATTAGTTCTTTCTTTATGCTTCTGTTGAGTTATCTTTTGTGCTATCCAGTGTAGACCAGAGCGGGATGGGTTCCCCTTTTAAGTCTTTTAAGGCTTCTCTAAAGGTTTCACTCTTTTGCTCTAAGGGGTTTTTCCTCAGGCTCGCTCAACAAGATTTTATTATCAGCATTCCTTTATTCATCCCTTGCTTTTTCCTGGTGACGGTCGCAGAGGGTCTGGAGCCTACACTGAATCATTGGGCACAAGCCTGAAAGAGCCCCTGGACAGAGCAGCAGTCCATCAGACACAGCCAATTCACCTAGCATGTGTTTTTGTAAGGTAGGTGGAAAGTACTTGTACTTGGAAGAATCTTTATACTGACCCAAACACACTGACCAGAGTTCCCACTCCACCCAGTTTAAACATGTACAACTCTATCTGAAAAACTCTGCCCGTTATGTGGCATTTTTAATGAGGCGACCAATAAGACAGGAGTTCATCTGAAGCAGCGTGAACGCAGGGCTGAACGGTGGGACAGATTTACTTAATTCATTAATTCAATTCATTTAATTCAGACTGTTTCAGCAAAGTTTGGTCAAGACCCTCGAGAATCAGACCCCTCAGCATCAGGACAGACCCCTCAGTGCTGGTCAGACCCCTCAGCATCAGGTCAGACCCCTCAGTGCCAGTCAGACCCCTCAGCATCAGGTCAGACCCCTCAGTGCCGGGTCAGACCCCTCAGTGCCAGTCAGACCCCTCAGCGCCGGTCAGACCCCTCAGCGGCGGGTCTGGGTGAGTAGATTCATGTAGAAATACATTACAGTAAACAGAGATGTGAGGTGGGGTTAGCATAAAGGGACGCTCGGTCCGGCTCTCTGCTTTCCTAAATCCCTCACAGGAGGATTTCAAGCAGATCCGACTCAAATACGTCCCGCGGTCTGACATTGCACTACGACTACGTTTTAAAGGTTTGCGTGAAGAGAAAAGACAAACTTTAGCCTTTCGTCCGTGCTGGAGAGAATACCAGACATGCTAACGGCCCTCCTGTTGGCGGTGCCAGTGAAGATTTTAGAGGGAGGCTGAAAACCTGGCGAGCGCTCTGTTAATCGGTGCAGGTGGGAGGTTGAAGATGCTACAATTCTGGACGTGTCGATGCAGGGACTGAGCTAAAGGTCTACTCTTTTAAAGCTACAGACTGTATATACAGTCCAAACCTCAGTGGTCCAGTACTTCATTGCGTCCCACTGCACATCCTTTTACTTGCTGTATATTTTGTCTATTTTGTATTTTATGTTTAGATATAAGAGCTATATTTATTTAGATATATATTTAGATATATCTATATGCATGTTATTAGATTTCATTATGTTTGACACCTGCACCAAGAGACGCTCCCTGTAAATCTGATAGTTGCCAAATAAAGATTCTGATTCTGATTCTGAAGGTAATTCTTCCTCTTCGCTCTGAGGGAGTTTTCCTCTGGCTCACTCAACAAGAAACTCTGTGATATCAGACTGTGTTTATTACCAGATTGGAGCAGATTTGTTCTTTCCTTCCTCTAATATTTGATACAGCTGGAAACGCCTGATGAATCTGTTAGCTCTGTGCCAGCTGTGTTATCTCTCCATAGTGTTTTGGTAAGATTTCGTCTCAAGTTGAAAATTTAGCAACTTTATGAAATAATCAGGCGAACAGATCTGTAACATACATAATAGAAAATAAACTGCATTAAGAAATACACACAGAGGAAGAGTGTGAGCTGGGTCTAGAGGATAGAATCTAGTGAGCCTGAGACACTGTGTAACACGGTGTCCTTCCACCTTCATTACTCAACATTGCAGGCAAGGATGATGGACAGTGCAGTAATGGGCCGGGTGGACAGTGGGAGTCTGCTGTGGACAGCAGAATGATGAGCCAATGACACACTAGGACTAGATGTCTGTCTTCATACATCCTTAAAAACAACTACAAACACATACATTGTAATTTGGTCAGCACTATTAACCCTAGTTTGCAACTAAATCTGAATTCCATTTCAATTGTTGCCATTTCTGCTCAGAAACTGTGACAGAACATCCAACAACAAAGACAACACAGAGCTTTTTATAGTGAAACTGTGGATGTACACACGCTCTGCTCTGGGGGAAGAGTTTTAATGAGTAAAGGCCTTTAGACACTATTCCTTTGCTCCTTCATTCATCACCTTCTTCCTGGTCACGGTCATCTGGTGCTAGGCTGGAATGTTCCTTGGACAGGAAAGCAATTCTTCAGAGGGTACCACACACACCCATTCAAACCTAGGGGTAATTAAGCACAGCTAATTCACCTAGCATGTGTTTTTGGGAGGTAGGAGGAAACCAGAGTACCCGGAGGAACCTTTAGACACCATGCAAGATTTACTTAGAAGATTAGTCAAATTAATAAATAATATATTACATTATATTTAATTTTATAACATTTACACTGACATTTGGATTTCTCATAAAGGTACAGTCTGTATATACTGTATGTCCCTCAGTAGGACAGTACCTGATTGTGTCCTATTGCACATCCTTTGCAGTTTGTTTGCAAACTTTCTATTTTTTCAAAATTTTTATTTTATATTTTATTCTATGTAGAATATATTTTTTGTTATTTATTTTATTGGAATTGATTTTATGGCTGATACCTGCACCAAGAAAAAAATCTTGTACATCTGATACTTGGTGAAAAAAAGGTCTAATTTGAACATGTGTAGAACCTGAAAATACAATTTCACACAGCCTGACCCTAAACTCGAACCCAACCAATAACAGTTCCCTTGTGCCTGGTGTTGGTATGGTGACAACCCAGACAGCAGATCGGTAATGCCTCGAGTGAGATTAAAGATGTGTCTGTAGTTTTGATGTGAAGGTTAATATATCTCAATATATATCACCACAATATCGCAGCATTCCTACATATTTCTATATATATCCACCCCGAGATGGCTGGTGGCGCTGTTTTGTCAATGCTACAGAGCTTCTAAAAAAACGTTCTGCTGTGGTTAAAATCAGGGCCAGGGTTAGGTTACGTTCAGGTTAGGGTTTAGTTGAGGTATAGGTGTAGTGGGTTAGGTTTTGGTTAGAATTAGGTTTAGGTGTAGTAGGTTAGGTTTAGGCTTAGGTTAAGTTTGGGTTCAGGTTTAGATTGAGCAGGTTTTGTTTTGGTTAAGGTTAGAATTAGGTTTAGGTTAAGTTTAGGTTTAGGTTGAGGTTCAGGTGTAGTAGGTTAAGTGTAGGTTTAGATTAGAATTATGTTCAGGTGTAGTAGGTTAAGTTTAGGTTAGAATTAGGTTGGAAATGGGTTTAGGTGTAGTAGGTTAAGTGTAGGTTTAGGCTGAGGTTTAGGTGTAGAAGGTTAAGTTTAGATTTAGGCTGAGGTTTAGGTGTAGTAGGTTATGTTTAGGTTTATGTTAGAAGTAAGTTTAGGTGTAGTAGGTTAAGTTTAGGTTTAGGTTGAGGTTTAGGTTAGAATTAGGTTTAGGTTAAGGTTGGAAATAGGTTTAGGTGTAGTAGGTTAAGATTAGGTTTAGGTTGAGGTTTAGGTGTAGCAGGTTGTGTTTTGGTTGAGGTTAGAATTAGGTTTAGGTTGAGGTTAAGGTTTAGGTGTAGTAGGTTAAGTTTAGGTTTAGGCTGAGGTTTAGGTGTAGAAGGTTAAGTTTAGGTTTAGGCTGAGGTTTAGGTGTAGTAGGTTATGTTTAGGTTTATGTTAGAAGTAGGTTTAGGTGTAGTAGGTTAGGTTTAGGCTGAGGCTTAGGTGTAGTAGGTTAGGTTTAGGCTTAGGTTAAGTTTGGGTTCAGGTTTAGGTGTAGCAGGTTGTGTTTTGGTTAAGGTTAGAATTAGGTTTAAGCTGAGGTTTAGGTTGAGGTTTAGGTTTAGGTGTGGTAGGTTAAGTTTAGGTTTAGGTTGAGGTTTAGGTTTAGTAAGTTAAGGTTGGAAATAGGTTCAGGTGTAGTAGGTTATGGTTGGAAATAGGTTTAGGTGTAGTAGGTTAAGTTTAGGTTTAGGTTGAGGTTTAGGTTAGAATTAGGTTTAGGTTAAGGTTGGAAATAGGTTTAGGTGTAGTAGGTTAAGTTTAGGTTTAGGTTGAGGTTTAGATTAGAATTAGGTTTAAGTTAAGGTTGGAAATAGGTTTAGGTGTAGTAGGTTAAGTTTAGGTTTAGGTTGAGGTTTAGGTGTAGCAGGTTGTGTTTTGGTTGAGGTTAGAATTAGGTTTAGGTTGAGGTTAAGGTTTAGGTGTAGTAGGTTAAGTTTAGGTTTAGGCTGAGGTTTAGGTGTAGTAGGTTATGTTTAGGTTTATGTTAGAAGTAGGTTTAGGTGTAGTAGGTTAGGTTTAGGCTGAGGTTTAGGTGTAGTAGGTTAGGTTTAGGCTTAGGTTAAGTTTGGGTTCAGGTTTAGGTGTAGCAGGTTGTGTTTTGGTTAAGGTTAGAATTACGTTTAGGCTGAGGTTTAGGTGTGGTAGGTTAAGTTTAGGTTTAGGTGTAGTAGGTTAAGGTTGGAAATAGGTTTAGGTGTAGTAGGTTAAGTTTAGGTTAAGGTTGGAAATAGGTTTAGGTGTAGTAGTTTAAGTTTAGGTTTAGGTTGAGGTTTAGGTTAGAATTAGGTTTAAGTTAAGGTTGGAAATAGGTTTAGGTGTAGTAGGTTAAGTTTAGGTTTAGGTTGAGGTTTAGGTTAGAATTAGGTTTAAGTTAAGGTTGGAAATAGGTTTAGGTGTAGTAGGTTAAGTTCAGGTTTAGGTTGAGGTTTAGGTGTAGTAGGTTAAGTTTAGGTTTAGGCTGAGGTTTAGGTTCACTGGTTGCTTTGTAACATGGTGCTGAAATCGTTTGGTTGCTGCGGGTTTGGTCAGTAATTGGTCAGAGTAAACACTGTACGAATCCTGAAATAGTCTTTTACTCTAATATTATACGAACTCCTCCTCTGACCAGGCTGTTTTTAGTGGCAGCAAGTTAGGTAAGCTAAAGTTTAACAACTGAAATGGACCATTTAAGCTCGAGGTGTTTGTGAAGGTGCTTGTCGTTTGCCTGTAGAACTACAGGGACAGTCCCATATGGATATATTTCCCGGCCCTTTGCTCCAAAGTCAGGCCAAAGGAGCTATGAAGTGTCTCACTAACCGCTTTAATGAGAGCTGCCAAGACTCCTTCACTCGCTCACTTGGCCCTCTTACAGCACTCAACCACAGTGCCAGAGTTCAAGGACTTCTCATCATTGGCATGATGAAATAAACTCTTCACTGCCTACTTGAGCTCTTCTTCTTTTCTTCAAATCCTGTCAAATGGCTCGTTCTCTAAGAGGATGGAGTGCTCTCCACATTAAGTCAGTCTGGTGCAGACTGCAGAGGAATAACACATTGATTCGGTTCTCAAACAATTAGTCACGACTTACTGCTCACAAATGAGATCGCACTTCATTCTCGGGGCTGCGGCCGATGTGGGAAATATATAAATGAGTCAATACTGCATTGAGACCAGTAGAGACTCGCTCGGTCACTGTACGCTGCGAGACAGAAACATCGCTGGCTGAACCGCAGTTCACCTTTCAGGCAAGAGGAATTCCTGATGAGGAGATTGAGACCTGACTGATGGATCAGTTGACCCTTAATATCGGCTGATTTTGAGCCAATCAAAATCTGCCCAATCCTGACGAAATCCTGACTAATATTGGAATAAACAGAAACCTGTGAGTTTAAACAAAATGTCTCTTGTAAGCGTTATCTGCTGTTATTTGTGTTCACTTTCAATATTTAAGAACGAAGGAAAAATATTTGAGGAGAATGAAACCTTTTCTGCTGGGTTTAATTAGTGCAATGGAAAAAGACCAATCCAATGTGTTTGCAACTCTCAAAAATATGAAAATGTACAAATCAGAGCAAAAATTATGTTTTTTCTTTTCAAAATTGATTTCATTAATTTAAAAAATCATCTTCTGATTACACTAAATATTGATTATTTTAATATTACCCAAGTTAATGGTAACAGTTATGGATGGTTTAACATCAGTTTGACCCCAGAACATTACTGCCATTCCAACAAACAGGGGTCAATGTTCAAGGTTGCTGGTATACCAGTTTCTATAGAGGCTAATATATAGAGTACAGTACTTGATTTTTGGCTTCTCTAGGACTCTTTTACACCTGGCCACTTCATGTGACTTGTTTCATGTGACTAGTTTCAGGATTGTATCCTGATGAGATTTTAGCCACATGTATTTACATTCAAAAGTCCAGTGTGTCTAGTGAGTCAGACTGAAATCCGATCGCCATGTGGGACAGAATATGCAATATGCTCATTGTACGGCAACTATTAAAGGTGCTTCGGAGTTTGGGTAGTACTGGGAGAAGTTTTGGTTGTTCTGGGAGGAGTTTTAGTTGTAATGGGAGGAGTTTTGGTTGTTCTGGGAGGGGTTTCAGTTGTAATGGGAGGAGTTTTGGTTGTTCCGGGAGGGGTTTCAATTGTATTGGAAGGTGTATCAGTTGTACTGGGAGGGGTTTTGTTGTACTGGGAGGAGTTTTGGTTGTTCTGGGAGGGGTTTCAGTTATATTGGAAGATGTATCAGTTGTACTGGGAGGAGTTTTGGTTGTTCTAGGATGGGTTTCAGTTGTACTGGGAGATGGTTTTGGTTGTAAAGAGACGGCTTGGAGAGATGGCTGTGTTTACACTGCTATAAAGTGTCTTAGACCTCCTCCTGAAGTGGTTTGAGTGATGGGATTTGCATCTGGTTTAGAGTCTTAGAGTTTTGGGTGTGTTTACACTTAATCCTGATACTCAAGATGCATGAAGTGACCAGATGTAAACAGGTTCTATACGTTCTGTAATAGTTAAAAATCATGAAGATCATGGTTGGAACAGTGGAACAGTGCACCACCCTCTTGACTTAGATAAACTTCAAAGGGAGGGGGGGGGGGTGGTTTTCCTTTCTTACCAGCATATGAGCAGTTCTCTCTCTGTGAGCTTTTTTTTAATCACCACCTGTAATCCTTTCCTTCCCAGGGATCTCAATTCAATTCAATTCAGGTTGGCTTTATTAGCATGACTGTCTCATCAACAATGTTTCCAGTCTTTTGTTTAACAGTGAAAATTTAAAAAATCAGCTAATAATAAACAATGATTAATGTACAGCACTAAAATAAAATTTCATTTTTCATTGAAACTGTAAAATTATAGTAGCTATAGTAACTATATTTATATACATTCTTATTAATAGTAGTGTTATTATAAAAAGTGGGTGGATTTTATCTCACTCCTCAAAAACTGCACACAGCACCAGTGTTAAATCAACACTGGTAAATTTGCTATGAAAGCACTTATTAACTCTTATTAAAGCATGTGAACACAGTCTTTAAATACACTGGGCTCTAAAAGAGACTAAAGCAAAATCACTCTAAACTAAATGCAAAAGGATAATGCACTAAAAGCCAAGCGAGTATAACTGATGTCGCATTACGCGACAGAACTGAAACAATGCTGGCCAGAACACAGGCTTCTGAGGTGTGTGTTCAAGGAGTAAAGAACAATTGAAAAAAGGAGAAACACGAAACAAAGAGAGAGAGAAAGTAAAGG
The DNA here is from genome assembly GCF_030463535.1 of Salminus brasiliensis. Taxonomy (NCBI): domain Eukaryota; kingdom Metazoa; phylum Chordata; class Actinopteri; order Characiformes; family Bryconidae; genus Salminus; species Salminus brasiliensis. Next base: position 787,304 of record NC_132894.1, on the reverse strand, counting down.
GAAGAGCGAGCAACAGCAGTGATGAAGACTTTTTCTGCTTCATGCCTTTGGGTAATGATTAATTACACACTGCTCTTAAAATAACCCCCTTCCCCCATTCTGTCTCTGTCTTAGCCCCTCTGACTCTGTTAGTGGGACTGACAGAGGTGGAAAATAAGCATTTAGTGTACCCCACCTTGCTCACTGGAACTTTCAGCAGCACATTTATTAGCTGCAGAGCAGAAGTAGCTTAAATAGAGGTAAAACTATCCTCGCAGTTGCAGGGATTCCAGTTAGGGTGTTTAGGAGGTGTGAATAAATGTGTTCAACTGTGGACTTAAACATTAAACTCAGCTACAGTTCCTGCCCCGAGTGTCAGCAGCACAGAGCCGAGGAAGATCTGCTCGCTTGTTAAAATTCACCAAACTGAACGCAGGAGAATAATGCACTAAAACATACGCTGCTGACATTAGCTGCAAAGAAAAGCACACAAAACGGGTTTTGGTGTGACAGCGACAAATGTATTAATATGATAAACAGAAGATACACTCTATGGACAAAAGTATTGGGACACCTGCTCGTACATTGTTTCTTTCTGAAATGTAAAAAAATGTTGGAGAAGCATTGCTGTGAGGATTTGATTGCATTCACCGACAAGAGTTTAAGTAAGATCAGGGTCAGTATGATCTCCAATGAGCTATAAGCTCCACCGTCATTCCAGAGAACACAGTTCTTCCACTGCTCCACAGCTCAATGCTGGGGGGGCTTTATACCCCTCTAGCCCACGCCTGGCATTAGGCAGCATGGTGCCAATAGGTTTATCAATGTTTATCTGTTTAGGAAAGTCCTATTCTATTGGCAGTACTTCTCTACAGGGACTAGACAAGCTGTATGTGTGTGCATTTGCACATCTGTGTCAGCAATGGATGCAATTTGAAGTAGCTAACTGCCTTCATTAGAAAGGGTGTCCAAAAACATTTGGACATTAAGTGAATATCTCATCTTTCTTGTAGGCCTAAATGACTCTCAGGTCTTTAAACGCAGATGGTCTTTGCCGTTGCTGCTCCAGAAGACCACAATTACAGTGGAGGGAATGCCAAATGTGCAGCCAGGGAATGAGAAACCTACTTCTGCAGGAACACACATCACTCTGTGCCTCATTCTCAGCATGCAGGGCTACAGTGGTTTATTGCCGATGAGAGAAGCTACAGCTAAGCTGAGGTGGATCAGAGAGCTTCTATGAGAGGTCTATTTAACATAAAGGCCAGTACCCACACCCAGAAGGCTCTCCAGTAGTATAGATCTTCTACATTCAACTAAGGTGGTTAACTAAGAGTTAAGAACCAATGTCCAGATTTGGTTGATGCATTGCCAGATCATCATACTAAATCAGGGAGGACCTAAAATGGGTGAGTCCACAGAAAATGTGTTGTTGGTTCTGTAAAGAACAGTTCATTGTTCTATGCCACTATGGCCCGGGGGGTCACAAGTTTAAATCCCAAGCCATGCGGCTTTGCCATCAGAGTCTGAGAGAGCACAATTGGCTGTGCTTTGTCCAGGTGGGTGATTCCCGGTACCTTGTAAGTCGCTCTGGTTAAGAGCGTCAGCTAAATGCCATAAATGTAAATGTAGGTGGCGCTATCTCCCCCATCATCACTCCTAAAGTGATGTTGGCTGGCACAGGCGTCTGTTAGCTCGTGCGTTGGAGCTGGGGACCCGCCACTTTCCTCAGAGCGTGTGGGCTGCCTGGAGATGCTGCATCTCTGAGGATCACATCACATCAAAGAGGATGTGTGTTAGATCCCTGCCCTCGTAGTGTCAGAAGCATTGTGCTATGGGTTACGGACGGGTGGGTTAACTGGCCAAAGCAGATTGGGAGAAAGAAGACTAAAAGATTCTAGATGACTGCTAATGTGTTAAGCTGTGCTGCACCTGTCATTAGAGATAACAGCCTGCCATACAGTACCTAATTAGTTCAGTATAAGCTAATTAGCGCAGAATCAGGTTCTGGATCTTGTTTGCTTCGTACACTAGAAGCTGACCAGGCTCTAAAAATGTCTCAGCTGACAACATTTGGGGTACTGGGTAAAAATATATGTAAATTAGAATTTTAATAATGTAAAAATGCCTTAAGTCACTCTATTGTATAATTAGCACACAGGTGAAAAGCTCTGAGCTCAGGACACTTTCAGACCCTTAGAGAAGATGAAATGAGAGGACAGAGGAGAGGATACCGGAGAGGAAAAGAAGGGAGAGCAAAGGAATAGACGTGGGGAGGGGGAGGGCGAGGGGAGGGGAGGGGGTCTGCCTCTGTGCTTAAAGCAGCCCTAACCAACCTTCCAGCGGCTCCCATTAGCCAGACTGTCAGAGCCTCTCCAGATGCTAACAATAGCAGAGGAGCAAGGCCGGATGAAAGCTGCTTGGTTCCCGCTGCCTCCTGCTCGCCTGCCAGCAAGAATCCTGTCCCAAAGATATGAAACCTGGCCCTACTCGGCTCAGACCTCACACAGAGCACCACAGTCCCTCACATTCCAGCTGTCAGGCCTATTAATAGTGCTGTTTTATGTCAGGGTCACGAGTGTGGAAGTTAGCATTGTGAGAATTATGTAAATCTCTCTGGGAGGCTGACTCAACAGGCTTAGCTTTTTAATGCTGATAGAGAGAATATTTTAAGGCGAGGGTGTTTTTTTCTGCTGTCTGATCTGAGGATTATTTGGGGAATTTATTTTGGGTGCTCTGATGGTTTAAATATATTAAACGCACCTGTGTTTCACTGACTGCCTTTAAAGCAGCATTATGTGACAATTTACCTTAAAATGGCAGCTTCAGGATCAAGCTGATGATCCACTGACTGGAACAGGGGGAGAACGGCATCTCCATCATTCCCACTCCGGGCCGAAGCGCTGCTGCTACTGCACTATGGAGCTTTGGTGGTGGAGCTGCAGGAGGAGAACCTCTCTCCAGAACTGCTGTGTAACGCTGCAGAACCCATAGAGTCATATTAGTGTAAAATCCTGTAGTGTTACTCTACCACCTCCGCCCACATGCTGCTCCACCTTCAGATCAAGCTTTTGTTAGCGTGATAATATGTCCATTTTTTTCCCCAGACATGTCCTCTATTTAGAGATACGGACATTCCCTCTGTTTGGGATGTGAAAATGGCTTCAGCTGGTCTTTCTAAATTGTGTAAAATACTGGAATTTGCACTGATCTCATGTCAGCGTTCTACTGTTTCTACTACAGTTGTCACTCATTCTGTGCCCCGCCTCCTCACCACCACTATTGGTCTACATGTACCTACATGTGTAGTTGGTGTGGCACAACAGATAACACTACTACCTGCCAGTAAGCTACTACACCACATGGGAGACTGGGGTTTGATTCCTGGTCTGGGTGACTGTGCTACACTACACCAATAAGAGTCCTTGGGCAAAACTCCTAACACTACACTGGCCCACCTCTGTAATACTAGTAACCTTGTAAATTGCTTTGGATAAGAGTGTCAGCTAAATGCTGTAAATGTTAAGGTACCTGTTCTACATCAATTATTGGTCTATTACTTCTTCCTGTAATGAGGTAGAGGCAAGAATACACCAAACACAATCCAGAAGAGCAAGGTCGGGGCAAAGCAGTGAGGTCAAAAGCCAAAGTATCAAACACAATAATCAGGCAAACATGTGAATCAGCATCAGAGACTGAGACACAGACTGCTCAGGACTACAGGAAACACTAGCAATGCTTCTAGAGTAGGTAGAGCGAGTGAGGGGGAGTATAAGTAGTGGTGTTGATGAGGGCTTTTGAAAACAGGTGTGTGTAATGAGGCCGTTTTTAAGGGCAATGGGTAAAATGGATTAGGGCCTCTGGTGGCCAGGTCAGGCGTTGCACATGACCCCCTATCACGACAACCGACTGATCACAAACTAAAAATGGCAGAATGCAAATGTAAATCATTTTATAAAAGGTGGTAAATCTTTTATTTAGCTTTTTTGCTCATACATTAAAATGAAAGGATCTGGCTACTAATGTTATTTATTAGTTTTGGTAAATGAGTAAATGTTTTAAATGTTTTAATATTAATTAACCCCTTATGCTCTGCGACTTTTACTACATTCTATGGATTATTTATCAGTAAATTCAAGTAAAGCAAAGCAAACTGACTGGCTGAGCTGTTCCTAAGTTTCAGCAGAGGGGAAAAAGCCAGGAACCACCGGTGCTTCAAAGGAGTTTAGAAGGTTAACATAATTGTATGATTTTAGAGATGCCCTCCTACCCTAACACACACACACTGCCACGGTCCTACAACTGAGGCCTACTTGAAGCTCCCCAGTCACAACATCCTAACTACAATACTTCATCCACAGTGTCCTCTTTTTAGAAAATCTAAATGATCATCCTATGATCATCCTTACTTCTGCATCTCACATCTTGTGTGTGAACAGAGTGAACAGAGCTGACCCCAGCCTTTTCTCTCCATCACCCTCTGCTTGAACGACATATAATTAACTCTTAAAGAACAAAGAATGATTAGTCACTGTGCAGCTCAGTCAGTGCAATCAGTGCAGTGATTTTCACCTGCTTTCAGCCTTGCTTACATTATACATAATTACCATCCATTTGTTTCTCCAAACAAATGAAAAGCAAAGGCTTTTCTTTGTTGACACGGCTCGCTTGTGTCTAAAGTCGCCGGCATGTTTCATTTGAGATCTGTCTTTACTGGAAATCATGGAATAATAGTAACCCAACATCGGTCAGTGTCATTGATTATTTTATTAAATACTTTGTCTGAGCTTTTATCGTAGCTGTATTAGAGAACATCTTTCAGATTTTAAATTAAAAATCATAAATACACCAGCCACCTGCCTAATTTTCTAATATTGTGTAGATCCCCTCATGTCCCCCACCTCTAAAGGTAAAGTTGCTGAGTGGTATCTGGACCCTGTTGTAATGTTAGCTGGAGATCATTTAATAAGTCCTGTAAATTGTGAGGTGGAACCTCTGTGATCCTTGGTGATCCTCCCTTGGCTTGACCACTGCATACCAGGAACACCCAACAAGACCTGCTTGCTGATGTTCTGGAGATGTTCTGACCCAGTCATTGTCTAGAACATCAGAGTTTGGTTCTTGTCAAACTGTCTCAGATTCTTATGCTTGTCCATTTTTCCTGCTTCATCACCTTCATCACCTTCATCACCTTCAAGAACTGACTGTTCACTCACTGACTGATGATGTAGATCCAGCATTATCAGGAGCCACTGGACCCAGATCAGCAGTGTTCTTCACTTCAGTTGTCAGTGTTGTTTTTTTTTTTTTGGTGGAGGGATTGAGTAGTTTCGAGTTTTGGGCTCCAATAGGTTCGGTATGATGGGAGAACCATACCAACCATTTATTTTTAACCAACTATTTCTAAGTGTGCTTCTGTCTGAGGAGGCTTTGAAATGCCTGCCTGTCATTCATCTCTGTCTAATCTGCCAGCGCTCTGACACACGTCAGCTGTTCTCACCTGAACGGCGACCAGATTCAGGGTGATTTGACTTTGGCTCAGATACACTCCTGCTCCCATATAATGATACAGCATCACACAGGCAGAGTGCTGTAGCGTGCGAAAGAAGCGTCAGCATATCGTGTAAGAGCTGAGATGAGTTTTCTCAAAGTGGCGGGGAAATAAAATGGCGTATTACTAAAATAAGGATCTCAGCGGGGTTTGGAGAGAGGAGCTGTCTGCTCTGTTCAGCTCAGACAAGGTAGCGCTGGAGCCCCACACCAACAGGGAACCTGAAGCCACATGTATCATCAGATAGGAGGACATACTCCATCATAGCTTTCCGGCCTGCATCCAGGTCAGCGGCTCACGTTGCGTCAGCAGGGACAAAGCAGCCTTTCAGACTTTAGATATCAGGGCATCAAGGCTCTGTCTGATTCACCAGCCATGAAACACTGCCTCACTATGAAAGCACAAGGTGCTGGGGTGACCTTGGTGGGGTGGAAAGTGAATTATGAATTAAAGCTACCAGAGAAAAGGAATGTTTTGTTTACTTATTGTCCTGTGATGTCTAGAGCCAGTGTTTGAATCATGTCCAGTAAATGTCAACATTGTACCTCGGCCTACCTCAAATATGACTACCATTTTAGATAGAACACTTGGCATGGTGAACATGTCAGATTGATTCTTCCAAAGGAGGCAATTTCACTAAAACGACTAACACTGATCAGCCATAACATGGCATGGACACCACAAGACCTCTGAAGGTGTCCTGCTGTGGTATCTGGCACCAAGACACATATCGTAGTAGATCCTTTAAGTCCTGTAAGTTGTGAGGCAGGGATCCATGATCATCAATGAGCATCGGGAGCCCATGATCCTGTTGGTTCATCAGTTGTCCTTCCTTGGAACACCTTTGGTAGGTACTGACCACTGCATACCAGGAACACCCCACAAGACCTGCCTGATGTTTTGAAGATATTCTGACCCAGTCATTGTCTACAACATCACAGTTTGGTTCTTGTCAAAGTGTCTCAGATTCTTACGCTTGACCATTTTTCCTGCTTAAGCACCTTCATCACCTTCAAGAACTGATTGTTCACTAACTGCCTTAAATAATCACCCCCTGAGAACACCTCTATTTCTATTTGACTTTACCACCTTTCAGCTTGTTTAACACATCTCTAATATATATTTGATAACCATAAACAAGTTCTGGAGCAAATCTGGAGTGAACCCTTTTGTGACAAGGTGCTGCTGCCTGCCTACCCTCTAGATCAGGTTCTCCCACTGTGTAAACTTCCTTTCCTTTCCTTCCTTCCTTTCTCATGTACTTAGATGTTCCTACTGTTCTGTCCTGGTGCTGATTGACCCTGATTTCCACTACCCTGCTGCCTGCTGTGATGCTGTCCTGCTCCAGATCCTTGAATTGATTTATTCATGCTACACTAGATACTGCATGCTGTTTTACCTGCATGGACTTTAACATTAACACTAAGAATGTGTCCTACACTTACTCACACTCTCACAACTCACCACCTGCTCTTACATTAGTCATAGCTCTTAATTATCTCACTCTCTCTGTCCATTTATTCTTGTGGTTCTGTTATTGGTTGTACAAGCTCATCTTTACCAGAGAAGGATGGGTTCTTCTTGGCTGGAATGTACATTTAAGACTTGAGTAAGACTTGATAAGTAGTACCTATAATTAATTATTCATTAAGGATTATGATTATGTAAATTATATGAAGTAATGATGTAGATGACCATTGCTACTAGCATTGCCACTGGGAATGGTCAAAAGCCGATCTGCACCAAGAGCCCTTCCAGCTTCCAGCTTTTTTCTGTCCTGCACCGAAGTGGTGGAATGAGCTTCCCCTGGGTGTCCGAACAGCAGAGTCCAACACTCGCTGTCCTCAAACCCAGACTGAAGACCCTCCTCTTCTGAGAGGACTTGGGTGAATAGCTGAGTGGTCTCCTTACTGACTTGTGTTTAGTAGAGTCTAAACTTAGAGGTATATTTGAATTTTAGTCTAGTCAAACTAGCTGAGGTTTTTCTTGGGTAAATAGCAAAGCACTTTTGTAAGTCGCTCTGGAGAAGAGTATCTGCTAAATGCCTTAAATGTAAATGTGAATGTAAATGATAATGAGGTTAAGTCGAGGCCACTCAGCATTTATATAAAAGAGCATAGCTATGATACATTTGTGGCATGTTCTACAGCATTTATAAACCCTTTACAAACACCTTTCGGAGCACCCAGTATAATGTGTAGGCGGTGACTCTGTAAACAAACTCTCGGTGGGTGCTGTGCTGTCTGACTGAGGAGAACTTGGCAGCACTGTTAGCTGAGAGTACAACTGTAAACTCGCCTGCTAGCTCCAGTGCTAGTGTACATCCCTGTGTGATCAAAGACCATATGCAGGGCTCTATGGCTCGATGGGAGCGGAGCTGTACAGCAGTAAGCATTCACACTCACTTTCATGCCTCCGGTGTGATCATTATCTTCCCTGAACTGTGCCTTCAGCGCCAGTGTAAAGAGCTCAATGCAGTCTCTGCTAGACCATTTCAGGCTTACTCTATTGAGTTACCTGTTTCTTGAACCAGGAATTAGAGCGATGGTCTTCAATTTTCCTCTAGGAGAGCTACACTATATGTCCAAATGTTTGTGGACACCCCTTCTAATGAATACACTCAGCTACTTTAAGAAAAGTCAGCACCTACCAACAAGAGAACAAATACATTTACATTTACATTTACATTTATGGCATTTAGCAGATGTTCTTCTCCAGAGTGACTTTGCTATTTACCCAAGAAAAACCTCAGCTAGTTTGAATAGACTAATAATTTAAAGATACCTCTAAGTTTACTATTCCCCCAAGTCCTCTCAGAAGAGGAGGGTCTTCAGTCTGGGTTTGAGGACAGCGAGCGTTGGACTCCCAGGGGAAGTTCGTTCCTCCACTTCGGTGCAGGACAGTAAAAAGTCTGGACGCTCGTCTTCTGTGGATCTTAAAGGATGGCGGGTCGAGCCGAGCCGTACTTGAAGCTGGAATTGCTCTTGGTGCAGATCAGCTTTTGACCATCGCCATCAAGAACGGAAACTTGATGAATTGCTGTGGCATCATTGGAAACTAAACTCAACCAATCTACAGAAGCTAATGTCAACGATTGGCATCAAGACAGTGATGCCACTCAAAAGTCAATACATCACGCTTCCGAACAGCGACAGAGCCAGGAATCAATCAGGGATGAATGTCATTTAGACTTTACTCTAAATATAGACCGATTACCATAACCATAACCCTAAACAGATAAATCTCATGCGCTCATGTGTTTTGGGTGGATGCCAGGCAGTGGATTAGCTCTCTTCAGTAGGAGTTTGCAGTGCTGTTTTTTTAGAATTCATAACTGAATTCTGTTTCAGTGATCATCGCTTTGGATCATCGCTCCTAACGATAAAGGTGCTTCAATAGGCTCTTTGAGTGAGTTCATAGTAGAACCACTTTTGTTTCCGTAAAGAACCATGTTTGTATTAGTGGTACAGTACATTGGGGTAATCAGCACCCCACTTCATCCCCAACTCATCCCAAAAGTACTGGATGGAGCTCCTCCACCATCATTCCAGAGAACACAGTTCTTCCACAGCTCCTCAATGCTGGGGGGCTTTATACCCCTCTAGCCCATGCCTGGCATTATTAGGCAGTATGGAGCCAATAGGGTCATGATGTTGATCTGCTCCAGAGAGTCCTATTCTATTGGCAGTACTTCTTTACAGGGACTAGACAAGCTGTGTGAGCAATGGGTGCAGCTTAAAGGAGCTGAATGCATTCATTCAAAGGGGTTACCAGAACATTTGGACATCTAGTGTATCTTTATTAGAAACATGGTTGAACCAAAAGTGGCTCTTTTATTGAAGTGTTTATTGGTCTCTGAAACCTGTGTGATGTGTTTGTGCTGTTTATAGCAAATCATGTGAGGAGCACACCTTTTCTAAATGTGCATTATGACTATTTCTGGTTCGTGTCCCTAGGAGATATATGTATGTTTATCCCAGAGTAATGCATTTTGCATGAGATCCCAAAACAGGTTCCGTGCACGGTTTTGCAAACTATTTTTACTTTCGCTTTGATTTACTGAGGTTCTGTACCACGGCAGGGCTTGAAGCAGATGGATGTGAGCGTTCTCATGGACTGGGGCATGAAGGCCCAGTTTCATTCACCAGACAAGACACTCAATATGAAAACAGGTGCTGGGACACCCTTGGGCTGAACAAGGAATTTGAAAATGAGAACGGAGAGTTTTGTTAAGTTTTTGTTTTTAGGTTGAATTCTGGAAAGTCTTCCACATGACGGTCTTGTGAGAACCAGAGCAAGTGTGTGAATGAGATACTGGTCATGTCGCAATTCTACCTCAGTCTACCTCAAATAAAACAGAATCCACAAGAGGCGACTCCTTTTATGAGTTAGGATCAGGCAAAAAATTGGTTCAGAAAAGGGGTTTAAGCTCAGGCAGCCAGTGTTAACATACGCCAACATCAGGAAATACTTCATAAAAACATTAATAAAACTGAGCAAAAAAAAAAAACCTAGAAAAAAGAACCCTTAGAACATGAGTCAGAACTGCGGGAATACGAAGTCGTGAACACGAATGACATCCGCAATAATTAAAAAGAACAGGTCTATTTAAAGGGCCCATATGATGAAGAAATGATAAGAGTAAGGAGCTGAAGAGCAGTCCTGTAAAACCTTCAGCACAAGCCATAGGTTCTAAGTACACTACATGGACAAAAGGTATTGGGACAAATGCACATTCATTGTTGTCCTACTTTTGTTGAAGAAGTTTGTCTCCTAGATTTTGGAGGAGCATTGCTGTGAGGATTTGTTTGCATTTGATTACCACCATCATTCCAGAAAACACAGTTCTTCCACTGCTCCACAGCTCAATGCTGGGGGGCGTTATACCCCTCTAGCCCACGCCTGGCATTAGGTTCATGTTGATCTGCTGCAGAGAGTCCTATTCTATTGGCAGTATTTCTCTACAGGGTCTAGACAAGCTGTGTGTGTGTGCATTTGCATATATATGTCAGCAACTGTGGGTGCAACTTAAAGTAGCTAAATGCATTTATTAGAAGGAGTGTCCACAAACATTTTGGCAAGTTTGGCAGGATGTCTTTGGGGAGGATCAACAAGTAGATTTATGGTAAATATAACCAGAAATAAAGTAAACAGCAGTAATCATACAAACCTGACCTGGAGTGCACTGCCATGAGATGTGGATCCAATTAGGAGCGAAGTTACTTCGAAAATTAAAATTGTGCGATTGACTGAGAATTCTCGTAACACAAACTTCGCCAATGATTCAGTCCGGAGCTTTTCACCTCATAAACCTCATAAATGAAACCACAAATTCCATAAACATAACTAGAATGAATTAAACCGCTTTTACTTATGCATAACCTCCAGTGATGTTTACAACACAAACATCTAAGCTCATTTTGCACACTCGCATTCTTGGCATTTTCTCCGGCTTCTCTGACTAAATAAATCAAACGCTCATCATCGTCAGTACGACCCTTTTTTCTAATCACACCGAGCTATACTGCTCCCTAAAGCGACGCCTCCTTCAAATCCCATTCATTAAGTAAGCGCTAGAGAATTTTACAGGATTAGATCCAGCGTGACTGATACGAGAAAAACAGGCGTTTATGCTCTCTATAGACGACACTGAAATCAACAGAGGAGTAGACTTGGGATGAACTGGCTGGGAGAGCCTGCTCAGGAGATATTCCTTGCTTCTGGCCAGAGCTTCTGACCAACTCTGGCTTTCAGGGGCATCACCGGTGAAGAAGACATCATAATGACCGAAAAAAATAAGCAGCCGAGTGCATTTTGAACACAAACCTGGAGGAGTCGGATGCAGCAATAAAGAAAACTGGGCAGAAAAATCAATAGCCTCCTCAGTCTTGGCTCCTCGTGTTGAATTCAGGGTCTGGTAGGCGGCTCGAAGCAAAAAAGCTAGAAAAGTAGCTGCATGTAGAGGCTTAAAGACACACTATTTTTCTTTCCTCTCTCACTGGATTTACCACAGCGATCATATATTCATTGTGTTTTGCCTTGTAGGCAGACCAGGCTGTCTTAAAGATTTAGCTGGCAGGCAGTAACTCAAAGGTGCACCATTTACTATGTGAGAGAATTTAGCATTTGGAGCCCATTTGTCAGCTCTGTGGGATGTGGTGGACAAGTACACATGTGCAATACATGGCTACTTTATTAAATCTCTCAGTACGCTCTTTATTACATCTGCCTTCCTCTGATAGGTCTAAATTTTGAAGAAGCATTGCTCTGAGGATTTGATTGCATTCAGCGACAAGTGCGATGTATCTCTACCCCACCTCTCGCCCACGCCTGCCATTAGGCAGCATGGTGCCAATAGGTTCATGATGTTTATGTGCTCCAGAGAGTCCTATTCTATTGGCAATACTTCTATGTCAGCTTAAAATAGCTAAATGCATTCATTAGAAGGGGTGTCCATGTGTATCTTATATATATATATATATATATATATATATATATATATATATATATATATATATATATATATATATATATATATTGTTGCAGCATTTTTAAAGTTATTATTATTATTATTATTATTATTATATGCTATACAACCGCATCCACTGTTCTGAAGCTCCAGTCTCGGCTTACAGAAAGCAAACCTGTGCTCCTTGACGATTTTTTTGTTTTGTGTGGGTGTACGTGTTCCAGCAACCGTGTTTGTATTGTGAGTGTGCGAGATATGTGCCTATTTACTGCTCGGAGAGTGCTGACCGGCCTGCCGGAGTGTTCACACAGCCGCAGGGCATGTCACAGAGACTGATAGAGCGGCAGAGGCATGCAAGACACAGCACCTCCTCAACCTATCACAGGATGATGCCTTTTCCTAATTAAAGGCAGGCCGGCATGGCAATGCTGTTATGACTGCGGTGAAAGCGGCTATTTTTCAAAAGGCCCTTCCTTGATGCCTAAAAGGCCTCTGGGGAACGGCAGCGAGAGCACAAGCTTCTCCACCGGCGCATCATTGATTAAAGAGGCCGACGAACTTCCACCTGCACCGGGGGGGGAAAGAGGACAAACAGGGCTCTGCCTGCTCTGCTCAAAGTGCCCGGGCTTTTTCATTAACTGCTCTGTTTGCTTGTCAGTTCCTTTTTTAAGTTGCGGAGTGTCAGCTCTTTTGGAGCTAGCTTAGGCAGCGAGACACTGGCTGACTGAATACGGACTGCGAGCGATGCTTTCCAGCTGGCTGTTGCACTGAACACAAGATGGATTTTAGCACACTGCAGTGTTTCATGTGATGCACACAGGAAATTAAATAAACCTAGCTAGCACAGGTTTGCCGGCCCGTCTTTGGCTGCATAGAATGGCCAATGAGGAGGCAGAGGCTGAGTAACTTTATTGGCAAAGTAAAACTGTTCTTAATTTTAATATAATATAATTACACAATGAGTTCATGCTATAGACAGTGTCAGTATCTCAGCTTAACTCGAGTGTGTTCAGGCTGCACACACTGCTACACCGAAAGACTGTGTGGGTCGGACACCATAGTGGGCAAGGACACCACTCTCCTTGTGGTAGTCTAGGGTTTGATTCAGTGGCTGAGTGAGTACACTGCTCTACACCAATTACAGTGTAGACTCTGTAGACAACTCTACATTCTCCTACATGTGTAACATGAAAGAGCTTACAAGATTTTACTAATAATAACACTATAATATAGTATAGAATATCACATTTAGTTTCATCTGTGCAATGTGATTGGCTGAGAGATGTTCTAGGAGTGGTATTGGGGATTATTCCACCATATACACACGTAACCTAGCAACGAGGTAGGTAGTTAAGTAGGTAGGGAGGGTACATTGTGTAGTTTGAGACATGGAATTAGCTCAGCCAATCAGAGGGAGCATGGGAGACAGGGAATCAATCCGTTCCACTCATTATAAAACGTTCACACAATCGCCTTTTCTAACCACGAAACAAAGGCAAAAAAAAGGCAAAAAACAGTTCCGGGACATTTCACATGATCCCAACATAATACACACAACTGACCCAGCGTCAGCGCAATTCTGCACCTAATAAGCAGTAAAAAACTACCTATAATGCACAATGGGTATTGAGTGGGAGCAGGTCTGCAGACAGGTTAATTGACCAGTTCTTCTGGAATTACTTCTGAAGGCAGCTTTGTTGGTATTCGGTATATGTGGTACACTCGCAAATTTCTGTCTCTTAAAGCTCCCCAAGAGTCTCCCACCCAGAAAAATCAATCCGAACAAGGAGAGGCTGAGCTTCCACACCCTGTACAACTGAAAACACGAGCATGGACAAGTGTGTGAGACTGGAGTCAATTACAGCACACGTCTACAGAGTTCCGTCAACATCGATTTGTTCAGGACTAGAATCCGTGCCTAAGCCGAGCTCCCTAATTGCACTGCCCCTGACCTTCTAATTACTTTGCAAGGGTTTCTTCAGTCCAGTACTTTGCCCTTTCTTTGTTTACACTTATCCCCAGTGTTGCGATGAGAGAGGGAAAGAGAGAACAGAAAAGATCCACAGCATGAAAAATGAAGCCTTCTCGCTGTGAGCTGAAGCCACTTAAGATGAGACGTGGTGCTCAACAAAGGACAAGCTAATCATAACACTGTCACACTCACTGGAACGAGTGGTTACGGAGCACAAGGATGACTAAACAATAGATAGACTCACCTGACGCTGCCGGAGGAATGTTCCCGAAGTCTGCTGGGGTCTCACTGGAGTTATCTCCACCTACTAGTCCTGCAGTAGGAGTTGGCTGGTGCTCGGAGGCCAAAGAGTCCTGTCCAGAAGTTCTCCAGTCCTGACCTACCACAAATGACTCCGAAACCCCTGATCTGGACTCTGCCTGCTGGAAAGGTTCCTTGGCAACAGGTGTGGTCAGTTGCAGAGTATTACTAGTGGTCTTAAATCCTAAATCGGTCTCAGTTACAGTTGGCAAATCTGACTGAGGTTCATGAGTTTCTTCTTGAACCACTGGAAGCCAGGTAAAGAACATGGTGGGATCTATGGTGGACGCAGTGTCTCCAGAAGCCGTGGTGGCCTCTGTGGTTGGTATCTGGTCGTTAATTGTTGTTGTAGAGATGGAGACAGCAGTTCCTTCTGTAGAACTTGAAGCTTCTGTAGAACTTGAAGCTTCTGTAGAACTTGAGGCCTCTGTGGAACTTGAAGCTTCTGTAGAACTTGAAGCTTCTGTAGAACCTGAAGCTTCTGTGGAACTTGTAGCCTCAAGGGCAAGTTCTGGTGTAGTGGTGACCAAAGGAGGATGGATTTCAGAAGTGCTGGGTGTGTTCAAGCTCTGCTTCCTGTTGACCACAGGTACCCTGACGTTGTTCAAAGGACTGCTTCCAGATTTTTCTGTTGGGCGACGCACATAGAGAATCTCTCCTCTGGCTTCAGCAGTCATGGTGTCTGAATCGTTCTGTGAAGGTCCAGAGATGCTGGTGTCACTAGGGGGTGGCCCAGTTGGCCCAGCTTTCAGGTCCACAAGCTGCCACTGGACCGTGGTTTGCAGAAGCACAGTCTGGTCTTCAGAAGAAGTAGTGTGTCCTGTTTGACTGTGGTTGTTAAACAAGTCCTTCCCTCCACTTCCTTCAGCATCCTTCTCCTCCTCCTCCTCCTCCTCCTCCTCCTCTGAGATCCCTCTTTGTGGAGTGGAGTGTGAAGGAGGGCCCTCGGGGAGTGGATAACTCTCTTCGAACAGATCTTTCCCTTCCCCAGAGAAGTTCTCGTGATTATCCTTGGGGACTGGGATTGCAATGATCTCCAGAGCCCCTCTTTTGGCTTCCATGGGTGCATCGGTGTGGGTCATGAGAAGTCCGCTACTGCCCGGGGGTCCGTATCCTCTCAGAGACTTCAGGGCCCATATCTGCTGGCTGCCCAGCACTGGCGCCGAGCCAAAACTGCTCAAAGAACCCATGGGACTCACAGCAGCTGTGGGATTCTCTGCTTCCATCAGTTCTGAAGCAACTCCTCCTGCAGGGATGACACCATACTGTGATTAACATTGGAAAGGGGTGGAGACAGCAATATTTAAATGCATGTTTAATTAACAATCCAAACATGCTGCACCCTCCGAACTGCAGCTATTAACTTTAATGTATGCAGTGCTGTACAGTACTCTCATTATCTATCCATCAGTCCCCTTAAGAGAGCTTGACATTTTTACAGAAGCTATTTCAAGCTACATGATCACACAGTGTGCATTAACAATACATCTTTTGCCTGTCAGTCAAATGAAGTGAAATGAAGTTCTTCACAGCTCTTCACAACTTCTGGCTTGCTCATCTTTCCTGAGCAAAACACATTCAGCATTTTCTCCCCTGGAAGCACTTTCTGTGTAACTGGCAAAACAGGCAACCTGCTATTATACTGGAGGAAATGATCATAAAGGGTTTCAGTAATTATTTCCCTAACAAGGAGTTGAGAGGTCTGTCCTTCGCAGTAAGTCCTGTACATCACGTCGGGATACTTGATAAACTCTATATTAAAAACTTATCTCCATAAAAACACACAATCTTTCTAGACGTTCTCTAGCTGTGTGAGTGTCTGACTGCTACACTGACTCCTAACACAAAAATATTGGGACACCTGTTCATTCTTTGTTTCTTCTGAAATCAAGGGTATTAAAACAAGAGTTTATACAGTTACTATTTCTACTGTCCAGGGAAGAAGGCTTTCTACTAGATTTTGGAGAAGCATTGCTGTGAGGATTTGATTGCATTCATTCACAAGAGCGTTTAGTGAGGTCAGGATGTTGGATGACGATCACCACCACACCTCATCATCCCCAACTCCAGAACTCATCCTATTCAAAAGTACTGGATGGAGCTCCACCACCATCATTCCAGAGAACACAGTTCTTCCACTGCTCCACAGCTCCTCAATGCTGGGGGGCTTTATACCCCTCTAGCCCACGTCTGGCATTAGGCAGCATGGAGCCAATAAGGTCATGATGATGATCTGCTCCAGAGAGTCCTATTCTATTGGCAGCACTTCTTCTCTACAGGGACTAGTGTCAAGTGTCAGCAAAGGGTGCAACTTAAAGTAGCTGAATGCATTTATTAGAAGGGGTGTCCACAAACATTTGGACATACTGTATGGTGTATGTGTGTGTTTAGCTATGCAGCTAATCAGTATGTGACAGCATTAAAAAGTAATGAAGCTGCACGGACCAGAACGTTGTCATCACAGCGTTTTCAGCGACTCAGCATGAGGTAATGCTGCAATGCAAAACACTGAACACTAAAATACTGCTGAGGAAGAGAGAGGATTTGGGTCTACAGGAGAGTGTATACACCACAGTTTAACATGCCAGTTTGTCCTGACAGCAGTATTTTACTGCCCGCCCAGAGCTTACTTGGACCCACACCCAGGACCCAGGACTTTAGCCGTAGGTCAGGATTATTTCAGCGTAATTTTAAATTAGGAACATGCATGAACATGGGTAATTGAGCTCTCCGCACAGGTAACATCAGCTGCCTTGAAGGCAACATGCTGTCCACAGACAGACTGTTCTGAAAGCATGATCAAATATTTAATCAATAATTAATTATTCAGTTCTCCGGTTACACAGTTGCATAAACGAGATGCAATTTAAATAGCAAAGTAATGGTCTAATTAAAGATATGAATAACTAATTAACTGCTTCAATCACACATTTGAACGCAGATTAAACACATTCATCTGACTTCTAAGACCATGATCTGGCTTTTATCAGGAAGAAGATGGAGTATAAAGTAAGAAATCCATGTAGTCTATAGGCACTGAGTGAAAACTGCATTAACCACACAGCCTTAATATTTATGAGCCTGTACAGCAAACCAATGGAATTTCAGATTTTCACATGCACAGTGTGGGTTTATCTTTGTGTTTGGACAGTAAGTCACCACAGAGCAAACTGACATACTGAAGTATGTTTAAATATCAGTTCTTTCTGACTTTTATTGAAGTATATTTCAGGTTCCACTTTGAATTAAAGTGAGTTTAAGTGGGTTTGTACATGCGTTGTTGCTGGGACCCAGTTGGCTTCCCCAAACATGCCCCATTGTTACAGCCCACCATAATCTCACAGGGCCCATCTAGGCCCCAAGTACAGTGTACAACCCAGATGTGGCCCATCACTGACCCCAGTGGGTCACTGATGAGCACCAATCTGTAGGGTCAACATGGAATCCATGGACAAAACATTCTGGTTCCCAGTTGGGCTACCCGTATAGGCCCCACATGGGCATGTTACCTGGGTTATCCAACCTTTAACTTAAAATCTCAGGGAACAGAGCAATGATTGCCCAGCAATCATAATTTTATGACAACAATTACACTTTTGCTGGCTAGAGGTTGAAAATTCAGTTCCGCCGTAATCCACTGTAGTGCTGGATGTTTTAGGCTGTTATTTGCTGAATGTAGGAACAAATGGGGCCTATATATATATATATATATATATATATATATATATAGGGCCTATATGGTCTAATTGACTGAATGGTCCACAGGCCTATGGCGAATATGAGTTAATCAGTATAATGGAACAGTGTTAAATGCATGATGTCACTATGTGGGCCTGATGTGAACACTGCAGATGTTTTTCCTAGAAGTGTACACAGTAACATCATGCTACCTCCATCAGCACCTGGTTCTTTGAGGGATACCTTTTAGAAGAACCACTTTTGGTTGAATAAAGAAGGGTCTAAAGGTCTAAAGTACCTTCACTTGATGTAAATGTTCTTTATGGAAGCAAAAGTCCAGGTCTTTTATGGTATCACTCAAAGAACCCTATGAAAACACCTCTGAGAGTCTATGTTCATGAGAGACAGTAGAAATCTGTAGGCAGAGAAAGTTATCTTCTCCTGAGCATTTCTAGTGCAGTGTAGACGAGACCATGGCTGATCAGGGTGAACTCGTTGTGCTGCAGGTGTGTCTAAACGCGGTTCTTCTGGAAGATGCTCAAAGATGTTTGATATTTGATCCATAATTCAAACCCTCAAGCCCTAGTGGAAGACTTGTTCTCCTTTTCTTTTTTTTGGAGGGGGAGGGGGGATTCAGGGCCAAAGACAGAGCTCATAACATTCAGCTCAGTCTCAGAGTTGAAATTCTCCACAGCCGCCGTCCAATCAAACACAAAACAAGGAGAAAGATGAAGCAGGAGGCAGTGAAGGATGAAATAGCCACCGAAGCCTAATTCAGGCCGTAAGACTGCAAGAGCTCTCCCTGTAGCCATCCTTTCTGGCACTTCTTCACTCACAGTGTGTGTGTGTGTGTGTGCTTGTGTGTGATAATCGCACCTTGCACACTGCGCTCTAATTGGAAGAGACCTGGAATGCTCCGGCTCAACTGATGGCCTGGCTGTGGTGCATTAATTAGATTCGGATGTAAATAATGCATGCTGACTAAAGCTAAATTTTCACCCAGCATTAAACTTTAATGTCCCTCATTGAATATGGCTCGCGGCGGGAGGATATTTGTATTGATGCCGCCTCCAGTGGAAAGTTGTACAGAAATGTATCGAAGCCAAAACCACATCACTTTCAGACGCTCCAATCACGGCCTGAGGCTTTAAAAATTAACGTTTTTTTAAGCTTGACTCCTTGTGCCGTCAGCTTTCTGACATGAGATGATATGCTACTTATGCCTGGGCGGCGATGACAGGCATTGATTCCCAGTTTGAAGCCCTGAGGCGAGAGAGAGGGGAATGTAGTGTATCTCAGTACTGTGACCTCTTTACCACCCCTCCTACTCGCCTCCTCTCTGAGAATGAAGTGTTTCTGAGAAGAAGCCTCCACCCCCGGTGACTGGGCTCTCGGGGACATGTGCAGTTCACCCCGTTCATCAGACTGCAATCAATATACATCTACAGACTCTACACCTGGTTTCTCACTGTAATGGAATATTCTAACTGGATGAGTGCTGAAAAAAGTCTACTTTAAAAATATATTAAATATTTTCAAATAGTTTTTTTAGAGGCCATGTAGGAACATCTAGTCCTCATCTACTCAGATTGAAAAGTGACTTCTAGCATGAATAACCAGCCTGAACCATGCATTTGAATATCCTGTAGGGGTGGGCAATACACTGCTATCCAAAAACCCACCCATACTAGGTATAATTGTTATATTCAGAATCTGTTGCACTCCATTTAATTAAACAGGACTAAGTATGCCCTTTATTATGAAGCATGCAGTTGGTCAGTGTTCTTTAAGCACTGACGATATCCACAATATGCTAAGTAAAGCCTTGCTGACAACAGAGAGAAAGCTGTTCATAAGAAAGACCACTGGCAACACTAAGAAAAGCAAGACCACTGTAGTGCTGGGTGTCTTGGGGCCTATATATAGGGCCTATATGGCCTAATTGACTGAATGGTCCACAGGCCTATGGCGAATATGAGTTAATCAGTATAATGGAACAGTGTTAAATGCCTGATGTCACTATGTGGGCCTGATGTGAACACTGCAGATGTTCTGTACTGATGCAGACCTAGAAGTGTAACATCATGCTACTTACACCAGCACTTACTCTTTACAAATAAATCTAAATTTGACTTCACTTGATCAAATTTAGCACAATACAATAAAATATTCTCATGCTACCCACCTGATACTGTACCTAGTATGCAAAGCACAGGCCCAGACAGTCAGGGGGTCATTTAGTGGAGCAGTCCCCAACTCCATTATACTGCCACACTAACCTTCGAAATGTAGGAAAGACTTTTCCTGAATGAGCTTTTTTTTGCGTAAAGGACTTCATGGTAGTTCTTCAGCCATCTGCTCTGGTTATAACCAAGAACTTAAAGAACCCAAATTATCCAGAGCAGATGTCTGAAGAGCTGCCACAAAATCATCTCCTAAACAAACTGTCATAAACACACTCTCAGTTAAATCTCCCTTATTGTTTATGAAGTGTGGTGTAGCATTAGCATGGAGCTGATGGGGCGCTACTCCTCTAAATGACCTCCTGACTAACTGGGCCTGTGTTCTTAAGTGTCCAAAAGAAGAAGGTTAGGTTAGGTTGTGGGCACAGCTGGGTTAGATTTTGAGTTAAGATTAGAATTAGGGTCAGGGTTACATTTTGGGTTGAGGTTGAGGTTGAGGTTAGGGTTAGGATTAGGATCAGGGTTAGGGTTAGGGTTAGGGTTAGGGTTAGGTTGTGGGTTGAGATTAAGGTTACAATTAGGATCAGGGTAAGGGTTAGGTTCTGGGTAAGGCTGGGTTAGATTTTGGGTTAAGATTAGAATATGGGTCAGGGTTACGTTTTGGGTTGAGGTTGAGATTAGGGTTAGGATTAGGATCAGGGTTAGGGTTAGGTTGTGGGTTGAGGTTAAGATTAGAATTGGGATCAGGGTTAGGTTGTGGGTACAGCTGGGTTAGGATTTGGGTTGGGGTTAAGGTTAGGATTAGGATCAGGGTTAGGTTGTGGGTTAGAATGGGTTAGGTTGTGGGTTGAGGTTAAGGTTAGGATTAGGATCAGGGTTAGGGTTAGGGCTATGGGGTCTCTGAGTTTGGGATCATTTTGGAGGGCTCTGCTCATAAATAAGTTCTGCTGCCAAGCCTGAGGAACCGGCAGTAACAGTACAGTAACAAGTGTACAGTAAGATAACTTCACACACTCCAGAGTCCAGAGAAGAAAGTGCTCTCACCATTAGCTGTTACCACTTGTGAAACTGAGGGCTCTGTCTGGGATTTGCTGGGGTTCTTCAGCTCATGTTCAGGTACAGTCAGGACTACCTCTTTCTCCTGCTCTAAAAGCCCTTCCTCTGAGTTTGGTGTGAAGGGGTTAGTTGAAGCTTCCACACTTTTAGGCTCCAAGATAGCATTATCAGTGCTTCCTTTGCTCCCTCTGAATTCATCACCAGGTTTCATCTTGGATGGCTGGACCACATCTAAGGTCTCCTTCATTAGGCTTGACTCTGTTGATGGGGCTTCCATCTCCCCATTTCTTGTCCAATGCCTCCAGGGTTTCATAAAAGAGTTGACAAAGTTGTAGAGGACACTGTTGCTGGTCTGAGCCTGCGTGGACGAAGACGGCGTGGTCAAGGAGGGGTCAGGAGATGCGTTGAGGCTCTCGGCTTCTTCTCTTTCACCGGTTTCCTCTCTGGCTGAGCCCCCCTGACGGTCCACCTGGCTCTCCAGAGTGGGAGAAGATCCATCTTTGGTGGCATCCTCTCCCCAGCGCACTGACCTCTCTCCAGGCCGGAGATGGATTACCACATGTTCCTCTGAGATCTCTGAGGACTCGTTTTCTGCGATGGAGTTGAACTCTTCCTTATCCAGGTCTACTAGGCCGGTCCAGGTGGAGGGCTGAGGGAACGCTCCGTTTTGCTGGAGCTGCTCCCAGTCATCTGTGGAGTTTGAGCTGGAGGCCTGTGAAGTCTGCAGAAGGGCCATTGCTTCTGATTCTGTAACACATGAAGAGATGAGAAAGTGAGAAACCCAGTTACTAGAACATATATCCCTAAACTCTCTTAACCCTGAAATGCTTAGATGCCACAGTTACAGAAAATATAGTTTTGAAATTTAGGTTCTTTGGCTTGTAACAACAGTGAAACAGATTTTGATGTTGGATTAATTCATTAATTTTTTTGTTTAAATCAGATTTGGTGGTTTACATAATCCTTTTTTTATTATACATTATTTTGTCTAATTTTATCCCAATTTGGTTCTGGCAATTAGCCCACCCGTTCATAGATCCCCCTAGCACTGGCAATGCTCCCGACGCTATCAGGGTGAGGACTAGTAAATGCCTCCTCCAATACATGTGAAGCCAGGCACAGATTCAGCGTCTTTTCAAACTGCCATCGATGTGGCATCACTGGGCAGCTGAGTCCCCGTGCCGAGTCCCCAGCTCCACCACACCACCTAGAGCGTCATCTACCCACCCGGAGAAAGTATGGCTTTCTCAAACTCCAGCCGCTGATGGAAAAGCGGCTTGGCTCAGGATTCGAACTTGTGGACCCCAGGCCATGTTGCATGCCCATGAATCAATCAATATGCATCCAATCTAGGACCACATGTGAAAGTGAAAGATGTCAAATCTGATCATTTCAAGTCCACACAGCCCTGAAACAAAATTACGATGAATGGACCAATAAAAATGCTTCAAAATGAAAAAAGTTTTTTACACAATGATAACGCATGATATGCATGTAGACAGTGTTTTATAGAACAAAAGAGGAGAACAGATGAACACATACTGATTTCCTGTGTTCTTGATTGATGCTAAACAATAATGCTCATGAATAATAACCTAAACATGACCTCAGAACACAGTGAACTCCACAGTTATACTCTCTTCATCCAGACTCCACACGCCAGCCTTTGGCCATTTCCTCGACAGGAGCAGTGAAGTGTACTCACTGTACATTAGTTATCATTAAGGCCTATCATTTTCTGAGGTTAGGATTGACTGTGTTCAGGACTTTACTTTGGCTTTTTTGCTTTGCCTATTTATAATCTTCTTTTCAGGAATAAATGATCAGCTCAGGATTGGTGTGCATCTCATACGAGCCAGAAAAGTCACTTCTTCCAGGCTTTTGATGTCTTAGCCCAACATAATAGCACCCTAAAAAAACTGAAAATCACTGGACGATTTTACTAAAAGCAAAGCTACAAAGAAAAAGCTTCTTAAAATAGCTCAAACAAAGTAAAAGTAATACAGCTCTTGTCATACATATCTGAAATGCTCCTCATCACTGGCTGAGTCTGCTGGCGATAGTGGAAATGGACTGTGCTGCTAAAATAATGCTCATCAGAATTCCATATCATCTCTCTGAAGATGGAAAGGAGTCAGAAAGGACAGTGTGTGTGTGTGTGTGTGTGTGTATGTGTGTGTGTAAGTAGGTGGGTAGCTTCTCTGGCACATGAATGTGGTAGAAACTGCAGGGGACCAAGCACTAATCCTTAAGAGGAATTGATTGATGAATGTGAGGAGAATTAGCCACTCCGCCTTCGACTGGCTCTCTACCTTGGTAGCAGTAGGCGTCGAACAGGTTGGTGGTGTCAGGGAAGCCGGTTCGGTTTGGGTTATGGTAGAGAGTGCGGACCCCTGGCTCATCTCCACCACAGTTGCGCCGCGGTTGGTTGATGGGGTAGCGCACGCTGCCGTCGGCCAGCCAGCCCGGGTCACAGCGGTCCAGGCCGGCCTGCCAGGCCAGGAAGAGCTGCCCCACAGTAGCCAGCTGAGCGCCCAGCGTGTGGCAGTGGGTGGACGCTGTGGCCAGGCTCAGCTTCTCTGGCACGCTTGAGTGGAACACCTCGCCTGGAAAATGGAGAAGAGTGGGAGAGTTGGATTACACCAGCGTAACCGTTCCCCCTAAGCTCGTCAATCGGCCAAGTTTGCTTCTGTAGTTTCAGTGTTACCCTGGAGCTACGAGACTAATGCAGCTAACGCAATTAAAGAATGAAAGCTTATGTACACAAATTAGCGCCGTGTACGCTGCACGCCTGAATCAGCTCACACTTTGCCTCAAATCATGTTGGGGTTCTGGCTCTGCATGATACACTGTTGTCTCAAAAAATGGCCAAAAATATGCTGCATATCTGAGAACAGGAGTAGCAGCTTCTTTAAGCCTGAAATGTGCCTGTGTTCTAGTCCAGAGAACAGTGTGACACACGTATGTCTGTCTGTCTGTTTTAATATCTGTCTGTCCACCAGTCTTTCCATCTATACACATCCATCCAAATTCATCTGTCCGTCCATCCTTCTAAAGTCAACCTATCCATCTATCTAAATTCATCCATCCATCTAAAGCCATTCATTCATTCAAACTCATCCATCTAAATGTATCCACCCCTCCATCCACTTATCCATCCGTCTGCTAAACTCATCCATCCATCCATTCATCCATCCGTCTATCTAAATTCATCCATCCAGCGAAAGCCATTCAATCATTCAAACTGCAAACATCTAAATGTATCCACCCCTCCATCCACTTATCTATCCGTCCATCTAAATTCATCCATCCATCCATCCATCTAAAGCCATTCATTCATTCATTCATTCAAACTCATCCATCTAAACTCATCCATCCATCCATCTAAAGCCATTCATTCATTCAAACTCATCCATCTAAATTCATCCATCCATCCATCTAAAGTCATTCATCCATCCATCTGGCCATTCATATTCATCCATCCATCTGTCTAAATTCACCCAACCATTAAACCAACGATTCTTAAACCAAGCACATACTGTCTAAAATAGAGGACGCCTTCAGTCTGAGTCGTCTGCAGATTCACATTAATGCTGAAGGCATCATTCTCCATCTCAGAAACCAGAAACCAGTGCAGAACTTAGCATCTCAGCACAACATGACCAATAACATCAGAAAATACCAGTTTTAGGTAAAGCCTCCCTTTAAGGAAGTGCACAAAACTGAAGCTGGACTTCTGTGTTTGTGTAATATTTAGATACAGTGCAGCCACACACATCACGTACTGGATGAAAACAACAAATAATCGATTTGAGATGAACAAAGTCAGCACAGCACAAAAGACTCCATAAACCAGGAGGCGCCTGAATACAACTATGACCACAATGTGTGAAGCTCTGAACACTAAAGGTAAACAGCTTTTTTTATAGCGTACTGCATTCTGATTTTGTGGAAGAGTGGTCTTATTTTGTTGGAAAGAGCCCACAGATGATGTACTCGGGGGGTAACTAGTAAACTGAATAGGACAGTGTTTTTACAGTGTACCCGTTCTGGCATGAATAGTGGCACAGGGCTGAAAATATGGAGACCTAGTTTGGCACACAGTACTGAGAGCTGAGAGCAGTACTGAAAAGCAGGAATATGAAACTAGTGTGTCTGACTCCCAGCTCACACATCCTCACACATCCTCCCTCAAAACAGAGATGTTCACGGATATTGGTCAAAATTGTACTTTACAACAACACTGGGACGATGCCTCCCTCTAATGGTCTGGATATACAGAAGAGACCACCCACAGACTGCCAACTCTTAATGGGGGCATCTCTGTCCCCTTATACATTTCTGATAAGATTTTAGAGGTGGCAATTTCCAGTAGAGGAACAACAAAAGCAGGAGAAACTCTTTTTAATACCCTTGAATAAACAATGAATGAGCAGGTGTCCCAATACTTTTGTCCAAATAGTGTAGCTGGATCTCCCTGAGAACTAAGAGGTTGAGAGCCAGCAAATGTCCTCTGGTACTAACATTACGTCACTGAACAGCTCAACACGCTTGGAGGAGAACACTAACTGTCCAGTATTGCACTGAGTGATGGGGGGAGAGGGAGGGTCATCCTATTCAGCCAGAGTGACTGAATTGACTGATTGAGGTCAATTATGCTCTCCTGCACCACTGATGCATTTACCAAGTATATAGTTACACTCCATCACTTCAAAGAAGGAAAAAGGTCTATGAGATACCAAGCTTCATACACAATATGGACAAAAATATTGGGACACCTACTCCATTGTTTCTTCTGAAATCAAGGGTATTAAAAAGATTTGATCCTGTTTTTGTTGGAGTAACTGTCTCTACCTCTACTAGATTCCAAAGCATTGCTTTGATTTCACTGCATGGATGATCATCACCACCCAACCTCATCATCCCTAACTCCCCAACTCATCCCAAAAGTACTGGATGGAGCTCCACCACCATCATTCCAGAGAACACAGTTCTTCCACTGCTCCACAGCTCCTCAATGCTGGGGGGCTTTACACCCCTCTAGCCCACGTCTGGCATTAGGCAGCATGGAGCCAATAGGGTCATGATGTTGATCTGCTCCAGAGAGTCCTATTCTATTGGCAGTACTTCTTCTCTACAGGGACTAGACAAGCTGCATAAGTGTTTACACAACTGTGTCTACACTCATTAAAAGGGATGTCCACAAACATTTGGACATAGAATGTAGTGTGATCGCTACAGTAGACTACCTTTTAGGCTCTCTGCAAAGCAATAGACATCAAACAGCTCATCAGGGGAGCGAATGCCATAGTTCCTTACGCCGGGTGAGTCCTCCCGGTCACCATAGCAGCCAGGCCGGGGAGACTGGATGGGGTACCTGTGGAGGGAAGGACAAAGGAAATAAGCAACTGCTTCCAATTAGACGAGAGACAGACCGACAGGCAGACGGTAAGAGAGAGAGAGAGTGAGAGAGAGAGAGAGAGAGAGAGAGAGAGAGAGAGAGAGAGAGAGAGAGAGAAACTCCAACTGTGCACAACAATTCAAATGTAGCTGAGGTGCAAGCTAAAGTCTGATTAAGAGACTTCACACCGTGCTCCTGGGTTCTGGAGGAAAGCAGCTGAAAGGGATCTCATGCATTTAGCAGTTATTGCAAGCAGTTTCATCAAGCCATTAAAACAACCCACATATTTACACACACACACACACACACACACACACACACACACACACACACACACACTACACTCTCTGCATTAACCAGACATTTGGGTAGTCACTGATTTCCTGCCAACATTCCTCAGGAGATAGCTCAATTAGAGCTCTGCCAAGACAGCAGCCATTGCTTTTGCCTACCGAAACCTGTGTATTTCAACCCAATTACTGACCGACCATATGTGGTAGACGTGAGCGAGTGTCGCCATCAGATACGAGCTCCAGTCTGACAGTCAGCTGCACGCTGATGTGACTGGAAGTGGCAAGCTCTTTGCTGTAGTGGAAAGGAGTGGTGCTGAGACACACAGCCGAGAGGGGAGAGCGGCGCGAGGCCGATAAACTCTCTAAACAAATACAGTCAGTTTATTGAGCCAAGCAGACTTTGCATGTTAGTGATTGGCCTGTGTGTTAGGTGGCAAATGAAAGAGTATCAAGCTATTCTGTTTGAGTACGTGGTTAATGGTGGGGCTGGGAGAGAACAGAATAGAAATATTGGAAATTTGCATTCTGAATACCGAACTGAAGGTGGTGTTCAGAACACAGCTACTCTCTACAGAGAAGGCTTTTAATCTGAAAATCAATGCCTGGTTATTTACCATTTTATAATCCTCTCACAGCGTGCAGTAAACATCAGGTGATCATTAGATGGACTCTAAAGAGGAGCTCCACAAACTGCTTCTCCTCAGTCTTCTCAGTGGTGGATATATTCATCAGTAATAAACTCAGCACTGGAGTGGTACTGGACTGGAGGATTGTGGCATGGTGTTACACACCTCATAACCTCAACTGAACAATGCTCATCACTCACTCATCACTATCTTACATATCAAGTCAAGTCAAGTCAAATCAAATGGGTTTTATTGTCATTTAAACTACATACAGAGTACACAATGAAACGAAACAACGTACCTCCAGGACCATGGTGCAACACAGACACAGTGCATACAGAACACAATACAAGTGCAGACAGACAGACAACACAACACAACACAATACAGAGAATAATAAATCCATGACTAAGCTTTCATCCAACTCTTTAGTCCTATCCACCCGTCCTAGCTCCACCTAGTAGATGAGGGTCTGGGGTCTATAAGGGCCCTTATAGGGTCCTTATAGCTTAAAGCAGAAGACTCCTGAACACCTCCTGGGTCTCCTCCTACATGATCTATTCTGATGGCACATTCAGAACCAGTAAATAGTCAAACTGACAAGATCTGTTGTTAGGATATGGAGAACTGTTTACTCAGGTCATGAGACAAGTGGCAAGAGGATTATGGTGGACTGAAGCAGCTGAAGGGAGTAAAAATAAAAGTGGAGAATTTCAGAACTTCAGGACTCTTAAACTCCTGGAAACACAATGGGTGCGTCCTGACTTTTTCTCCACTGTTAGAAACATAGAAACAGCTAGTTTGCTTTGCTTGAATTTACTGATTAGTAATCCTTAAGGTGTAATAAAAGTCACAGAGCATAAGGGGTTAATTAATTAACAGATGCTATGGCTGAATCAGCTCCTTTCATTTCATGAGTCTTAAATCAGTTTTAGTTTTACTATACTTTACATTACATTTGTGGGGTGTAATAGGATGTAAGGTCATGGAGCAGAAGGAGTTAACTGCTAAGCAATTGTTTTGTCACAAAAGAGAAATATCGTGATTCATATTCAAAGAACCTCGACACTGAGAAAACTGCTGACCAGTAGCGGCGAGGAACAGCATTCTGCCCAGGTGTCTTTTCAAGATGTACTCATCTGATACTTGTATATGAACTGTAATGGGATACTTTACTGAACACACTCTGTACAGTCTAGTAATCAACCCAACACTGCTTACCAACAAAAAGTACCTACTGAGTTTCAGCTGTATCCGGTCCCATAAACTGACTGTGGAGCAGCATTTACAACCTGGAGCACCACAAAGCATTAAAACCTTGTATCACACGCTGACTAAGCTTTCCAGTCAGTACCAGCACAGCGATCTTCTGACCTCACCTTACAGTCTGGTCAGAGAGCCAGCCGGCATCACAGTTGTCATAGCCATCATCGAAAGTGGCCTGCAGCTGGCCAGGTGTGGCGATCACGGCGGAGTTCTCCACACACACATGTTTGGCCTCGGGGAAGGACAGGGTGTAGCGGTCATGAGGGGCTCGGTAGTGGAAGACCACTCCTGTGGAGTTCATGAGGCAGAGAATGAAGATGATTAACACTGGAAGAAGAAAAGCAGCCAAGCTTTACACAGTCAGGTGATCAGAATTGTTTATATTCTGATTTTGGATTTTGTAATTTATTAATAATTAATTAATAAATTATCATATATAATTGTGAATTTATATGCAAGGGATATAGTATAAAGACATATATTCAGATGTTAATAAATAAATGTATATAAAATGTAGAAATGCATACTAAATCCAAGCGCATCAGAGAAATTCAGCATATGTAGTGTCCCAAATGTAATAAAAATAATATGTAATAAATGTATCAAAAAAAAAAAAAAAAAAATATATATATATATATATTTATAATAGATCAAATAAAATAATATATACAGATATCTTGCCGTCTGGCATCACCTAAACACTTCTGGAACTGAATAAATATATCAGTTTATATCAGCTTAAAACTTTGGTCAAATGTAAACATCTGTGCAATAAAATAAGTAAATAAAATGATTTATGGCACATTTATGGAATACCTGCCAACACTAATACACATGGTTTTATTATTACAGCTAATGGAATGTCCAAAAATGTTTATTGCAATGATAAACTAGTGAGAATTAAGACAAACATAAGTAATAAACAATAAACAACGTGACAATGTGACACCAAGTGTGAACATCCTCCATGCACTCTCAAAAATAAAGGTGTTAAAATGGTTCTTTAAAAGATGCCATAGAAGAACCATTTTTGTTTCCATAAAGAATTTTTGTTAATAAGTTTTAATTGTTGACAAACCTTCAACAAATCAATTTCTTTAAACTTTTTAAACGTTCTTCACAGGTGTATCTCTTTTAGAAAAACTGCAAAGTTCTAAGGCTTCACAGAACCCTCTGTAGAACCTTTATTTATAAGAGAGTATGCTATACCTTCCAGCCCTGTAGATGTTAGCTACTGTTATTAGCTACAGGTCAGTCCAATAGAAGGAGTGGTCTTATTTCTTGTGGTCTGAGCTTGCCTGATTTCACCTCATTTCAGTAAAACACAGTAGGTCTACCCAAACATCCCTCTGCTTTACTCTCAACTGACAACTGACAAACTGGTGCTTATGATGACTTTCCTCACCCACCACCCCACTCCATGAGCAGTGGGGCATCTTGCCATGTCTTGTTGGCAGACCAAGACATTTTTATGGTTATCCACCAAAAAGAAGAGATCTCTTTCCAAAACATCTGCAAAACGCTGGTGTCAGCCATAACATTAAAACTACCTGCCTAATATTGTGTAGGTCCCCCTCGCACCCCCAAACAGCCCAGACCCATCAAGGCATGGCTCCACAAGACCTCTGGTGTGGGTATCTGTGGTATCTGGACACCTTCAGACATTGGCAGCAGATCTTTCAAGTCTCATAGATTGGGAGGTGAGCATCAATAAGCCTTAAGGTACTGTCCTCTACATACCAGGAACACCCCACAAGACCTGCTTGCCTGATGTCCTGGAGATGTTCTGACCCAGTCATTGTCTAGAACATCACAGTTTGGATTTTTTTCTGCTTTACCACCTTCATCACCTTCAAAAACTGACCGTTCACTCACTGCCTAATATGTAGATCCACCCTGGACACTGAAACCAGACCATCAGTGTTATTCACTTGACCTGGCACCTGGGTCTTAATGTTATGGCTGATCAATGTGTGTATACCCAAGCCATTCTTTCTTACTGACTTTTATTAATGTGGAAATAACGCCCACGTTTAAATCAAGTGAATTCAATGCATCACTTTCTGCTCATGTTGATGCCATTACACACCAAAAAAGATAGCCCATTATGAACTGTGTGTGTCTGAGTAATTCCTTTCGCCTGCCAGTGTTCAAATTAGCTACTGTAAATGTGCTCTATTCTGCTCCCTCAAGGAATTTCCATCACATTTCTCTCCCACATCCATCCATCCACGCTCCTCCCGCCTCCCTGTCCTCGGGGTACGGCACAAAGAGAGTGAGCGAGAGTATGGAGAAAGAGTGCAGCGAAGAGGAAAAAACTAAAACAGTGTGAAGTGGGAGCCCGGCGCCCACACCCTGACCCACGGGCGCATGGGCTTCCACTCCGCTGTGCAGAGAAATGAGAACTGGGATTACTTTTTGAAGTGTCCATCTGCTGTTCCCACACCGTATCGGCTATAGGTGAACCCCAGCCCTCCCCAAACCTCCCCACACAGCAAAAAAAGCACCTCTGCGAGATCCACTCCCAGCAATTCCCACCTACAATCCCAGGAGAACACACAAAGATAAAAGGGATGAGGGCAAGAAGGCCAAGCCTGCATCTCTTCTAAATGCTTCCTTCATCTCCAGGAGCTCAGAATACAGAGGAAGTGAGGGAATTCTCAAGCCTGGAGTTGGGGAGGGTTGGGGTACGGGACTGCAATTTCAGGTGGAATGCTTGAGGCATTGCCTAGGAAAAAAAGAGACCCTATTCCTCTGAGAGAAGGGGGGGGGTGCCCACTCCCACTCCCTTTCCTTCTACTCTCCATGCCAGTTCCCAGTCATAGAGAACTTCAAAGACAGCAGTTGGGATAGAAGCAACCCTTTCATTCCCTCTCGTCTTTTTTCCAGTTTCTGAGACTGGCTCCCTCTGTAGTTCCCTCCGTTTTCCTAGGAGGACAGGAGCCCGTCTGAGCTCTGAAAAGATGTTCACTGTCTATGACAAACATTGGGGGATACTTTATGTGGGCCTGTGGTCCACCGAGAGACAGCACAGTCTTGTTAAAAAAGAGGGTCATGGTATGTACAGCTTGCTTTTTGAAGTCGTAGTGATAGCAAGCGCGTGGGTGGAACCGAGTATGAGGTGCTGTTGACTGCCCTAATTAGCTCACAACAGCAGAGGCTTTGCTATTACACTTCTAAAGCTGCCAAAAACACAGAGTAGCATCGTCCTGCTGGTCTTATTTCAGTCACAGATGTGAACAATAGTACTAATCAGCACATGTTGCTGCACACTGATGGCAGCAGTCATTAGTCACATATGGAAATGTGATATATGGCCATATACGCTCATATATCATATAGGATTGGGTTTATATAAAATATATATATACACTGTTCATGAAAAATATACTGTTCATTGATTAGAAAAATACTGTTCATGAGCTCAGTTTTGTCTGGGTACTACATATAAATACTATAATAAATACTATACTATACTATATATATATATATATATATATATATATATATATATATATGAGTATCATGTATTGGACACATATGCATAATGGATCATTCATATACATACATACAGACATACAGTGAGTCCAAGAAGTATTTGATCCCTTGCTGATTTTCTTCGTTGGCCCACTAATAAAGACATGATCATTCTATACTTTTAATGGTAGATGTATTCTTACATGGAGAGACAGAATATTAAAAAGAAAATCCAGAAAATAAATCTAAGGAATATATATTAATTGATTTGTATTTCATGGAGTGAAATAAGTATTTGATCCCTTAGTATTCATTAGCAGTTCTGGCTTTTACAGACCAGTTAGACACTCCCAATCAACTTGTTACCTGACCTGAAGCCACCTGTTCTCACTAATCACTTGTGTGAAAAACACCTGTCCACAGAATCAGACAGATCACACAGATTTCAAGTCTCCAACATGGGTAAAACCAAAGAGCTGTCACAGGACCTCAGAGTCAGAATTGTTGACCTTCACAAAGCTGGAATGGGCTACAAAAAGATTAGTAAGGTGTTGGATGTGAAAGTAACAACTATTGGTGCAATTATCAGAAAGTTTAAAGAGTATAACATGACAATCAACAGACCTCGGCCCGGTGCTCCAAAGAAGATTTCGCCTCGTGGGGTGGCAATGATGCTGAGAACAGTCAGAAATCGTCCTGCAACCACTCGGCAGGAGTTAGCAAATGACCTGAAGGCAGCTGGGACCACAGTTTGCAAGGAAACAATTGGCAACACTTTGCGCAACAATGGATTCACATCCTGCAGTGCCCGAAAGGTACCCCTGCTGAAGAGAGCACATGTGGAGGCGCGCCTCAAGTATGCCAATGATCATTTGAAAGATGAACCAAGTTATTGGGAGAAGGTTTTGTGGTCAGACGAGACCAAAATTGAACTTTTTGGCCTCAACTCCACCCGCCATGTGTGGAGGAAGAAAAATGCTGCCTATGACCCCAAGAACACTGTGCCCACCGTCAAGCATGGAGGTGGAAGCATAATGTTTTGGGGGTGTTTCTCTGCCAAGGGTACAGGGCTACTTCACCGCATCACTGGGAAGATGGATGGAGCCATGTACCGCACAATCCTGAGGGACAACCTCCTCCCCTCTGCCAGGGATCTGAAAATGGGCCGTGGTTGGGTCTTCCAACATGATAACGACCCTAAACATACAGCAAAGGCAACAAAGGATTGGCTCAAGAAAAATCACATTAAGGTCATGGAGTGGCCCAGCCAGTCGCCAGACCTCAATCCGATCGAAAATCTATGGAGGGAGCTGAAGGTCAGAGTTGCCAAGCGACAGCCCACCAACCTTCATGATTTAGAGAGGATCTGCAAAGAAGAGTGGGCCAAAATTCCCCCTGGTGTGTGTGCTAAACTTGTGGTTAACTACAACAAACGTCTCACCGCTGTGCTTGCAAACAAAGGCTTTGCCACTAAGTATTGAGTGTGTTTGGCAAGAGGGATCAAATACTTATTTTCCTCATTGAAATACAAATTAATTAAAATATATTCTTTAAAATTATATTCTGGATTTTTGTCTTGATATTCTGTCTCTCCATGTTAGAATATATCTACCATTAAAAGTGCAGAAGGATAGTGTCTTTATTAGTGGGCAAACAAAGAAAATCAGCAAGGGATCAAATACTTCTTGGACTCACTGTATGCAGAAAACATATCAGTACAATTATAGTACATATGGTATACAGTACAGTGCTGCTGTTCCACATTTTACTTTTTTTTTTTTTACATATTTGGAATCTGGCAATTGCAATGTCAATCTGGCAATGTCATGATGAATGGACCAATAGAAATGCTGCAAAATTACTTTTCAAAATCTTTTTAGATTGACTTCCACTGAAAGTTAACAATGTTTTTTTTCCTTCTCCTCTGAAGCTGCTGTTCTGTCCTTAAGCAGCTTTTGTGTAAGAGCATTTCATATATTGTTAAATATAAATGTTACACACATATATACGGTACATATGTTTGTATATGCTGATATTAAACTGAAGATATACAACATAATAAGATAATCCTTTATTAGTCCCACAGTGTGGAAATTCACAGTGTCACAGCAGCAAAGGGAAAGCAAGACACTCAATTAAATTACCAATATATACACACTATAAATAATAGAAGTAAAAAAACAATATTATTTACAGATTATTTACAGATTATTTACAAATAATTGCATGTCCCAAATTAAAACAGCCAATTTCAAATGTTGCTACATATGTAATATGATATATGATATATATATTAATATTTAATTTGTTTGGATAATGTGTTAGATATAAGGGAATTCTATATATTGTAATATATACATTCATATAATTATACTGCCATATATAAGATATCCATTTAGGCACTAAGCTGTAATTGAGCTACATCTTCAACGTTAGCCTTAGAAAATACAATAATTAAGCAATACTGAGAATACTTAGATTGCCAGGAGACTTTATTTTTTTGTTAATTAATGTTAAACTATCTTCAGTGTAACGGGTAATTAAGACTTTCTAAGTTACCCTGGATTAGGGCTAAAGGGATAACCCTGTACTTTAAGCAGAACAAGCTTTATGCCTTGTATGGACGGATTTCCTGAGCATCTTAAAATTCATGGAGGTTTCTACTGCTTAGCTTTCAGTGCTGAATCCCTAATACCGCAGGGTCTGTTAGGGGTCAATTTAGCTCATCCCTGAGCTTTCTAAGGCTTAGCAGTCTGAGGTGTTTCTTCAAAGAAAAAGTGAAATGTTCTGGGCTTATTTAGACTGTTGTGCAAAAGAGCGATTAGTTAAAAGGAGCTTTGAGAATGACAAACATCCTGGAAATTTCCAGCAAGAGTTGCAATGAATGGCAAATGTTCCTGTTATTATTCAGCTGCTGAAGAGACTTTTTACTGTGTGGTACACATCAGGGTTCTTTAGGTTTTTCATGCTAAGACCCACCTGTAGATACAGTATTTGTGCAAATGCAAATATTATGTGAAATTAGACAAAAACATGTTAAAAAGTATTTGTTTTAATTCTCTTTTACTCAGCATACTGTTCTTTCACTCAACAATAGCATGTTATGTACGAATGTACTTGTTCTCTAATCGTACACATCTGTTTTGTAAAAGAATAAATATGTTCTGGTCTGTGGCGTCAGCTATAGCACTGGGTTTCCTCAAAGCTGTTTATCACAAAGTAAAGATAAAAAATAAGAATAAAATAAGTATGTGTAAATTGGTAGAGAGAGCATCACATGAAACACTCTCTCTACCATTTAAGAGTCCCTAAAGCTACAAAACTGTGCAGAAACTGATCTGGGGTCTGTTGGCTGCTCTATACTCAGATCACATGTACTCGTGGCATTTGTTTTACTGGTGTGTTACTGGGAAATTAGCAGTCAGTGCAGACAAAGTGCAGACATGACTCCACATGACTGACTCAGCAGTGCGTTCACAGTGTGAGAACCACTGATCTGGAGCTGAAGTGGTGTCATCAGCCTGTAGTCATTTAGAGCTAGAGCTAAGCTGGATTCGTCTACGACAGAGTTGAATGGTATTGTTAAAAGTGAAGGTAGGGCAGGTAGATCAGCTCTGAGGTCCGTACTGCATCATTAGTCAATAAGGTAAACACATCAGCCCTAAATAAACAACATCCAGCAGCTCGTTCTCTGATTATCATTCTGAGTGAAGCAGGATCTGTACTTTTAGCGTGCAAAGTTAGTAAAGGTAACAGCTGGGTTCAGCGCTGCTCAGCACATACACTCTCACTCAGACACTCCCTGTTTTGGCTTAAAGTGACAGTTCTGACGACCCTCAGTTCAGAGGTGTAGACGTGTCTGGACATCAAGGTTTAATGCGTCTCCAAAAAATGAAAAGGATCTAAAGGTGCTCTAAAAGTGCTGGGTTTAAATAAAAAATTGATGTGTGCTAAATCATCAAACTCGATTCTATTTTTACAGTTACATATCTTCTCTTAGAAAATCAATATAACATACGATGAATAGGCCCCATCATTACAGCCCACTCCAATCTCACATGGGTTCCATCTAAGCCCCATGTGCAGCATAAGACCCATGTTTAACCCCTCCCAGTCCCATCACTGACCCTGGTGGGCATCCATATGTGGCGTCTACATGGAAACCATGGACAAAACATTCTGGTTCCCAGTTGGGCTTCCCATACAGACCCCACATGGGCATGTTAGCTGGGATTCCACAATTCTTCCAACCCCTGGCTGAATCAATTCTTCAGAGGTCAGTATACACCATACAGCTGTGATGCACTGTATGCCACTATGGACAAAAACGTCCATGTAAAGGCAATTTAAACAGACAGGACTTCACACCAGAGCTAAAAATTCTTCTAGAACTGCAGATCCAACAAATGCTACCTATAGGTTACTGTGGAAAAATTATAGTGATTTTACAGATGGAATAATATCTAGTAGTTACAGAAAACAACCGCACGTATACTCACCCTCAGGCCGCGCTAAATGACAGTTAATTGCGAGGTCTCTGGGCTAAAAGCAAGCTTGCTCGTACAGTAAGCTAAAGATGAGAGAAAGTAGGTCAGATATTTCCTGTACGGTCCAGCTGGCGCTCACTTTTCCATGACCCGAGGGCACCCCGTGGCAGACAGCTCACTTCTCTTTACAGCGAAGTACATTAGCATTCTGTGGCGCTAGCTTACCTGTGACCTGAAGGGGCACTGTGTCTTGTTCGTCGTTAATGCCCACGACCACCTCACAGCGGTACATGCCGGAGTCGCTGGATCTAAGGCCCGTCAGTGCCAGGCTGGCATTGTAGCGGTTGTCTGGGTAACCGGGCAGGGTCACGCGGCCCTGGAAGGCCTTCTTCACCTTCACCACATTGTCTTTAGCCACCAGTATGGACTGCTCCCTCTGCAGGCCGTCAAGACCACGCTGGCCCCACACTTTAGTCCACTTGATGCGGGGCGGCTCGTGAGACGGGCTGGGGCGCAGGGTGAAGACGCATGGCAGCAGAGCCGTGCCTGACAAGGGCACCTGGACCGCCCGGTGGGTCACCTTACGCATGTTCACTACAGTGTCGCCCCACGCCTTGTCTGAAGAGGAGAGAAACGAGAGAGAGGTACATGAGTAGGTTATTGGTCAGACCCACTGACTGCAGACACCTTCAGTTTTTCTTGCTTTTCAAAAAACTCTTAAAAATAAAGGTACTACAAAGGGTTCTTTGAGTGATGCCAGAAAAGAACCAATTTAGTTTCCATAAAGAACCACTGTTTATGAGGTGTTTGTGTAAGGAACCTTTTATAGGTTTAAGGAAGTCAATGTAAAGGCTCTTTACCAAGTTAATGGTTCTTCACACTGACGTTTTCTTAATGGAACCTTTTTTTTAGAGTGTAGGCCTCCTGCTATAGTAAAAGCATGGTGTAACTGGAATCCACTACGGGTGTAATGCACTATTACCTCTTTTTCACAAGGAAACAAGTAGTGTGGATTAATTAATTAATCGATCAATCAACCAATCAATACGACACACATTTGTGTCTGTAAGTGGTGGAAAAGATATTACAATCTGAATTGAAAGCTATTGTTGTGTGAACACACAGACAGTCACATTCATCATTAGTGCTGGACACGGACGCAGTTTGGCCTTCGCCTACATTAGTGCATTAGTGGGCACACACTCACAAAGTAACACAGTGGACACACATATAGGCTGCCATCGCTGCGGCATCCAGGGAGCAGAGGGGGTTAAGGGCCTTGCTGACGAGCCCAACAGTGGCAGCTTAGTGAACCCACAACCCTGTGATCGATAAACCGGTGCTCCCACCACTGAGCATCTATCTGTATTCATTAAGTTTACACACTGTATGTATCTTTACTTGTGTTTATAAGTGGGTGTGGCTAAGATTTGTTTAGAATATCCACCTTATTCTGCCACGCCCACTTATAAACACAAGTAAAGATACAGACAGTGTGTAAACTAAATTAATACAGATCACCCAGTCCACACAAAGTAATACAGTGGACACACATATAGGCTGCGGTATAAAACACGCTTCTGTGAAACATTTTGAATCAAATGGTTTACGGTCGTATTGGGCGAATAGCGGAGTGTTCACCCTATTGACTTGTGTTTAGTAGTGTCTTAACTTAGAGGTATCTTTTAGTGTGCTAACCCAACGTGCTAGCAGGCTTTTCAACACTAATTAGAGCAGAGCTAACTAGCTTTCCAACACAACACAATAAGATTCATATTATGAATATATTATATATAATATAACATATTCACATTATATTATAACATTCATATTCAAAGAAAAAAAGGACCTGCGTCTCTGGTTGGAGGCCCTAAATTTAACCACCCAAACGTCCGTACGTCTGCTCTTACCATTCTGTGAAGTGGACACGTCGAGAGGCTATCAGGTTAGACATTAGCCTAAGAGCTTTCCTTGCTAGCTAAGAGCCTCACAAGTGCCCAACACGCCTGCTTGCTTAACCGGAGCTTCATAAACGAGTCTTTCTCTGGGTGAGGATGTTCTGGTGTTGGTTTTCCCTTTAACACTAATAGTAAGAGCAGACGTACGGATGACGTTTTTTTTTAGCGCCTTCAACTTCAACCACAGGGTCAGATCCTCTTCTTTAAAATGGGGTGGATATAGGTTATACGGTTCTTCGTACAACTCCGTAACAGACTGTTCTTGGTTTGTAATCAATATCAGGGGATCTGCTGTAGCTCCAGAAGTTCAAACACAAAGTAAACAAAGATGGCCATCCCCGACTGTTGAAAATAAGGTGAATATAATGTTTTCATATTCAGTTACATCCCCAGAAAGAGAAAAAGCATCCAGTGCGTTTTTTTTTTTTTTTTACTCTGATATTCTTACAAAACACAAACTACATGTAAAATCATTTATTGCATAATTCATGGTGTAATTACACAATTAGGAAAATAAATGTACCACCTCTTGACTTCTAAGGGTTATGTCAGAAAGAACGACTGCACAGCTTTTCCAACATTTCGGGCATATTTCGCAACATTTGATCCGCTTCATGTTGATCAAAGCGTCTTCTTCAGTAAGAGGAGCAGATTTTGCCTTTTGGTCTAAAGGTGGTTTAAACAGCCGGAAGGTCTGAGTGCTGATGAGCAGCGACATCACAACAAGGGCAGGAAAAGTGTGGCCTTGAGTTTTATTCCCTTTTATCAGGTAAAGCTTTTATCAGCTGCTTCTTCAGCTCTGAGGGTTTTACCAAGAGAAAAGATCTGAACAGCGCTCTCTGTAATCTGTTAAAGGGTTAGGAATAGCATTACGTAAAACTTCAGCTCTATCAGCTCCACCTCCCATCCCTGCCATTGTTTATACACTACATGTCCAAATGTTTGTGGACACCTCTCCTAATGAATTTATGCATTTAGCTACTTTAATTTGCACCAATTGCTGACACAGATGTGCAAATGCACACACACAGCTTGTCTAGTCCCTGTAGAGAAGAAGTACTGCCAATAGAATAGGACTCTCTGGAGCAGATAAACATCATGACCCTATTGGCACCATGCTGCCTAATGCGTAGGCTAGAGGGGTATAAAGCCCCCCAGCATTGAGCTGTGGAGCAGTGGAAGAACTGTGTTCTCTGGAATGATGGTGGTGGAGCTCCATCCAGTACTTTTGGGATGATTTGGGGAGTTGGGGATGATGAGGTTGGGTGGTGATCATCTTCATCCAACATCCTGACCTCACTAACGCTCCTGTCAGTGAAATCCTCACATATAGTTTATTAGACAGTGAACAGTCAATTCTTAAAGATGATGTGTTGAGGCAGGGGGCCAGTGTAAGAATGGCCTACAGCTGTCGCACATCTGCTGTGAATGACAACAGAAAGTTTTGCTGTCATTGTGCTTCTGATGAGTTGGATGACAGACTACAAACTTGTCCTAACCGCCTGCTGTAAACAGCAGATTACTGTGTGCTCATTCTTACACTGATAACAAAACAATGGTGGAATTCAGTATTCATTATTTCTTACTACCAGCTTATACAAACACTGTAGACATTCTGATCACTGATCAACTTTTAACCCATCCTACATTCGAGGTCATAAATAGAAGAGGGGGTTAGTGCAGTTTAATGTATACACTATAGTAAATATGTATGTATGTGTATGTGTGCATTTATAAAGCAACTAAAATTCTATTCTGTTTTCACTTCAAATATATTTGTAGTGTTTTTTTACAACTGACATGATAAAGCTGCTTTACAGGACAGAAGATCAACACATTTATATCAGTGTAAAAGTGCAGTCAGGCCATAAAAGATTGACTCCTGCACTTTTGTAAAATGACAAAGCTCCCCAGATGCCCCCAGATGTTTGATGCACAGTCATGTAATCCATAAAAAGGCTGGTTTATAATGAAAGTAATGATGGTTAATGGTGGTAATAATAATGATATATAGTATACATTATATTTACTATACATATATATTTATTATTATTATTATTATTATTATTATTATTATTATTTATTCATTCAATAAGCTGTAGACACACTGCCGTGGCCAACTCTATGAACAGATAATAATTATAGTGTTAGATTAGCCATTAACTCAGAAACACATAAACAGGCTGGTGGGTGGCTTATAAAAGACAAATAGAAGCTCATTTACCTAAAGATCAATGAGCCTTGATGAATTATGCATGATGTAGTGTTTTCTGGCCAATGCTGAGATCCATAGGGTGCTGGATAGATTCGGTCAAGTGAGGCACAAGTAAGTACACAGCCCTGTGGAGTTGTTAGTGTGCTAATGCTCCCCAGTGGCTGTAATATGAGGATATGGAGGTGGAGGGCAAAAAACGTTGAGTTGAGCCATTAGCAGAATCGCTGCACCTCAGGCCACCAGAGAATCCGATCTTCAGCCGGACTTAAAAGCGATCCCTTTTATATACGCTTTCCATTAGAGCTATCTGAGAGTATGGCTGCAGTCACAGACGCATTGATTAAGGCAAGCACTGCGATTCATTATATCATCTAAGTGAAGCCAAGCGCAGAAAAGAAGCTCAGAACCCATCTCTTTCCCCCTCCTCAGACTGGAGAGTGGAAATGTAATTTTCAGGCAGGCGGAGTGTGTGAATGATGCTCTGTGTGAGAAGGGAGGAGGGGGGATTGACAGAATAGAGAGGGTACTGACTATCAGAGCGGGAGTATGGAAATTCATTCATTGATTTATTTTCATTAGATATGGTTTTGTTTGGCACCCCCAGTCTACGCCTGCCGGCCCTTATCAGATCTGATTTAATGTAAAGCGGACAGTTTCCCGGGAAATGGAAAGGGAAATGTCATCAATGGCTCTCCACTCCACTGTAATTAACTACAGAGACTGGCAGGACACCACGTCTCCAGGCTCTTTCTTTGTCTTCTTCTGGACGTGCTTGTGAAGCAACAGCAACAGCAACAGCAACAGCTTTTTTTTCAGCTTGGTTTTGTGATTTTTTTAGGCTGATCTATGTACCTTTTACCCCTAAAACCTCATCCCTAAAAGGGCTTTACACTGTTCGTACCGCTGGACAAAAGTATTGGGACACCTGCTCATTTGCTGCTTCTTCTGAAATCAAGGGGATTAAAAGAGCTGATCCTGCTTCTGTTAGAATAACTGTCTCTACTGTCCAGAGAAGAAGACTTTCTACTAGATTTTGGAGGAGCATTGCTGTGAGGATTTGATTGTATTCAAACCCCACCTCATCCCCAACTCCCTAACTCTTCCCAAAAGTACTGGATAGAGCTCCACCACCATCATTCTAGAGAACACAGTTCTTCCACTGCTCCACAGCTCAATGCTGGGGGGCTTTATACCCCTCTAGCTCATGCCTGGCATTAGACAGCATGATGCCAATAGGGACATGTTGATCTGCTCCAGAGAGTCCTATTCTATTGGCAGTACTTCTCTACAGGGTCTAGATGAGCTGTGTGCATTTGCACATCTGTGTCAGCAATGGGTGCAACCTTAATTAGCTGAATGCATTCATTTGAAGGGGTGTCCACAAATATTTGGACACAGTATGTTTTGTGTATTATTATTATTTTCTCACCCCTGAAATGCTGGACTTCTCTGAGGGCTTGACACTGATAGCACACCTTTCACCTGCTCTTGCATATTTCATTTGGCAGGCGGTGGGGCAGAATTGGCAGCATCACTCTTGGCACAGTGCCGCTCGTTTTGAGCACATCCAGCGCACTACAGCAAAAAGTCTTACAGTAGAATCTACATGAACCCAAGCACTCCAGACATTCAGAGCAGCAGGAGCGAAGCAGAAAAGACCCAACAAGCCAAACAACAACTTAGAGCCCTCTGTGGATGAAAGTGAAGAGGGATTGCTAAACATATGGACTGTGAGTCTTCTATACAGTAAATCAGCGCTGTGCTGGTGAGGGTTGTTTTGCAATGGCATGCATGATGACATTTCGCTAAAGCATGAAGGGGAATGCTTTTCGGACCACGCGGCAGCACTCGTAGGGATAATGGCAGCACTCATCACGACGGGGCATGATGGCTGCCCACTCCTCTAAGAGCAGCTGAAGTAGAACACTCATCTCTTGTTTTTAGAAGCAGCGTCGGGACGCACAGTAGGCACAAAAGCGGCGAGGCCACAGAGTGACACAGTCTGAAACAGCACTGCAGTGTTCTCTCGTGGTAATGTTCTCTGGCTGAGGCGAAGCTTAAACCTGCTGCCAGGCTGAACAAGCTCTACTGAAAAATCTCATTCCACCTCTAATGAATTCAGATTGGAGCTCTGTAGATTTGCTGCAGTTTATTGATAAAACTGATCAAATGATGCATTGTCAGGTCTCTGCTCCACCCCAGCTGAAATTTACTTTGGGTATTTACAGGACACGTTTAAGATCTTGCACATAGCATTAGAAAAGCAGATACAGTCTTATTTTATTATTATCATTATGATTATTATTATCATTCATTATATAATTCATTTTTATTTATCTTGTTATCTTGATAAGTGTTTGTACAATGTATTGATTTATTAGCAGTAAAAATGAGTTCTGTAGATTTGCTGCAGTTTATGGATAAAACTATGTATTGTCAG
The DNA here is from genome assembly GCF_030463535.1 of Salminus brasiliensis. Classification (NCBI taxonomy): domain Eukaryota; kingdom Metazoa; phylum Chordata; class Actinopteri; order Characiformes; family Bryconidae; genus Salminus; species Salminus brasiliensis. The sequence goes on along the minus strand of NC_132894.1, from coordinate 743,953 downwards.
GTCCATGCTCCACCCCAGCACACGTTTATGCACAAAGTAAGAGCAGTTATTCTCCAAAACTGGCCATATCTCACCATCCACCATGTGTGTGGCAACAAGCCCTACAAGAGCTGCCACACTAGGGCATGCTAATACTTGCTAATTCATGCTAAGAGCAGGATATTTGCTCTCAAAGCCTAACATTTATGTATCTACATTTCTAGACTCGTTCTCTTGTTGTATTAAACATGGGACTCTGCTTTGCCATCAGCAGCCAGAGTCTGACAGAAGACAACTGGCCTTGCCCTCTCCGGCTTACCGGCTGCCTGGCAGTTAGAAAAGAGGTGGTGTCTGAATTCACATGTATGGAAGGAGACATGTGTTAGGTCCTTAGCCTCCTGGTGTCAGGAGCATTGCTAGTAAATCTGCATGCTTTATGATAATGAAAATAATAGGGAATATTTTACCGACATATTTATAAGACATGAGGTTGAATGGGATGTCTAACAGCATTCTCAACCTGCTGTTCAATCTCACAGCAGTTGCTTTGCAAGAACACATTTGTGGTTGGAGCTTGGGTTGGTCATCTTGCATCTAGCATCAGAAAAGCAGATACAGTCTTATTTTATTATTTTTATTATTATATTATTCGTTTTTTATTTATCTTGTTATGTTGTCTTGAGCTGTTCCAGAAGTGTTTGTGCAATTTATTGATTTATTAGCCGTAAAATGTGGATAAAACTGTGGGTTTAATAGCTTTCCAGATCTCCTATTACTCTGACATTAGGCCTACAGCACAGACAGCACCTGTGAAAGAGACAGAGCTAAATGTACACTGTGTTCTCAGTCGAGGAACGTTGTGTTTAGCTGGAAATGCAGGAACAGAGATGTTAAAATTCTGCTCAGAACAATCCCACCGATTTTTCCATTCTTGTTCTGAGCCAGAAACATCTGCCCATAAAATCTGGCAGTGTGACCACCATCAGATCTGGGACGAGTGCAATGCGTAGTGAGATCAATACGTAATTATGCTGAAGCAATTAGCTGTTAGCGTAATTACTGAAGTATCCACTGGAACACACTGTGTCCAAAAACGCTAAAGTGGAGGAACATCAACACATGCTGTAATGGAACCGCTGTAAACTGATATGACTGTCCTGGTGGAACAGCTTTCCTTACAGGTCTGAGTGTCTATGTGTGTGAAGAGCCTTAGGGTGACAGACACACACACACACACACACTCACACACACTCAGACACACACACACACAGTGTTCTACCTCCCACAGGGCAGCATCAATCATAATTGTGTTTGCCACACACTGCTCTGAGCAGCACCGTTCCTGCATTTCAGGTCTGATGCTGAGTGCAAAAGGGTTGGACAGACCAAATTGTACACTGGAAAAGAGGTCAAAAGTAATTGGACAATTGACTAATAAGCAGTCTGATGGTCAGGTGCACTCTGTTCCCTCGTTATTATTATATTATTCCACGTTCTGCATATGTATTTTGGAGCTGGTCACTGGATCTTTTAAGGTCAGAAGAAATATTGATGAAACTAAAGGAGGCCATTATTGGACTAAACAAACAAAACACACCAATTAGAGACATAGGAGAAAATGAACAAAGGAATGCACTGGGGAGCTCAGCAACACCAAAAGGCCTGGAGGATCATGGAAGTGCCCCATGTGCCCAGTCATTCCCCCACCTGGCTACATTCTGTCCATCCCGGCACCCATCCGCTAAATTCTGCGGTGAAGTGGAGAGGCTACAGGCACAAGACACGAGGAACAGCAGGGCATGCAGGGTAATTGCTCCCCCAGTTGTAGCTCAAGCGCTAGCTCACCATGTTGCTCAGAACTCGAAGAAAGGGGGCGCCATCATGTCAGCCTTGTGATTAATCAGGGGTATACTGACGTAATCCTGACCCACCTTTAGAACCGTAGGAGAGGCGTATCACAGCATCTGTTAAACATGGTGGAGCCACTGTTGTGGCATGAACATGTATACCTGCCAATAGAGCTGGGTCACTGGTGTTTACTGATGATGGTCTGCTGATAGAGAGTTGTACTAGAGCTCTACTTTCTGCTCAGATTGGGCAAATAATCTAATGTTTCAGCACAGAACTGTTTCAGAGAAAACCAGACCAATAGTCTTACTACTGGGCTGCCATATGGAGACAAATAAATAAATACAATAAGCCCCAATAAATTGTCCTATAAATGATCTTAAAATTAAATTCATGGTCAAAATGTAATTTTCTCAGGCCTAAGACTTTTGCATAACGTGTGCATCTTTAATTGTGTGTCTGCAGTGCACAGCAGCAACTGCCTGGAGTCTACCTCCCTAATCCCTGATGCATTAACACTGGTTGTGCAGCCTGCACCAAAGAAACAAATGAATGCAGTGTGTAATAACTGAAGCTGCACTACTGATCCACTCCCGGAAAAAAAACAAAACAACGCTACAACGCTGTTCCCAAACCTATTCCAAACTTCAACACTCAACCTCCCCACCCTGCCTGTGCCGGTGTTATTTGCACGCACAGATCAATTTGCAACATTAAATGAGAAGAAATCAATTGCAGAAACCTCCTTAAAAACCTAATTATGACTTAAAGGAAGCCAGTAGAATTGCTCCTATTCCCACATGGTTAAATAATGAATGTGAGCGGCGCGGCCATGTCACAGCAGATACAGCGAATCTGCATTTAGATGAAAATGTTTTTACAAGCAAAACCCCCTCGAGACCCCGTCTTTGTCTGAGGATCTGCCGATGGTTTTTAATCTTTCCTTCTCCAAATGAGGTCCAATCAAAACAAACAGGCGAAAAACATTTAGGTGGCGAGAGGGGGGTGAGGCAGCCTGGCTGGGCGAGCGAAAGAGAGAGAGAAAGAGAAAGAGAGAACAAAAACAACAACTGACAAAAGCAATCACAAGAGCACTCCTGATGCAGCGACTGTTGACTTTTGTCTTATTTGTCGTCTCTTTTCAACACCTGAAATGCATTAAGTACTGTCAGAAGCCTTTATCTGCCCGGGGCTGTACAGCGGGGACAGCAGACAAGAGCACAGCAGCGTTCTCCAGCATTCTCTACACAAAACACACACTCACACACACACTCACACAACTCTGGACATGTCTCTCTCTCTCTTTGCTTCCATAACAGGCTCCTCGCTGTGGCCTCATTGTCGTCACTTATCCAGCCGCTATCAAAATGATTGATCGCTTGCGGGCTGTGCCGACAATGCCCATGCTATCAGCAGTCATTTCACTCACTGACTTAAGCTGGAGAATTTCATCCACTAATGGCCTTTTTATCGTCATTTCCGAGCGCAGAATGAATAAAGCATTTTTAAGGAGAAGTAAGAAACGATCGCGATGGAAAAACAAATCTGCGTCTCGTCACGGCCGCGGTCAGTCGGGCAGCGCCGCTGTGATGTGCAAATAGACATTTGCAGCCTACTAAGCACCTGACCTTTTGTTATAGCAGAAAAAAATAAAGACTTCCAACACAATAGACTTCATACACAAAACTGGGGAGCGCCTGCGGATGTCAGCCCCCTCCTTACACATCCCTTAATGATTACCATGGCAACAAAGGTATATCTGGTGGCGAGGAGTAGGAAAACGGGTCTGTGGGGGGCAGGGGTGGAGGTGGAGAACAGAGATCAGGTCCAGATTGTGTTCACTGCTCAGTGTTTCTCATCCCAGCGCTGGTCAAGCCCCTCAGACCAGGGTTGTTTATTTTTTATTTACAGGCTCGAGCTGATCAGGACGTCTGAGACAGATGGGTAAGTCAAATAGCAGTGGACCTTGTTCACTACTTTACTATGTGTCCAAATGTTTGTGGACACCACTTCTAATGAATGGATTCAGCTGCTTTAAGTTGCACCCATTGCTGACATGGGTGTGCAAATGCACGGTGGCTAATGACAGGTGTGGGCTAGAGGGGTATAAAGCCCCCCAGCATTGAGGAGCTGTGGAGCAGTGGAACAGTGTTCTTTTAGATGGCATGAGTTGGGGAGTTGGGATGATGAAGTAGGGTGGTGAGAATACATCCAACATCCTGACCTCACTAATGCTTTTGAATGCAATCAAATCCTCACAACAATGCCATAGTTTAGAAGTAGTAGAAAGTCTTCTTCTCTGGACAGTAGAGACAGTTACTCCAACAGAAGCTGGATCAGCTCTTTTTAATACCCTTGATTTCAGAAGAAGCAGTGAATGAGCGGGTGTCTCAATACTTTTGTCCATATAATGGAGGTCAAATTCTGATTTGTTTTTAAAGTGCATCTTACATTGGGATCGGGTCATAATCTTTGAACAAATTTCATTGAATTTAAAAAGAAATGTATTTTACAGCAGATCATATCTATAACTTCACAGTATAAACACTGTTTAAGTCCTCTTGTGAGATTTGTGAGCTTTTGCGCAACAAAAATGTCATAATTAATTTTAAAACTGTAGTTCTAGTTTAAATGCAGCGTCATGGGGCATTCCTGTCCTTTAAACCATACAATATAAATCACAGTGAAGCCAAATAACTAACAACCCTTCACACGACTACACAGTGTACCTTTAAGACCTTTACATATGCTAACAGCCTAAAATCTACATCCTGTTTACGTCATTTCATTGTTTTCAGACGTATCTTCACCACTTCCATAAGTACAGACTGTCTGCAGCGACAGCGTTCCTAATCCATTCAAGGTAAAGGGGAGGGTTAAACTGCTGAAGGCTGAATGGAAGGTCATATGGTCATATGATAATGTGCTCATGGTTGTGACATCACAACTATGGTTAGTTCAGAAAGTTTGTTTGTTGGATTTAGTTGGTATGAGTAAACTGTACTTTTCAGAACATCCTAGACATTTTATTCAGTTATTAATCATAAAGCATATTGTTAAGGATGTACTAGGATTATCTGGTAAACACTACCAGAGTAAAGCACAGGGCCGGGTTTGCAGACAGGTGCCAACGAAAATGCAGTGACTGGGAATTCTGTTTAGTCCAGGCTTGGGTTAAAACAGGTTACTGGAGAGGAAGGAACTGGAGTAGGGGCCTTCACACAGGCCCTGGGTGTTAACCCCATCCAGCTCAGCTGTAAACTGAGGTTGTCGTCTGTCGTCTGCAGCAGATCAGTCTGCCTGAATAATGGAAATCAGCCTGTTTGTTTGGATCTACTGAGTCTGATCCAGCTGTAAACCCCCTCCCCTCTCCAGGGTATCCCCCTCCTCCTTACAGCTTACAGACTCATTGTCCTCTCAGGTAGTGCCAGAGGCAAATCACAGATTAACAACAGATGGGGTACGAGACCGAAGACGTGGCAGACACACAAGGCTCGGTAATGACATTCTCGCGTCGGTGCCTGCCTCGCATGAGATCTCTCCTTAGAAACCCCGACATCCCCCTCCCTCCCCATTCCCCACACCCATCCCTTCCCATCCGCAGACTCCATCAATATTAAGTGAGGTCTCAGCGAGCCAGCTCTCCTTCGTTTGCACACACGCTCGGAAACACACTCCAAGGGCTGCATCCGTGACTAATTTCCCGCCCCGTGTCGCGTAATGGCACATTTATCAGGCCTGGCACAGGGCTGCTGTCTACTTTCCTTGCCCATCAAAATAACAGAGAACACCCCATATTCTGCCCACCATCTCCCCACTGCCTCCCCTCATCAATTTCCATATTCATTTCCATAAAGTGGCGGAGAGATAGGGGGGTGGCACATCTTCGGGAGTATCTGGATCGCACTAGGTGATGGAGAGCACTTATTTACACTGCAGGCGTCCCGGGGCCGGAGAGAGCCGAGCCGAGCTGAGAAACAGAGATGTTGAAAGTTATTTCGTTGGGATGTCCTGTTGGGATTAGTTGAAATATGAGTTCTTTACCTAAAGCTATCAGGGTGGAGGTGAGTGCTGGATGTTGTGAAGGACTATATTACCACAACTGAGAACCGAGAAAGAAGTCGGTTCACCAGAACGCATAAAACGCAGCTGTATGGAAAAACTTCAAAGTGTGAGTAAAAGTCAGACTCACAGCAATGAAACTCCAATAAGAGGAAAGTCTTTTATTGCTATTTCACAATATTAGCCGCAGCAGCGTGCTGTACTTATAATATTCTTCACTCTATAAAATATTTTAATATCTTCTTCCTCTGGGATTATAAGTAATATACACTGGAAATCAAAATGAGAGGTCACTGTGTAGTCCTATTTGAAGTTATACAAACATGAGTAGAAGAGCAGTATTTTAAGCATATTTAAAGAGTTGCATATATTCTGAAGCACAGTATAAAACTTGATGAGATGTTTGAAAAAGATCAATGATCAAAATTACAGAACACTTTCAGATACCTCCCAGTTACTGGTGTTAATCTGGCACCTGGTGTTAATTTCCTTAATTATCAAGATGGTGAGCCGTTCCAAAGTGATTTGGGCAGCAGGTTGTCCAGATGAAGGCCAAAGGGAGACCCTATCAGCCATGGCAAGAGAAGTTGGTCATTCCAAATCTGTGATTTCTTGAATATTGCATTTTTATAGCATCACACACTCATTCAAGTCCCCCAAGAAGGCTGGTCGTCCACAAATGACAAACGCAAGAGAGGGCAGAATAATTAAAAGAATCTCAATGGGCAACAGTGTCTCAATGTTTAAGAGCATTTGGACTGAAAGCCCACTCTGCAGTGACCAAACCGCTCATTAGCAGAATCAAAGGGCTAGGCTAACCTTTGCTAAGGAGCATGTTGTGTGGACAGAGAAAAGTGGTCCAGAGTTCACTTTAGTGATGAAAGCAAAGTTACATTTATTTGGATCAGATGCAAAACATTATATTTGTGGTCAAACTGGGGAAAGTCTGAACCCAAAGTGTCTGAAGATGTTGGTGAAAGGTGGAAGGGAAGTGTCATGGTTTGGGGAATGTTGTCAGAAGCAGGGGTTTGGCCTCTTATACAGCTACATGCAGAGTGAATGTTTACCAGACCTTCTTCAACAAAGAAACAGAAAAACAGGTAAAGCAGTTCCTTGACACTGAAAACATTGAAATCCTGAAAAATTGAGTCCTGATCTTAACCCAATAGAAAACCTCTGGAAAATCCTTGCAGACAAAGTCAAGTCAAGACAAATTTATTTGTGTAGCTTTTTACAACTGTTGTCGTCACATGTGAAACAGTGTTACCAGTAGCATGGTATAGACACAACAACAATTACTTCAAATGTTGAGCAATAAAGATTAAAATCAATTGTTCATTAATTGTTCTCTAATTTTGATCTCCAGTGTCTATACATCGGCCATAACTTGCCTGATATTAAATATCTGCCTAACAACTCAGACCTGTCAAGACTCATCAAGGTCTCTGAAGTCGTCCTGTGGTATCTGGTTCCAGGACCTTTCTTAGCAGTAGATCCTTTAATCTCCATGAGCCTCAGTGAGCCTTGGAGCACTTTTGGTAGGTACTGACCACTGCATACTGATACTGAGACCCAGTCATTGTCTAGAACATCACAGTTAGGTTCTTGTCAAAGTGTCTCAGATTCTTACGCTCGTCCATTTTTCCTGCTTTAGCACCTTCATCACCTTCAAGAACTGACTCTTCTCTTGTTCTATTCTATTCCTAATCAACATTGTTCACTTCATCTGTGAGTTGCTATGGCTGATTGGTGTACTAAAAAAATAAGCCCCGAAATAAAACGGCTAGGCATTTGACGGTCATGTTTATCAGGCTAAAGCTCCTCCTAAAGTAACTTTTGTGAGCATCACTGAGAGAGAGGAAACCCACACCAGCTGGATGCAGGTGGCAAACCCTGTACACTAGTGGTGTATTGTGTCAGGGTGGTGTTTCAGGTCAGTGATACTGTGTTTTCTTGTTTTGCCTCTAATGTAGAGAAAGTTTGCTCTTCAAGCAGAACAAGCAGACTGAGAGCGTCCAGAGCCAAGAGTGACCGAAGCCTGAGAAGAGGGGGTTATTTGGCCCTCCTGTTCGAGCCCAGGCCAGATTCCACTGTTTATCCCACCATACGGCCCACACAATGGCTACAGATGGCAGCAGATAGGCCAGGGAGCTGGGGACCGTGAGGGGCCCCTGCTGCCCTAACCCAGGGCTGTGCAAGCATGGCTCTGCAACACACTGATAAGAGCCAGGCCTGGTCTGGGATCAGTGCAGGCCGTGCTATGAAACAACTCAATGGACTCAGATGTACTGAATTCAGCTGAACAGCCCAAAGCACACCAACCCAGAGTTCCCCAAACATATTTACATATTTCTTATACCCATATGAGACTGCCAGAACACTCAAGAAGGTTCTATCCACTCACGTTCTTCTAGAATGTTCTCTGTCCACTCAGTATGATCTCCAATGATCTCTCCTCCACTCACAGAGTTCTAGGTTAGTCTTAATCTAACATTTGCATCTTCTCTTTCACACTATTGTGATATGTACTCTTCCTAGTTATACTGTTCTAGAATTTTCTCCACATCCACAGTGTTCTAGATCCTCTTCTCTCTTTCACAATGTTCTAAAATGTTCTCTCCACCTATGCTGTTCTAGAATATTTCCCTCATTCACATGGTTCTAGAGTGTTCTCTCCTTTCACAATGTTCTTGAGTCTTCTTCTCTTTCACACTGGTCTACAATGTTCTATACAATGTTCAATATTTAGAGTGCTCTAGAATAGTCTCTTTCTCTTGCATTTACACTGTTCTGGAATGTTCTCCCTACTCACAATGTTCTACAATCCTCTCCTCTCTTTCACATTGTTCTAAAATGTTCTCTCCACCTATGATGTTCTAGAATTGACATATTTCTAGAATATTCTCACACATCCATTCACAATGCTTACAAATGTTCCCCTCTTTCACACTGTTCTAGGATGTTCTCCCCATCTCCAATGATGTTGTTCTTGCCATTTACAGTGTTCTAGAATGTTCTCCTGCATTTACACCATTCTGGAATATTGTTCCCATCCACAGTGTTCTCCAGAGTTCTCATTCCGGAACAGTAAAGGGGATGAAGGAGGAGATGTCCATCCAGCTCCAGAAACCTCTGGAGGCATCATAGGTTATGCCTGAAGATATGTGCAGCATTTATGTGCCAGCACTACTGGCGTGATCTGGATGGGTGGTGCTTCGCATCAGTGGCACTGCATGTCCTTCTACAATTACTGTCCCAAACATCTCCACAAATTTTCCCTTAAAATAACGATGGTTGGACTTTAATATATCACGATTATGAAAATGATATCTGTGTTTAGAAGATAAGAAAAGCGAGGGGGAGTCCCCAAACTTTTGGCAGGTGTTGTGTTTGTCAGTATGTCAGTTCAAACAGCTCGAACATGCTTTCTTCCACACCAGTGACAGCATAAGCTTTAAAGCTGTGTGTGTGTGGTGGATTACTGTATACGAAGGGGTTAGTGTCACTCCACATGGAGCTTAACTCTCTCAAAAAAGAGTCTTGACTCAGCCTCTCGCTCTCTCTCTCTCTCTCTCTCTCTCTCTCTCTCTCACGGCTTAGTGAGCACACTCAGAAGGGCGGACGGGAGCAATATCGGCGCGGCTGATGAGAGGCGGTTATAGGTATTACAGTGAGTAATGATGAGTCTTTAGGTGCCGATGTGGAGAAATGAGGCTTTCACAGATAAAAGTGTTCCTCATGCTCTCTCTATTTATGGGCGGAGAGTGGCATGCAGGGCACAGCCAGGCAGGCTTACGGAATCTGTCTTCATCGCACGTCCGGAAAGCCTCGTCAGCGTTAGGTCGCAAGGCTCAGCGCTACAGTAATTATCAGCGGATGAAAGGACCAGACTAAAGCATCTACAGTGAGAAGAGGGCAAGCAGGAGACTGAGCAGTGCCAGGCTACAGCATGGGCTCGTAAAGCAGCTGGCACCATGCGTGAATAAGCCTGAAGATGAGCCATCACACCAGAGAGAGCCACCATGGTGGACGAAATATCAGAAACACTCTTGTAAAGCTTTGTTGAAATCTACACTACACTGACAAGAACATGTATCTGATAATGACATGTATATTGTAAAAGGTTCTACTGTAGAAATCATTAATAAGACAAACTGGGCACTGAGTGTGTTTTAGCATGTTAGACGACTTTTTACAGGAGAAGGAAAAAACCTCGTACAGTACAAAAAGCCAAGTCATTGTGGAGCATTTCTTTTGGTCCAGTTCGTGAAAGTTCGTGAAATTCTGGCCCAATCTGCCAGACTGTCACTGCACCATGTACAGTGAAATGTGTCCTCTGCATTTTACCTATCTGTAGTAGTAAACACACATGAACTAGGGGCAGTGAGCACACACACACACACCCAGAGGGTGGGCAGCCAACTCCAGTGCCCGGGGAGCAGAGAGGATGAAGGGCCCAACAGTGGCAGAGCCCGGGTATCGAACCCACAACCTTGTTATCAATAGGCCGGAGCTCTAACTGCTAATGCTGTTTTGCCATCAGCAGCCAGAGCATGAGAGGGCACAGTTGACTGTGCTCACTCTGGGTGGGTAGATGGCGCTCTCTCCCCTCATCACTCTTAAAGCGATGTTAGTCGGCACGCATCAGTTAGCTGGGTGGAGCTGGGGACCCAGCGTTTATCATCACAGTGTGTCGGCTGCCGGCGATGCCCTTACCCTTAATGTCGGGAGCGTTGCTAGGGGGAACTATGAATGGATGGGTTCAGTGGCAGAACCAGATTGGGAGAACAAGGGAAAACCTTGCATTATATATATACATATTATATATATGTGTGTGTGTGTGTGTGTGTGTGTGTTTGTGTGCTTTATGTTACTTCTTTTATTTTTGGCTGTGTTTTTATTCTTGCAGCAAAATTCTGAATCTGACGTGATGAGGGAACTGGAGCCTAAGCGATGACTTTAACCGAAAAAAGCACTCACCATGTCCCAGAGAGAGGAGCAGACACACAGTCAGGAGAGCCTGCAGCCCGGCCACACGCCACTCCCCCAACATCCTAGAGGAAGAGAGAGAGAGAGAGATTGAGTCTGATTATGAGTCAAATCCAAGAACCACCTGGGAGATTTGAAATAATTATCAGAGCTACAGAAGCTCTGCAAACCTACAGACCGTGGTTCTTCCCTGGCTTGTGGTTGTAACGAGACGATGACTAGAGCTGAATAAATTGCAAATTTAGCTTTGTGTTTTTTTTTACTACAGCTTGTCAGGCATCAAATATTTACACACGCCCACCCGGGATCAAATAAAGTCAGCAAATTCAACACGCTGAATACCTTTGTTCCCATGGCAATTGTTGGGTATGGCACGTCTTGACATTTTCACAAACCTCTTTGAATATCAGTGACAGCCTGAGAACGAGTATCAGAGGAGAAACAGCCTGTAAAGAAACATTTTTAACAAAGCGTCCAACGGAGGTGAAAAGACCAGAGCGCTGCTCCATTCTGGACGGGCCAGAATAAAGACAGTGGCCGAACAATGGGTTTTCAGTTTAACCACTCGAGCGAAGCCTTCTGTTTCCTTTCCTCTGGAAAAAAAGAGGAGAAACACCAAAGGCAGACAAATGCTTGACAACTCCATTGCGCACTGATGCGGGCTGAGCAGTCTTTAGCAGCAGAGCTGTGCACTGGAGACAAAGAGCTTTCAGTAAATAATAGATGCGGTGGGTTTGACGCGCCACGGCCAAGGGCGAAACCGGAGCTACAGTGTGAGAGATGGGCCACTGAGAGCTGGTGTAGATTACAGTCCACCATCAACACGGCCTCAAAGACATACACAAGGACAAATTGAGAGGCAACCTTTCAAGAGCACATCAATAAAACAATGAGCTCATTTCAGGCCACGCACAGCTAAAGCTGCATTTACACCCTTACCCAGAGCTCTTACAGGTGAGTCATGTTCCACAGGTAAGAGAATGTAGAGTTAGGAGTCTCGCCCAACAACTCTTATTGGTGTAGAGTAGTGTGGTGTGGTCGGTTGAACTCAAGAACTCTAGACTCTAAAAAGATATTTAAATGGTTCTTTGAGATAAAAAAAAAAAGAACCACTTTTTTGTGAAGAACTCATCAATTGGTGAAGAACCTTTACTACAGGGGAACTTTTTTAGGCCTTTAAAACGTCTTCAAATTCAAACTCACATGCACTATTTCTTCAATGGTCACTAATAGACCACAAATTAATTTCCAAATATTTGTGGACACCCCTTCTAATAAATTCAGCTACTTTAAGTTGCAGCCACTGCTGATACAGATGTGCAAATGCACACACACAGCTTATCTAGTCCCTGTAGAGAAGTACTGCCAATAGAATAGGACTCTCTGGAGCAGATCATCATCAGGACCCTATTGGCTACATGCTGCCTAATGCCAGGCGTGGGCAAGAGGGGTATAAAGCCCCCCAGTATTGAGCTGTGGAGCAGTGGAGGAACTGTGTTCTCTGGAATGATGGTGGAGGAGCTCCATCCAGTACTTTTGGGATGAGTTGGGGAGTTAGGGATGATGAGGTGGGGTGGTGTTCATTATCCAATATGCTGACCTCACTAAAGTAGTAGTGCTCCTCCAAAATCTAGTAGAAAGTCTTCTTCTCTGGACAATAGAGAAGAACCTTCAACTTTTAGGATCAACTTTAGAGCCCAGAACTTAATGCACAATTGATGCCACCCTTAACAAAAGGGCTTCCCAATCCTGGTCCTGGAGGACCATGGCTCTGAAAAACATTGGTGTTTCTTCTACTCCCAACACAGCTGATCCAACAAATCACCTCTTTGACAAGTCCTTACTGAGCTTAAGTGTCTGTGGTAAAGCAGCAAAAACACCAAAGGACCAAAGTTCACCATTAATGGTCTGTTTCTGACCACAGAGCTTGATTCCAAACCTCAGGATGTTGCTAATGTATGTAAAAACCCCTGAGGCTCTGCTGATACACTGGTAGAACCAACACACACAATGCAAAGCCACTATGTCACACAATAGTCAATAACTGACCTGTGGTTGAAGGATGGGTTAGACGTTGTGCACCAACAGGCGTGTTACAGTGCTGTACACCTGTATTGTGGCTCCCTAAAGCAGAAATATAAGGTAGATGTTTCTAATAAAGTGGACAGTGAGTGTATATCTCTTAAAGGTCGAGTAAATGCATGACCATGAGAAGGTTCTTTGGTTCTTTGCCCATCCTTCAGTGCTAGAAAATTGAACAGGCCTCGTTCCATTTCACTCAGTGGTCTACAGCGTCGTCCACAGGAAGCCGGATTCTGCTCCAGTGACATCGCTCACTGTTTTTCAGAGCACTGTGTACAAACGAGGCGGCCTCCTGTCTGTCTTCATCCCTCGCTCCTGTCGCCCCTGTCTCTCACTCCTCGCCTGTCACAGCCTTTCTCTTACCCCCATCCTTCCTGTAGCCCTCGCGCTGTCAGGCCTCTGGCTTTCCTCTCTGCTTCTGTCTCAGCTGGAGATGCAGTGGCTCTATCTCTTAATTGTATCAGCAGGTTGGAGTCATGCTGCTTTCGCTGGCCTTCACAAGCAGGTGACAGCTGAGAGGCTGCGAGCGCTCGGCACAGGGGCGTTCGAACGGACAGACGGGCCAAACGCCCACACAGACATGCACCGACAAAGCAGCTCCTCACAACACAGAGAACACAGAACATCAATAAGACAAAAAGATCATCAGGGATGACACTGTCGAGGTAAATGAATCGAGCAGCTTGCTTCAATAATGCGCCCTTCACAGTTACCTTTGCGGATGCATTGATGGGGGAACTGTAGGTCGATGCCAATATCTGATATTTTTTAGGTGCATATTGATCAATGTTGCAATATAAACATTTAAAAGCTGTAAGAATCCATCTGGATGTTTTGGAAAGTGCAGGAAAGTGCATTTATTTAACCCAGTAGTCCAACATCACCTCAAACTTCTGCTTTTCCAGAGTTCAATAAATAAACAAGTTTGAAATATTGATCAAATCTAAACATTTGTCTCATATCAATAATAACTCTTACTCAGTAATCTGCCAGTACCTATATAAAGCCAGCCAATACTGTCTCTACTTACTTCAGCCAGGTTCCCCAGAAGCCTCATACTCTTATTATCATCTTAACTGATAGAGACAGTGTTCAGTGTGCTGCTCGCTCTACCATTGAGAGTGACACAGTGAGAATTATCACTGTGCGAATGCTGGGTTCACATTACACCATTTTTGGAGTGGCCAGATCATGTGTACATTATCATATTCACATCACACAACCTGTTGTAATCAGGAATGCTGTAGTGGGTGTGGTTTACGCACTACTTGACCAATCAGCGAATCACGGTCATGAATTACAAGATCTTTGCCAGGGAGGAATCTGCAACGGGACTGTCTGCTCCACAAAAGTTCTCTGGAATGAAGGTGGTGCTCCATCCACTACTTTTGTGATGAGTTGGGGGGCGAGGTCAATGAATTCAATCAAATCCTTACAGCAGTGTTCCTTTAAAATCTAGTAGAAAGTCGTCTTCTCTGGACAGTGGAGAAAGTTACTTCAACAGAAGCAGGAGAAACTCTTTAATACCCTTGATTTTTGAAAAAACACTGAATGGGCAGGTGTCCCAATACTTTTGTCTATTTAGTGTATCCTACAGACTTGTCTATGCTTGTCACTGCTACTGCTGAACAGAGGTATACAGCATGCTGAATGTATGTGGTTTTAGGTCTAATAGAGAGTGCTGCACTCTGTTCAGTGTGGTTTAAGGTAGGTGCATCCTGATTTAACAAACTTCAGACACGGACATTGTGGATGAAGGGAAATCGGAGTGTGTCTGACTGTGGCTTTAACACTTAATGCAGCATTAAAATGCATGGAGTGTTTCCAGCCTCCGAAACAAAGGAAAGATCTTATGAAACCCCTCAGTGCAGTTATTTGGAGTCCTGCCTCTAAACGTTACAGAACACACTCATAAAACACTCATGTCACTCACTCAGCATGCCAGCGCACACTCACACGCTCACACACTCAAACAAGTGTGTCATTTCCGCCAGCCAGGGGCTCACACACCTCCTCAGCACTTTAGCTCAGGCTCTCCCTCACCGCTGAGTGCTGTTTCCTACGTCTGCAGCAACCTCAGGCTCTCTGATGAGCTTCGCCTCCGTCTGCTTATTGTGCCTGGCCCTCATCAACTCCTCGCCTCGCCCCATCCAAACGCTCCTGGATGAAAACGGTGCTGAAAAGAGGCTCTGCTAAAAGCCTCCTCATAAAACCTGAATGAGCAGAACGAGCGAATCCCAGCCCTCCACCTTCTCCACAGAGAGACGGCAACGGCTTCGCCCAGCAATCTACAACACAGCGGTCTGACTCACCAGCCATCGATTCAGTTAAGCGTTACACAAAAGAGGGAGAAAAGGAGGGGGTGAGACAGAGAGAGAGAGAGAGAGAGAGAGAGAGAAGGAGAAAGAGAGAGAGGAAGCAAGGGAACGAAATTGAGAAAGAGAATAGAGATAGAAAGGGGACAAAGGGACATAAGACAAAAAAGAGAGAGGAGAAAGCATGAAACAGAAAAGAGGAGAAGGAAAAAGTGAGAAACAAATAAGAGAAACAAAAAGACAGGAGAGAGGGACGGGGAAGAGAGAGAGAGGGACGAGGAAGAGAGAGAGAGGGACGAGGAAGAGAGAGAGGGACAAGGAAGAGAGAGAGAGGGATGAGGAAGAGAGAGAGAGGGATGAGGAAGAGAGTATATTTAATTAAAATTAAATTATAATTAAATAATTATTTAAGCCGAAACTGCCCCGTTCCTACATCTCACACAGTCCCCAGCCCCCTCGCCCCTCACCCCTTCCCCCACCTCCAACCCCCCTCCAAACAGGCTTCCCCGTGCAGACGCCCCCAGTCCTCCATATGGTGGAGTGAAAGCACAGGGGAGCTGCTGATGCCGCTGGCTGTCTGGGCTGAGCTGCTGAATGTTTATATTATTAGACTGTTATTTGATTGTAGACGGACTGAAATGCTGAGCAGTAAAAACTGCCCGACTTAAACAAGCAGGAACTAACTTTGTCCTGGCAGAGTGGTGAGAGCTCCAACCAGAGTGTGTGTCTATGTCTGTGTGTGTGTGTGTGTGTGTGTGTGTGTGTGTGTGTGTGTGTGTGCTCTGTTTTTGAAAAGATGCAATTAAGCAGGAGATTGTAGAGGGGCTGTATGACACATTAACGCTTCGCTGCTGAAAGTGGGCATTCTGCACACACACACACACACACACACACACACTCAGGAGAGTGATTTTCGCAAGGCCTGTTCGGGGCGCTCAATGGGCCCTGATTGCCTTTAATGGAGCAGGATGTGACCCGAGTGTGAATGGGCGGATGAGTGCTTGTTTTTGTTCTGAGTTTGAACGAACGTCTTTTTCCTTCTTTTCGTCTCCGTTATACAGTGTTCACCCACCGCACCCTGCAGCAGTGAGGCCTCCTAAAAATAAAGGTGCTACCAATGGTTCTTTGGAGGTGTGAGTGTGACGAACCTTTCACTTCATGTTAAGGTTTTTTTTTTTTACCAAAATTAAAGGTTCTTCACACACTCCTTCACTAGAACCGATCTCCGGAGATACTGGAACACACAGTGTATACAGTGTACAGAGTGGGACCTGCTGTGATGAAGCCAACTCCATTGTTTACTGGTAATGCTAGTCAACCAGTGTGGTCTTGCTAATTATGCCGGTTGACCGGCTTGGTCATGTTAGTCAACCCTTGTGGTCTTGCTTCTCGGCCAGCTTGGTGATGCTGGTTGTGCTGTTTGACCAACGTGGTCAAGCTTGGCCATACTGGTTTGTTTAGCTTGGTCAGGTTGGTCATGCTTATAGACTGGCTAAACCATCAAACCCAGACAATAGACTTTATTTAAAAGCTACACTTGATCTTACACCTGTGTGAGCTTCTAAAGCCCCTTAAAAACACAAGATGCCACTTTTGCTTTAAAGGCTGTATAAAACAGTGTCGGTTTGTTTGAGATTCAACTCAGTCTGGAACCTTATCAGTGCTGAAATCACCCTAAAAAAAGCAGATGACTTCGCCCATCTTCCCGGTCCAGACACCTGCCCCACCAGCAAACAGGCCTGGCAGTCACTGAGCACCTGCCTCCTAGAGGCTCTGGGAGATATTGCCTCTGTCTCTAAGAGCGGAAGTACACCCCTAAAATGAGGTGACAGAAAGCTTATTTTGCGTGAGCCGGGTGCTGACAAACTCCCAGTGTCTCGTTGCTTTTCATTCGCGCCCACAGATGCAGCAGCCCCGTCTGAGCGCTGCGGCCCGGGCAATAGTTTAACTCCAGTCATCGAAGATCCTCTCAGCAGGAATTCTGAACAAAACAACGGTGGAAGAGGAAGACTCGGACAGGGACTGCAGACCACACATGGGTCTGCCAGACCTGCAGCACTAATAAAGGGATGATTTATGTGAGCAGGAGCCGAGCTAGCCTGTCTGCAAGATAAAAAATACAAATTTATGCAGTTTTATCCTCCCTTTTTGATCTGCCAGGACATCATGGAGCCTCAGGTCTGCTTGTTTAGTTTAAAGCCAACGTAGCTAACGGCTAATGATTAACATTGTGAAAACCAAGCAGGCTCTGAAAAGTCTCACACTTCATTATCATAGAACAGCCTTTCTCAGCTTTGTGCTTTTTGATTACTTATCTTTTCAGATCTTTAGACAGCGGCTTAGGCTGTGTTCACACTGCAGGCACATCGGAATTGTTTCTCCAATCAAATTTCTCTAATAACACTGTTATTTGCAATTGATCAGATGAGATTTGTGTGTTTGGACATCTTAAACCTGCATGGGTTGCTGTGATGACGTAGGCGCTAATGAGCAGCTTTCACATGTGGATGCAGGAGGGATGGAGGTCGCTCTCAAATGTGATGTAGAAGAAACTTTCCAGATTTCCAGACTGAGATGGTCATGTGGTTTTTGGCTGTACAGACTATCAAGCATCAATCTGGATACAGTGTAGATATGCCAAAAGTCGAATTTGGGCTGGCAGTCTGAACACAGCATTAGAGGAAATCTTAGAATCTTGGAAATCTGATTCAGCTGACAGTTTGTAATGATCTGCTTCAGGCCTGATTTGCTAAAGAGCTGAGATCTTGTCAAAATCTTAGACTTTGCAATGCTTAGGGTGGCCAAACTTTTGCACAAGCCACACTAAAGATTTTTTCTTTTTTATTAAGGTGCTATGAGTGAGGCTGTAGAAGAAGCACTTTTGGCTCCATAAATAACTACGTTTTAATAGAGACATGTGAGAGTGAAGATCCTTTACAATCACAAATAAGAGTTTTTAGATCTTTAAATGTTTTTACACTCTATGCTAATTACAACATGGTTCTTTATGGAACCTAAAGTGGTTCTTCTATGGCATGGTTACAATCAACATCATTTGCTTCATTATTAGGCAGCATGGAGCCAAAAGGTCGATGTTGATCTGCTCCAGAGTCCTATTCTATTGGCAGTACTTCTTCTCTACAGGGACTAGACAAGCTGTGTGTGTGCATTTGCACATCTGTGTCAGCAATAGGTGCAGCTTAAAGCAGCTGAATGCATTCATTAGAAGGGCTGTCCACAAACATTTGGACATGTCATGTATCTGCTTGTTTCTTTTCAGCTACATTAGGCCTGCAGTTACAGTGACAAACTAAAGAACCCCATCAGTGGTGCATTAATAAATGATATTCATACACATTCATAAACAGCGCTGAGGGCAAACTCCCACATCAGAGCAGGCTCTTGTCCGAGGGGACTGACCGCATGGCATCACTTAATTACGTCCTTTGCCTCTGGAGCCTCTGATGGGCTATATTTCACCCTGCCCTCTTCCCCACCCCCCGGCTGCTTCAGCTTCTAGCCGAATGTCTGGACATCCCAGGCTGGGGATAAATCCAACCTTTGCTGACTGAGGACTGTAAAGACCCCTCCACTTAATCAAAGTTACTACTCTGCTGGTACTGAATCACAGCCTGCAAGCATGGCCTTTTGAAGCCCCTACATTCATGCGCTGTGGCACGGCCAAAACCGGGTCTACTAATACACACTGCCCTGAGGCCTTCTGCTCATTCTGCTCTGGTGCCTTAAAGAGCCTATAGGCTCCATTTGTCTTGAATTACATATACTGTATATCCCCAAAACAGACATAACACATTTTATGTGACCACTGCTCAGCCTCTTTCCCCCTCTGACCCCACTCGACTGACCATAAAAGCTATGTAGGAAAGTTATGTGGCACAGTCGAACAGTGCAACATCCTCTGGACTGTCATGCAGGTTCTTGGTGATCATATAGGGGCTGATTTTCCACTGTCATAAAAGAAAGACTTTTGGTTCCATAAATAACCAAGTTTTGTGTTGTCTTTAGTTCTTTAGACCTGTAAACTTCTTTACACTCTTTTACAACATGGTTTGGTTTGTGGAACCAAAATTGGTTCTTATTTAAATGTAGAGGCTGTGTTGATTATTAATTTATTATGTCAACAGACACCAAGGTCCAAATCCCGGCTCATGCTGCTTCACCATCAGAAGCTGGAGCCTGAGAGAGCACAATTGGCCGTACTCTCTTTGGGTGAGTAGACTCTCTCTCCCCTCATCACTGTTATCGTGATGCTGGCTGGCACAGGGGTCTGCTAGCTGAAGTATCAGAGCTGGGGGTTCGGTGCTTTCCCCTGAGCGAGTTGACTGCCTGGTGATGCTGCATTTGCAGTTCAGGAAATGTGTGTCCTCGACCTCCTAGTGTCAGGAGCATTGCAAGGGATGGGGGTATTCTCGTAGGTGAATTAGGGAAGCTGGAGCCTGTGTGTGTGTGTGTGTGTGTGTGTATATATATATAAACACACACACACACACACTCAGGCTCCAGCTTCTGATGGTGAAGCAGCATGACACGGGACTTGGACCTTAGTGTCTGTTGACATAGTCAATTAATAGTCAACACAGTCTCTACATTTAAATATATGTATAAGACTGCCCAAACCATGATAGTTAGATAGATAGATACAAGATAATCAACATTATTTCCTTCATCTCTGAGCACTCATATTGTTTTGGTGTTTCATCCATGTGTGTGTGTGTGTGTGTGTGTGTGTGTGTGTGTGTGTAAGGACGGGGGAGTGAAGAGTACATTTTGAAAGCTTAACGATATTTCCTCAGTGAACTGAAATTATGCAGGGGAAATTTGTTTTCCTATGATATGAGCTCCTTCAAATAAAGCTGAATCTGATTACATGAAGCCTAACTGATGATGCTGCCATGCCAGTCTGCTAGAGGATGAAGAACCACATGTGCATTGGAGATGGACCCCAGGCCACAGCTACCTAAACCCTACTAACAAACAGATACACGTCTCTGGTTTGAAGTCCTTCAGTGGCTCATTAAGCGAAGTTCTGAGCTGATCCTGAGAGAAAGAGGGAAACAGGTGTGGAGGCAGAAGACGATGCTCGACTTGCTCCCGTCCCGGCAGGAGGGAGGTGGCGTTCCGCCAGCAGCCGCGTTTTAATAAGGCTTCCCCTCTATTGTTCCTCTGCTATCATTTGGGGGATCTACGAAGCATTATCTCGCCTACAGATCGCCCAGCCGAGCTTTGCCATGCTGAAGCAATGCATTACACAAAATGACAAGGAACCAGTGGATGCCATGTGTTTGTGTGTGTGTGTGTGTGTGAGCCCATAGGAAAATATGCAAGACAAAGCCTCAGACCAGGTGTCACACCAGCCTGCGGTGCTCGGTCCCGGCCCACTGCCTTCAATCCCTTCATGAGTGCACGGTGAGCTCATCAGCTATTATCCAAATAGTGAAGTGTGAAGCATATGCTTCTGCATTCCCCAAACCACACACACTCACACACACACACACACACACACACTCACACACACACACACGCTCACTCAGCACAGACACACCAAGCTAATCTGCCCTCACCAGACCCCTGACTCTCATCAAAATCACAAGCCAGATAAGACAGCCCATCAAAAACACAAAGGGGTCCTGCTGAACTTGTTTACCACACACACACACACACACACTCATACACACACTCCAATCCAGCTTCACAGATGGGTAGGGGCATGCATTAGGAACTACCATGACAATCACTGACACACACACACACACAGACCCTGGTTTGTTTTTAGACAGTGTCAGGACGTGATGTTACATTCAAAATACGTTCAAGTGTTT